>NC_141159.1:92217152-92529425 GCF_053477565.2 Lygodium microphyllum | reverse complement strand
AAGGCATGGGCTGTGGACAACCAGCAGAATGCTGCAGTCTCCCACTCTCCAACAGGAAGCAGTGTGCTCATATGTCTAAGCGATAAACAGAACAGCCAATATATAGGCTGAATAAATACAAATAAATGATCAGGTCAACTGCATTAAATGTATCCAGAAATCAGGTCAGCCAGCATTAAATACATCTGACTCAGATAACAAATGCCTTTTGCCTGTGAACTCTACAACCCAGGATAGGTACAACACTTACAAACTGGACACGACCAGACATAGATCTCCTAATGCCCCTCACTACCTCCGTCACACACAAGATGACCAAAACCACTAACATAGAGACGGTGTGCTAAGCTGTGTAATCAATATAACCTCAGATTGTTGGCCAACAACTATATCTGCGGTCGCAATTGATCTGCCTTGTGAGTTACAACATAGGAGACCCGAATTTGAAAATGTGATTGAACTGCACTTGCTATGTCCTATCAAAAGGGGAGCACCAATGCAGTTTGCAGAGTAGCATTACAACAGTGCACTATGCATCACCTTTGACTTTTAAAAGCATTTGCAATTGTTAGATGTAAGAGGGACAATAGCTCAATATTGAAACAATAGACAAAACCATGCCAGTACAAAAGTTGTTTTCTGCCAATAAAGATAAGAATATGCTCTGAACTGGTTTACGATAGCTTCTTTCAGTTGCACTTCAAAGATGTGAAAGTGCATGCAAATCAGTTTATATAGAAACTGTTTGCATCTTTTTGAAACAATAAACTAGTTACATCTTGTAGCTTCTGTAATCTGAGAGTGAATATTATACATTCAATGAGGCTCCATTATCTGCAGCACTTAGTTTGAGGATTGCATCAGCTGCGTAGGGTGCCCTGCATAATACTGCATGTGTTAAAGCTCTAAAGGTTTCCTGACACCAATGAAAATGCAGCTGTTTCAATTGATACCGCAGTTAGCAAAGGCAGCAAAAACAACTTACCAAGACTCAGGACTTGGATATAATGCAGCTGATGCACCAAAGCATGATGTTAGCAAATCTGTATTTACGACTCCAGGGTTCAATGCAACCACTGCTACACCTTGTGGTACTTCCTTTGCAAGTGACTGTGTAAGTCCTTCAATTGCCCATTTTGATGCACAATATGGAGACACCTGCACAAAGCCAATCTCTCTCTCTCTCTCTCTCTCTCTCTCTCTTCCCGTAATGAGTAGTTATATTATATCAAATCACAAAATGAGCACAAAAGTCAATGATGGAAGAGATACAAAATCACAGCAAAAAAACAAAAGAGATTGGCCTATGCCAAGGAACTAGATCCTCCCAAGAAAGAAAGGCTGGATAAGATCTAACTGCTAGTGTAGAAGCCCCTAGATTCTGGCAATATGTCCTTGGAAGCCCACGGCAAAATCAAAGATGAAAGCATTCCGGGTGACCCAATTATACCACCAACCCAAAAATCTAGGGAAGTGAAATATAATCTTCATATGGCTTTGGTGACCAGCCAATGATGATCCTTAATCATGAGATGATACACGGTTGGCTGAAGCCTTTTGAAGATTAAGACGGCCACCAAGAACCACATCCTGCCAAGGACAATCAAGAACAAGTGCAAGGAAGGGCTGCATAGGCTGCAGCATCCTATCAAGCTGACCCCTTTACTCACGATACCGGAATCTAAAAAAAGTCTCCTGGCTATGCAGGACATGAGCACCCCACGGCTTGCCAGACTGACACTGCAACAGAAGACAAACCCAAGTGTGCTATACGGTTACGTTTGGGGCCATGGTTGTCAGGTACAAAAGGTCCAATAATGTACAATGTCATAAAATAAGGTACTAAATGGTACCTTATGATTTTATAAGGTATAGTATGATATTAGTATGAAAAAAACTTAACTTAATTTTTTTTTAAACTATAAATAATAAGACACGTGTTTAAAGTGAAAATCGGCTATGGCAATGCCATTACAAAATAAGATCAATGATCATACATGATACATCATACAACTGTCATAGGAAATAACACTGGGTATATTAGTGAGGTTAAAAAAAACCTTAAGTACTTCATGGTCCTCCTTTGGTACTTCAAATGCTACAAGCTACCATATTTCATTTTCTAATTGTACACTGAAGTATAAAGAATGGTTTTCATCGATGTTGGGATCCAGTGCTCGATTTATAAGTGTTATACTCACATATTCAAGTTTTTGCCCCTTAATAATCTCACTCTCATCAAGTTTGAGGACAAACTTAAGCTCGCCTCTACATTCTTCCATAGACATATTGTAGAACTTGACCATAGCAATCTGAACACTACATATATCCAATACAAAGTTATTGGATGCATTCAATACAAATGCAACTTCTTTGGAACCATACTTCAATATTCAAGAATTGGACGGGTCACGACAGACTCAAAAGTCAAGAGTGGAATTTGCCAATCTAGATACAATCATCAATTATACATCATACATCATAATCAGCATCATCATCATCATCATCATCATCATCTGAGTGCTCATCAAGAGAGTCTGAAGGTGACCCCTCGACATTGGATGATGAGACACTCTCATACTCATCCTCACTGATGAGGTTACCATCATCATCAAATGATGGCTCCCTAGGCAATGGTTGTGTAATTATACGCAAGGGGGGGATCTCATCATCAAGCACGGGATGAGAGGTACTAGAGCCCCGCCTCACATATGTCTGCAAACCACTCGAACCACCCCTCATCAATCTCGGAGGGCACTAAATGACCATGCCCCTGCCAGCAACTATCGCAACTCAAACTCCTCGAGTTGGTTGAACTTCTCTCCCACAAGCACGCTGACTGTGAGTGTCACGAGTGTCTGCTACTATGAGTTCTCTATAGAGCTCTGCAAAGATCTTCTCCCCCTCCACATCAACCTCCAAGTGTACACTCGGAAGAGTGACGACCATCAACTTGAATGTATCAACATTCACCTACACAATGCACATAAGATTATAAATACTAAATTGTTAAGTATAAAATTACAAACAATAAATTTAAACTTGACTTAACTAAAACAATAAGTCTTTACTTGCTTTGGACTACACATGGTCATCATCGTCTTTATCATGTGCAAGTTAGTGCAACAATAGGCTAGCTGCTCAACTGTCATGTGTTAAGCCAATTGCGAATCTTCATGTGAATGAGAGAATAGGCACTCCAATTTCTCTCACATGCACTCGAAGATCAATCCTGAGCAAGGCTCTCATGGCCAAGGGCTCAAGAGTTTGCAACACATATCCAAAATTCTGCCACCAAAAGAGAGATTTCACAAGTGACTCTTCTCCAACAAGTGGGAGAAGCAAAAGCCACATGCCCTCTCTAATCCGCATAGCATCCAAACTCCTTTGGAATTGTGTTGTGGTCATCAACGAGGACCACAAGTGAGATATCACGCTAATCAGAACACAGCTCTCTATCATCCATGAGTGTTAGAGACTTGTAAGCCGGATGTAATAGTGCTACAAATCCATGGATGGGCTTACGCATCCATGCCCATCTCTTCTATGCTAGGTCCATGATATGTGCACACAGTGACTCTGTGATCACCATGCAAGCCCATGCCTCCACCAATGCTGATCTAAAAAAAAAAACGAGAAGGCCCATGATGGGCCTCTCACAATCACTTATACATAACATCCTATAAAAAAGAGCCAGGGCAATCACGATCCCATAGACTCTCTGCCAGAACTACTCATCAAGGCACAAGCGCTTCATGGCTTTTGCCTCCTCTATCTTATGCTCATCCCACTCATTCCATAGAGTGGACACCACCGTCACCGCACCTCATAAAGATGCTCCAACAGCAACCACATATAAGCAAAGCGAGTTGAAGAAGGCTTCTTCAACTCAAGCGTGCTATGTTCACGATACATCACAAGCACCTTCACATTCACCATGAAAAAGGTGACAAATGACGTAGCCTCATGCACCACCCTCTTCACCCATTTGAGCTTCCCGATGTCCTCCATGAGCAAGTCCAAACAATGACTTGCACATGGAGTCCACACTATCGAAGGAAACTCGGCCTCAAGCAATTGGCCATACACCAATAATTGGATGCACTGTCGGTAACAACTTGCACCACATTTAACAAGTCCACCTACAACCACGTCATACATGGTACAAATTCAAAATTATAATAAGGAAGGTCCGAGGGAACATGAATTCAAAATTATAATAATGAAAGCGACAACTTTAAAATTAAAGAAGACAACGTATACCTCAATGATATCTTGTCAAATGTGGCAATAGATGAATGTGTTGGTCATTTTTCTACCGGTGTCCATGGCCTGCAAAAAATATATGCCCAATAGACATGAAACGAGTATATTGATGATGCTTGTTTCCTACGATCTCTCCATCCGTCAGTGAGAATGGAGCAACCATATTTTGTCCATGCGGCCCAAATAGGATCAAGGGTTCTATCAATCCTCTCCTTCTCTTCATCAATCTTCCTCATCCTCATGTCATTGTATCTAACACCACTCCATTCTTCACATGGACCCACATTGGCAATGGTTCTCATCATCTTTCTCCATTTCTCATGCTTTAGAACATTGAATGCAAGATTGCACTCAATCACTGTGTGTACAATCTCAATGTCTGCTTGTCGTTGCCTTTCTCCAAGAAAGGCAACCGATCCAAGCATATGACCGGGAGCTTGAGAGAGAGAGGATTGTCTCTCGGATGCTGCATGAGCCTCAAACCTTTGCCTTTTGCAAATGTCGAAGCTAAAAGTGGATGTGGAGTCGGCACCATCAACGGTGGAGGTGTTGGGAATAAAGGTCTCGTGCCTTTAAATGTGCTCGGGTGTGAACACACCCTTAGCACTTGTACTTACACATATATATATCTATCTAAAAACCTAGAGGTACACACTCGTCATTGTACCTACAATCGTGCTCACTCTCTACTACTGTACTCTCTCACTCTCTCTGTCTCTCGCTACGTGTAACGAATGATTGTCTCGATCTCCGTGCCTAACCCGTCACTCCAAACTAGTATCAAAGCTGTGGTTAAGACGTTCGTGCAAGTCACTTTCTGTCAAGTGACATTTCTAGCGTGCATCAAAGTTGCATGCAGGCTCGTGAGTAGAGGAGATAGTCGACTGGTGCAGAAGCGTGATGGGCAGCAACAGTCGATTGGTGCATAAGTGCAACGGGCAGCAACAGGGGTGACAGGACTAGCTGACCACGACAGGCAGCGGACAGCATGTGTAGCAATTGACGGGGGCAGCAGATGCACGACGGATCCGTGGTGGGTAGGCACAGGCGATGTCCAGTCGGCGACCTGCACGGGGTCAATGGACCCCGTTACATTTTTTTTTTAAATCGCTTTTTTTAGAAAAACAAAAAATTCAACTTCTATCCCTTTCTTAAAAGGGTTTCGCGCGCCAGGCCTCAAAGGCCAGATTTATGCAACTATGGCCCAGAAATTTGGGGCTTTTCTCGAATTTGGGGATCTCAACATAAAATTAGACAATCTGACTCATAAATTGCAAAGTGAGTGCACATTTGTCCAGGAATTTTGGGCCTTTTCACATTTTAGTGAAATTCTTTCAATTTCACTGAAATTAGTGCATGCAAGACTTGGAAAATTTGGGGATTTTTCCAGATTTGGTGCGAGCAAGATACAATAGTGATATCTGTCTCAAAATTTGCAAGAATTTGTGACATTTTGTCCCCGACATTTGGGGCTTTTCATGTACATGCACAAATTGGGCCGAAATTTACCAATTTCTCGACATTGATGCACATTGGACCCCGTGCAATTTGGGGCTTTTGCAGTTTGGGGAAAATTTGTGCAGCATTTGGTCAGTTTATGTACATGCACGTTGAATTCCACGCAATTTGGACATCAACACTTCGTAAAATTTGGGGGTTTTGCTGAAATTGCTCTATTTTGGCAAAATTGGCCTGTTCTATGCATGACATAGAAAATGCAGATGTGTGTTTGATGTTTTGAGCACAAAATTTTGGGCACTGTTCGTGTCAAATTTTGTGCCCGTAGATACATGTACAACAAAAATTGCAGTTAAAATTTTGGGATTTATCATGTAATGTGATGCATATGCCCTTGGAACAGCTGTAATCAGTTGTGGAATGCTGTAGCACATGGTTTGGTGCTTCTGAATATTTAATTACAGATCTGAAATCTGTGCTTCTACGTGGTTAATTATTGCTGGTTAGTACTTGTTTGTACCTTGGTCACTTAGGTGACAGTTTTGGGCTTGCATTTGCTGGTTTTTTTGTCACATTTGGGCTGAAAATCATGGCTGGCAGCAATGACAGCAATAATCTAATGCACATAAAGAACCTTGAAGGTGCACATAACTTTGCAGTTTGGCAAAAGCAGTGCTACAATATCTTGTTACAAACACTGCTACAATATCTTGTTACAAAAGAACCAGGTAAAGCTGATTGAGACACAAGGGGCAAAGCCTGCAGATATGTAATAGGATGATTGGGATGAGTTGAATGAGCTTGCACGCTCAACCATTGAGCTATCGATTTTTGATGCCTTGTTGTTCAACATTGAAGGTTTGGACTCTGGTATGCTATTTGGACTAGATTGGAAGAACTGTATGCACAAAACAGTGCTGCAAGCAAACTGTATTGGTTGAAAAAGCTTATGGATTTGCGTATGACAGAGGGTACAGCAATGTCTACTCACTTGAGTGAGTTTAACTCCATTTTCAGCTAGCTGGTTCCCTTGAAGTTCATGATTGATGAGGAATTTAAGGCTACTTTCTTGATTTGCACTCTACTAGAGAGTTGGAATACATTCAGGACTCCTATGAGCAATTCTAATGTAATCCTTTTGTATGCTCATGTAGAGAGTGCTCTACTTATGGAAGAAATGAATCGGCAAAACAATGCATCCAATAAGTCTTCTAGTGCTTTGCATACTAGGGGCAAATCACAGCAAAAGGGCAAATATGATAGCAAGGGATGCAGTAAATCAAGTGGCAAAGATGTTGAATGTCATCATTATGGCAAGAAGGGTCACTTTAAATGTGATTGCTACAAATGGAAGAAAGAGAAAGGAAAAGGCAAGAAGATAGATGATAGCAAGGAAGAGAAGAAGGACAGTCAGCCTAAGAAGAGCAATGTAAAAATTGAAGAATTGAATGCAGTCACTCATGACAGTGATAGTGGGAGTGATGTACTCTTTGTCTCTTCACACTTTGGTGCATATGCTTTACTTGCAAATACGGATGATGACATGCATACCTGGATTCTCGATTCAGGCGCTTCCTTTCATGTCACCCCTCATCGTGAGTGGTTCTCTGCCTATACAAGAGGTCGACGTGGTGTTGTCCGTCTTGGGGACAACTATGCATGTGAGATTGCAGGTATTGGTAGTGTGCAGTTACAGTTTCAGCATGGCTCTATCTTTACACTTAAGCATGTACGGCATGTACCTCAGCTCAAGAAGAGCTTGATTAGCACAGGGCAGCTAGATGATGATGGTTTTCATACCACCTTTGACGATGGGAAATTGAAGATCTGTAAGGGATCAAGAGTTATTGCCAGAGGTTGCAAGAGTGAAGTGTGCGTGACCATGTTGTTGCCGTGACGGAGCAGCCAAGCGTTTCTTTGTGGCATGGTCTGTTGGGACACATGAGTCAAACAGTAATGAAAGTGCTTTCTCGTTTAGGTTAGTTGTCTTGTCTTCGTTATGCTGATTTTGAGCACTGTGATCATTGTATTTATGGCAAACATGCACAGACATCTCATAAAAAGTATTTTTCTTTGAAATCTTCTCCTCTAGAGTTAGTACATTCGGATGCATGTCAAATGCCAAGATTATCTTTAGGAAGAAAGAAATATTTCGTTACCTTTGTCGATGATGCTACATGAAAGGTATGGGTTTATCCTATTCAGAGCAAAGATAAAGTCCTTGCCAAGTTTAAAAAATTCTTGGCATTGGCTGAAAATCAGACAGATAAGATACTTAAGTGTTTTCGCTCTGATAATGGTAGGGAATATGTGTCCAAGGCCTTTCAGGCATTTTGTGGCAACAAATGGATAAAAGAGGAAGCTCACTGCCCCTCATAATTCACCCCAAAATGGAGTTGCATAGCGTATGAATCGATCCATACAAGATAAGGTCCGTACGATACTGTCTCATACTACATTACCCCATGGTTTTTGGGCAGAGGCTGTTATGATAGCCGTTCACTTAATAAATTAGTCACCAAACAGGTCTTTGGGGAGGAGAGTTCCCCAAGAAGCGTGGTCGGGCAAGCCATCTTCATATGGTCATTTGAAAGTGTTTGGCTGCGAGGCTTTTATACACATTCGTAAAGAAAAACGCAACAAACTTGAGCCAAAGTCCTCTAAATGCATTTTCCTAGGATATGGTGACGAGAGTGAAATGGGGTATAGATTGTGGGATCCCGAAAAAAGGAAAGTAATACGCAGCAATGATGTTATCTTCCGAGAAGATCGTATGCACAAACAGCCCGAAAAGACTGAGGAGATCTATAGGGTTGTATTCCGAGAAGAAATGCCTTTTGGACAAAAAAATGTGCCCATTGTACAGCAACAAGTACCTGCTGTAAATGAACCTATAAATGCAGAAAATGATGCTAGAAATGATCAGCCAACTATTGCCCATGATAATGAGCCACTACATGTGCAGGAACAGCCAGGACAGCAAGCTATTAATGCTAGAAATGAATCTGTAAATGTAGAAAATAATGCTGGAAATGATCAGCTAGCTATTGCCTATGATAATGAGCCACTACATGTGCAGGAACAGCCAAGACAGCAAGCTGTTAATGTTGATTTGCAGGCTGAAATGCCAGGACAGCATGCTGAAAATGGAAATTTACAGGAACAGTCAACAAACAATGATCATTGGGTTAGGAGATCGTCTAGCGCTAGTAGACAACCTGACAGATTTGTTCCTAGTGCAAATAATGTGGTTGAATATGTCATGTTGACAGACTATGGTGAACCGTCTTGCTTCAAGGAAGCAATGGACAGACAGGACAGCAAGAAATGGTACAAAGCCATGTTGTCAGAGATGGAATCTCTTGAGAAAAATGGCACTTGGAACTTGGTGCAATTGCCTTAAGGGCAGAAAACCTTTCCATGCAAATGGGTTTACAAGGTAAAAGTCACTTTTGATTCCTCACCAAAGTACAAAAAGCAAGATTGGTTGCAAAGGCGTACAAGCAGAAGCATGGAAATGACTTTGATGAGATTTTCTCTCCTATAGTCAAGATGACTACATTGAGAACCATTTTGGAATTGGTTGCAGTTGAGGATATGGAACTCGTACAGATGGATGTAAAGATTGCATTTTTACATGGTGATCTGCATGAGGACATATATATGCAATAGCCTGAAGGGTTTGTTGAACAAGGGAAAGAGAAAATGGCGTGTAAACTAAAAAGGGGTTTGTATGGGCTGAAATAAGCACCAAGAGAATGGTATCATAAGTTTGATACATTCATGCAGTCTCAAGGCTTTCATAGAAGTCAAGTGGATCATTATGGCTTTCACGTTTGGTGGGAGAGCTTGGCATCACAGAGTTACCTGTTCTCCAATGTGATAGTCAAAGTGCTATCATGCTAGCACGGAATCCTGTCTTTCATGCAAAGACAAAGCACATACAGGTGAAGTACCACTTCATTAGAGATGTACTTGACAACAAGAGCATTGAGCTTGTCAAAGTGCATACAGATGATAACCCTGCACACCTTCTAACGAAGGGTCTTCCAGCAGAGCGGTTTACTCATTGCCGACAAATGATGGAAGTTGGATAGATATATGTATTTCAGCTTTGTATATACCTAGACTTAGCTGATTCTTTTCTCCTCTTAAGGCACATTGCCTTTAGGTGGGAGCTTGTTGGGAATAAAGGCCTCCTGCCTTTAAATGTGCTCGGGTGTGAACACACCCTTAGCACTTGTACTTATGCATATATATATCTATCTAAAAACCTAGAGATACGCACTCGTCATTGTACCTACAATCGTGCTCACTCTCTGCTACTGCACACACACTCTCTCTCTCTGTCTCTTGCTGCATGTAACGACTGATTGTCTCGATCTCCATGCCTAAACCGTCACTACAGGAGGCCTCACCCGCATCGGTTGAAGATATACCTACATTTGAGACTTCCTCACGAGTAAACATAGGTATAGGTGTTGTCGTTGATGCGCCACTTTCTCCTCCTCTAGTGGATTACCCTCTCATCTTGGTGAGAATCTACTCCGCAATGTGTTGAGGGATCGCCTTGTATGCCGCAACTTGCCCCCCCGTCTTGAAAAGATGTTTTAGTAACCAAGTCGCACCACTTGTGTAGCACGTTCCGCAAAACTTACGTGTCCAATGGTGGGAGTTGGGCTTCTTTGTGTCCTTCTCCACATGGATGGCATGCAAGTTAAAGGCCTCATGCTTCTCACGTGTCATGATGTCAAAGCATCGAGATGAGGCTTGATGGAGAGGACGGAGGCGAGACTCATCACTCTGATCACGATGATGCTTGAAGAGGAAGGGGATGGGAGGAACTTGGAAGAACAATGAAAAGGGAGGGGATGAGGGGAAAAGGAGGTAATGCTTGAAGAGGCAGGGGATAGAAGGTTGATGCTTGGAGACAAGAGGGTGGGGATGAGCCTTGAGGAGAGAGTGTGCTAAGGAGCCCCTAGTCCAACATCCAACCCTTTTTGCCAAACGCCACCCCCCCCACGAAAATGCACCGATATCATTCTGGACAACCAGCTTGCGTCTACAAGATGGGTGGTAAAAATGCATTAAAAATCTCATAGGGATTTGTACAGTATCGTACAAGTACGTACAGTACAAACCGTATTTTACAAATCAATCCATATGTTGTATGAAGGCAACTATGTTTGGGGCAATCCTCTTGTTTCTCATCCCAAGAGAGCAGCTGCAACACTGCCAATAGCTCTAGCTGAAAAGAATTGGCTACCAAATGATAATCCTCTTGTTTCTCATCCCAAGAGAGCCGCCGCAACATAGCCAACAGCTTCAACTGAAAAGAATTGGCAATCAAACGATCCTATGTGGAATGCCAACGCACCTTGTGAAGAATGAGCTGACAAGAACAAACCAAATGATTCACCAAAGATGAGGATGATGTCGAAAAGTGGACATCAGAGTTAAGAATGTGCCACCACGAAGATGTATGCTGATATTACCATGAATGAGGCCCTGGTCTTCCAAGAAAAAGCAAACAATAAAGATATAAGGGTGATGGTTAGCGCACAAAGCTCGAAAGAGCAACTAGCAAAGGACCACCATACGAGTCTTTGCATCGAGAATAGCCCGACTACCCATGTTTTCACGGGTACAAACATGACTCCAAGAGATTCAACAAATTCCTACATGCAAAGAGTCCTTCCACAACATGAAACAATTTGTGTTATGTAAGGACATTCAAAGTGGCAGTAGTCCAAGGCAAAAGTACTAAAAAGTGAGTGAATATGGTAAGTATGATGGCCCATGTAACTATGAGATGTCAAAAGACGACGTACCAGTAAGACAATAGGATTTGCGGGGAGGAACACAAAGTGAACTTGGAAAACACTGAGAAGCGAAGAGAAGAGAGAAGAAACTCTGATGAATGAAATGATGAAGATCTGAATCATGGAGTGAATGTGATACAAGGGAACGAGGGTGCCGTAGCTCAAGGAAGATGATGAAGACAGCCACGAACCATGAGCCACAATGTCCTCTTGAAGGGGTGTGAGGACAATGGAGAGGCTGGAGAGAAGAAGTGACCAATTGAATGAATCATCCGTAAATAATGAATGATAGAGGTAGCCTATAAATAGGCAACAGACTGTCTAGGATCTCGCCCAAAGGGAGAGCGCCGGATGTCTAGGGTGGTGCCCCACTGTGGGCACCCAACCCCTTTTTGGGACTATCCACTGTGAAACCCTAATTACAAAACGCAAAACGCAAATTGCAGGTGAAGGGTCTCCCAACACCCCCTCTCAGGCTCAAAAAGGGGAACAAGAGAAGAATGAGATGGAGATGCAATGCTATAGGCTGAAGAATGCTCATGCAGCAGGTGCCACTTGGATAGTGTCCCTTCTGGGAAAATTGTTACTTGCCCAAGCGCCCTAGTACAAAGATAATGAAATCATGCATGCATAGGAAGAATGTCAGACTTTGTGTGGTGCTGAGAACCATAAGGAGATACCCGTACTCGATCTCGAGAGTTTGTTCCATGCTGAACAAGGAACCAAGGCAACAAGAAGAGGAGGAAGATGATGTAGAGGATCCCTAAGATCCAAGATTTCCACCTAAAAAGTAACCTGTAATAAAGAACAATAGACAAAGTGAATTGGAGAACCCGAAACTCAACCTCAGAAGAGAAGCCACTAGCTCCGTACATCCATGCGGGAAGGAATATGAAGGCCTCGTAACCAAGTCGCAACTGAACCTCCAAGGCCCCGATCTAGGTAGATCCTCAAGATCCTACGTATCAATAGGTGAGATGACCATTGAAAGGAAGCCACTCCATCCAAGGGTAGAAGAAGAAGGTAAAAGACCTTTGCCAAGGCATGCAAAGTACTGAGCCGCGGGTGGGAACCCCTTTTGAAACTGGAGGAATAGGAGTCCCCCTTTGAAGTCGCAGTAGATGTCGATGCCCCCTTGGAGGGCAAAGAAAGATCATCCCCCTCTAAATCCCTCTCTAAGAGGTAGATAGGGAATCCAAAACTCATGGATCACGGGCTCCGAAATGTCTGAAGACAAAGGAAGTGCCGCCGATTGTGCCAAAGAAGGTATCTGGGGCGGTGAAGAACTTCCATAAGTGGCCTCTCGAACCTGAGTAGGCGAGGGTGGAAAAGGGTGGAACTCAGGAGGCTGAGCAATGAGTGGGCAATAGTCGTTGAAACTCAATGGAGCGGACTAGAAAGCCAAAGAAGAGGAAGGAGTCGAGCAGCCATCATCTCTCGAAGGAGCAGACTCACGAGGAGACGGTATCAAACAATCATTGTCTCTCGATGGAGCGGACTGTAGAACCACGGGCCGTGGTAGCCACTGTCGCCAATCGAACCTCCATGTGCTTGAAAGGACTTAGTGCGCATTGGATGTGTCTTATTGCCTTGAGCATAGTACTCTAATAGCCCATGTAGAATGATCTCTGTGGCCCAGAAAGAAAAGGTCGCACAAGTAGTGCCAGGTGGGAGACGCATATACTCCAAGGGGGTGGAGAGCAAAGGTTGAAGTTGGCAAGCATTGGTGGTATGTCTAGTGATGCTACAATAGGAGCACCCAATAGACTAGTCATCTATTGGTAAAGAAGCCATGGATACCAGTGTGCCTTGCTAAAGAAGAGGTGGAAGAGGTCAGCCACAAGTCATGAACCACAATGTCCGCCTCAAGGGGTGTGAGGGCAGTACGAAGCACAAACCGCACGCCCCAAGGGGTGTAAGGGCAGTGCGAAGCACGAACCATAATGTCTACCTCAAGGGGTGGAGGGCAATGGAAGGGCTGGAAGTGAGCTATCAATTGCAGGGAGGAGCTACCAACAATTAGGGAGGAGCCACCAACTGTCAGGGATGAGCTGCCGGTAGTCAGGGAGGAGCCACCAGCTCTCAAACGCAAGACAGAATGTTGGTCGGAGAGGGAGAAGGTTGCTGCCAAATATTGCCTAGCTGAAACGCAGGCTGAAAAGGCAAGAGGAGTTTCTGTAGATAGTTGCCTGGCTGAAATGCCGCAGGGTTTAGGTGCTGGAATACTGCCAAGTGCAGCAAAAGAGCTGCTAGCAATAAACACAGCAAACAGGAGGTGGAGGCAGCAGCAACAGCCCTGAACACAAGTTGGAAAACAGCAAACGCAGGAGAGAGTAGCTGCTAGTTAGGGTGTTGATGTAGCGGAAGGAGAAGAGAAGTGGATGCCGAACCCACCACCGGTCTTTGCCTTCACTAGAGTGAAGGATCTTTACCACTATTTGAGCAGATCCAGCTATGATACCACATCAAAATACAACGTGCCAGCAAGATAGTAGGGTTTGCGAGGAGGAACACAAAGTGAACTCGGCAAACACTAAGAGGAGAAGAGAGAAGAAACTCTGATGAATGGAAGGATGAAGATCTCAATCATGAAGTGAATGTGATACAAGGGAACAAAGGTGCTGTAGCACAAGGAAGATAATGAAGACAACCACTAACCATGAATCGCAATGTCCTCTTGAAGGGGTGTGAGGGCAGTGGAGAGGTTGGAGAGAAGAGGTGGCCGACTGAATGAATCAGCCGTAAATAATAAGTGACAGAGGCATCCTATCAGTAGACAAGAGACTGTCTAGGGTGGCACCCGGAGGGAGGGTGCCGACTATCTAGGGTGGTGCCCCACTGTGGGCGCCCAACCCCTTTTTGGGGCTGTCCACTGTGGAACCCTAATCGCAAAACGCAAAATGCAAACTGCAAGTGAAGGGTTTCTCGACATGAGACGTACATGGAAGGGCTAAGCCTGAGATTTCCGATAGACAAATTTAGCCTCCATCTTTCAAGAAATCCATTCTAATAAAAGTTTTGGCTAAACATCAAAATTCTACTAATACTTTAATAATCAAGTTTTTTTGATACATCACACTAGAGCAGGCATCTATCCATTTTATGTTGGTTTCTTCAAATTAATCATGAGTTGAAATATGGTGCAAATACTCGTGTGTTGACTCTCTCTCTCTCTCTCTCTCTCTCTCTCTCTCTCAAATACACACACAAGGAAACGCAAAGAGGCTGAAGACAAGGACAAGCAAATGGACAGATATTCCAAGGAAAGACTGAATATGTCAACTTTAAGTCTCGTGTGTGTGTGTGTGTGTGTGTAAACTTCTAAATGAGATCTAATTGCCAATGCAGAAGACTCTTGAGCCTAGCAATGTCCCTAGACACGAGAGGTTGAGTCGAAAACAAATGGATTCCAAGTGACCCAGTCGTGTCAACAACCCCAAATTCTAAGGAAGTGTGACAAAATCTTCATATGTGGCTATGCCAAAGATTTTGCCTTAGCAAAGACCCCAAGCAGAGGGGCACAATGATGGTCCAACCATAACTCTCTAAATATTAGACACGAGGGTCCATTATTTCCTAGCCAAAGGGCAAGAAATAAATTTGTGATGAGAGGATTCCACACTCCTAAGGCAAAAGAAACAATTGCTCTTCAAGATTCAACACTTTGAAAGAGCCAAGACAAGGGGAAGTCTGCCAATTAGCACTCTCCAACGAAAGACCTTACACTCGAAAGGAGTCTTGTTTAGCCAGTCTTTCATCACAATGCCCTAAACAACATTGGCTTTGGTGACCAAAATCCACGGCCCCGTAAGTCACGATATCCACAAAGGATCCAAAAAAGTCTCCGTGCTGTGTGGAAAGCCATCAACACATTGCAGCTCACCAAAGTAGCATCAACAACAAAAGACAAGGCCAGGCGTGCCATACAATATAAGTTTGGTCGGTCCTCATGTTTCCCATCCCAAGAGAGTAGCTTTGACACAACTAACAATTCCATTTGAAAAGAGTTAACCACCAAGTGATCCTCCCCTGGATGCCAATGCACCCTTTTAAAGAACTAGCTTTCATGAGAATACCAAACAAGTCACCAAAAAAGAGGAAGATATCCCAAAATGGGCATCCGCATTAAGGATGTGTCACCACAAGCCCTAAATGCTGCTATTACCAAGCATGAGACCCCAATTCTCTAAGGGAAAAAAGATGATAAAGACCCAAGGGTGATGATCAATGCACATAGTGCAAAAACAGTGACCAAATCTCTCTCTCTCTCTCTCTCTCTCTCTCTCTCTCTCTCTCTCTCTCTCTCTCTCTCTCTCTCTCTCTCTCTCTCTCTCTCTCGTAAAGGGTAATTGTGTTTCACTATCTACATTTTTTGTAGTTGCTGGGATAACTAGACTGCTCGGAATGCGTTCTTTTTTTTTTCCCATTCTAAAGTGCAAGGTCACATTGGTAGATTCAAAGGTCTTTTTCCCTGGTAGTTCAATATCACGCAATATGCAAGTGTCTTTCCCAAGGATGATTTGCTCCCTTGGCACGCTGCAATTTCTTTAGTTCCTTTGCCATCTTTAGTTCAATTGTGAATTTTGTACTTTTCAGTAATTCTTTATATGATTACCCTTTACGGAAAAAAAAAAACACACAATCTCTCTCTCTCTCTTTTTCATAACAGGTATATAGCTCGAGTGGTCCCTCTCTAGGTCTCAAGATCAGCATAGAATCCCCATCCTAAAATGGTCCAAGGCTACCTTGCTCATGTGTCAAGGGGTGAGTCTCCTGTGTCTTGCAATGACCGCTCTAATCTAACTATGGTATGGGCCTCTCAATCGTCGTGCGCTAGCTTGTCGGGGTCAGGGTCATCGTACTCTACAAAGTGCAATGGCTTGGTCTAATGTGACTCTACGGCATGATGTAGACAGGCTAGATCTACTAAGCTAATGGTACCTATGGAGTCTAATCTATGAAAGAAGTTTGTACTACCCTCTACCTCAGTCCCTCTAGATGGGCTGGTTTCCTATCTCGTAAAAATGTTGTATAATGCCTTTCAAGCTCCCCAAGGAAAAGTCCTAAGCATCTCTAGTCCTCCTACTCCATGACCCGCCAAAGAGGATCAAATCCTTTACAAAAGAGACATCGATATCTTCCTCGTATATCATAGTAAACTGTGCATCTACATGTGTAGTATTCCTCTATGTTAGGCTCACGATCTCATAGAGCTGACATAAATTATCCTCTGCTATAATATCTATCCATCTACATGTCTTTAGCCTCAACTGGTGGGAGGAGGTTCGCATCTGTCCAGTAGCAACTCGCATACCATGGGAGAGGAGTGTGTCAATGTACTGTGGTCAAGCAATGAATCCATCCCTAGAGAGAGAGAAAATGATCCCAGTAATGCTCCATCCTCGATCCTAGAGGGAGAGATGGCCAACGGATCCAAGTTCTCCTTGTTTCCACTCTCAAAATGTCAGCTCTAATGACTGAATTCAGCTTAGGTCGAGTAAGGGGGAGTTTAGGGCAATCCAAACTATAGTCAAATGGGGAAAGCCAATTGATGTCTAGTCCATGTATGCTCATCCATGGTCATTTGTGAGTCCCAACAATCTTTCTCCCCATTCTCTCCTAACTATTTGGAAGAGACCAAAGCCAATGTTGCCCCTAGCTCTACTTTGATGATAGGGTGTGGTGTAGAGGCCTTACTCCTGATCATACGTGATATCATCATTATCAATAGCCTCTCTATGCAATCCCAACCATCATAGTACTCTCTCTTTGGGCTGGTGTGATCTATGAGCCAGGTCAATAATCATAGTGCTCTCTCTTTGGGCAGATCTCTTTGGGCTGGTGTGATCTATGAACCCCATATTTCAGCTCCGTACACAGGAGGGTAGGAGTGACTAAGGTGTCAAACACCCATAATTTGGTACAAGGTTCTTGAAATTGTACATGAGTACACGGACTCTCGAGGCCCTAAAGTGTTGCATAACTTCTTGCTAATCGAGCTTCAACTACCCCCCTCAATGAAAATCTCACGCCATAAAAGGTGACTCCCAAATATGCATACTCCCTTACATGCTCCACTATATCGCCTCCGAATGTGAACTGATACATAGAAAGGGTCACCCATGGTGCCGATGTATTGAATACCATCACTTTGGTTTTTCCAAGGTTCACTATGAGGTCTCTATCCTTGCAAAAAGCGTGCAATGCATCCATGTGGTGTTGCAAGCCCTCTAGTGGATCAAAGATAAAGTACAATATCATTTGCATAAAGTAGTATCAATATCAATACTCCACCTAAGTTAGCTCCACTCCCTCCTCCCTGATCAATGTATTTAGACACCTTGTCTATGTATAATCCAAATAATGTGGGTGAGAACAAACATCCTTGTTTTACTCCTATGGTGCTGTCAATTCTTTCAAATATCCCTCTAGATGTGCATATACGACCTGTCACTTTCTTATACAGTTCATAGATGCTCCACTGTATACCTTTTGGCACACCAATTTCCTATAATCCCTACATGAAATGTGCTAGAGGTACTATGTCAAATGCCTTACAGAAGTCTACAAAGCAACAGTAGATCAAGCCTGTCCTTCCTCAATGATTGCTCTGAGTGTGAGGATGTGATCCAATGTGGTGTATCCACATCTAAACCATGTCCTTGTGCTCTTCTGTTCTCTCTCTCAGCCCATGCCCTAAGCTCATGTTCCAATATGGAGCCATATATATTGGCCACTGTGTGACCAATCAAGCTTTTAAATAGTGGAACTATAGTATGGAGGAATCCCTCACAAACAGCCCTATTGAACATTTGTGCCAGTATGGGTGCTAGTATTTCGCATGCATATGCAAGGTGTTCCACTCATCTTGTGCCTTTCCATTTTGCAGTCTATAAATTGCCTCTCTGACCATCTTACTAGTGAAAACTTCCCACTATTTTGGCCTGCAGACCTGCAGAGACTATATGGGTGTTTGTCCCTGTAAATCATACAACTGTCTCTCATAATGCAGCCAAGCATCAGGCAATGTCATCTATATAAGGGGTTCCTTTCATGAAACATTCTCCATGCTCTTTTGCTGTCCTGTCCCAAGAATAGCTCATATATTCATGTCTCAACCTTTGCCAAGTAAGCACATTTGTTCTTCTGTAAAAGGTGTCTAAAGGGTGTCCTTAAACACTTGCTTATTGGCTATATTGAAGTGTATGAAATGACCAAAAATGCTGCTGCAGTTCCAAATTGTTAAAATCTTTCATCAAGGCAGTTTTGCTTTGCTCACTCATGTAAAATCACAGTATCCTCATGCAAGTTGAGAGGAACATCAGTCTATTTTTCTTCCTTTACAGAATGATTATCAGTCTATGCATACCTTCCCTATAGCAACTGTAGTCAGAAAAAAACAACGCTAGACAGAAACTTACTTCAGCAGCACCAATCCTTCCCCATCCTGATGTGAAATTGACTAGTATTCCATCCCTTTTGGATATTATAAGTGGGATGAAATGTCTTATCACATTTGCTGCACCCTTTAGGTTGATATCTATGACTGAATCAAATTCAGCTGGAGACAATTCCCAAAGCTTTTTGTTCGCATTTATAACTCCTGCATTGTTAACTTTAGACAGACAATCAAGTTGAGGATCAGATGAGAAATTTTTCCTGAAACTTTTTTCCAAGAACATTCCAAGTTATAATATAAAGAGCTTACCGACAATATCAGGGGCACCTTTAATGTCCAGCACTGCCTTGGCAAACTCTTCAACACTATGATCTGAAGCCTGCCAGGTTTGTCAGAACATCTTGTGAGTGTCTTCTATAGTGCTCAAAACATAAATGCAGACACTCAATGCATGCACAAAAAGCAACAAACGAAGAGAAAGCTAAGTTATCAAGCAAACCCACTCTACAAGCTGAGATATCCAATTAATGGATCGGAACATGAATCTTTACGGCATAAATCAGTACGTTCCTCAATCTTGTCTTAAACAGCCGCCAGCTGGACATAGTGACAAAATGAGACATTACTTCTCTGGAAGGCATCTCATCAATTGTATATAGGCGCAAAGTATCACAAATCACAGCAGCTCAAAAAACAGCTACCCAACAACCTGACTCATACCAAAGATGAATTATTTATGAGTCAACAATTCAAATGTTAGTTCTCGAGAGACATTGCTGTATATATTAATTTTGTGTGTGTGTGTGTGTGTGTGAAGAGAGAGTATCCTAACTGCACCATCTGATAACAAAAGTAACTCAGTTTGTCTTGAAGGACCCAGTGATCTTTCTTGAAATTCAAAAGAGTAAACAGCATCACAGCTGTTCAAATCCCATAAGAGATGCACGCATAGCACATTGTGTCTTCCAACTCCGCATGAAATCCTTGAGACAAGGTAAGTGTTACTTGTAAAGGTAAATTTAACACAAGGCTCAAGGACCAAAACTCCTCGTCCCTTGCTGTGACCTCTTGCTGTTATCCACACTGCCTGATACCGTCACCACCTCCGTCCGTTTTCTCATCCTGATTCCCAGCCTCCTCACCAGCTTTCCTGACCTCCCTTGCTTGCCCTCCTTTACTTGCCTCCTCCTCCCACAACCTTCTCCACATTGTAGCTTGCACCCCCCCTTCCCATCAGTAGATAATCTTAGCAGATTGTACATCTCATGGGTGTTAAAAGTCTGTATTAGTGTGCATTTCCTTCATTTGTGCTAGAGAGGGCTGTGATCCCAATCCACATCCGGCCAACTGGTGTTTGGGTGCCCAGTTTGGGGCTGCCTGATTGGCCTTCTACTTTGGTAGTATCTTTATTGCCTATTTACAGGCAAGCTCCCTCCTCATTTGCTCGTTCATCCACATCCTTGTGGAGAGAGGAAGGCTATGCCCATTGCTGGTGACTCAAAGCCTGAGCTTTGAACTATCTTGTGCCTTGGTATATGGATTCTGTTTCCCAAGCATATTCTTCTTAAGTTCTCTGGTTATTTGTATTGTTCTTTATGTGTTTGTATAGTCGGTTTCTTACACTTCCATCGCTGCCCCCTATTCTCATAGATTAAATATGACAAATCCTCTCTAAAGAATCCTTAGGTGTTTGAAATAAACTAACTTGTTAGTGATAGAAGTGAATTTACATGAAGATTGGAGCTCTAAAGTTCCTCCCCAATCAACAGTCCCCTTTCTTTGCATGCTGCTGTTGCACCCTTTGTCTGCCTCACCATCTCCTCCCAACCTCTTTTCATCGTGCTGGGCACCCCTCTCCCCCTATGTACCACCTCCTATCACCCTTCCTTTGCACAATCCCCACACCCACTTTAAGAGACACCTCAACCACAAGACCCACTCCCCCTCAAGCATTATAGGTGCACTAATGCTGATGAATTCACCACAATCAGCAATGCCACACCTGCAAGAAGGTTGTAGGTATTAGAAGAACAAAACACACAGCAGAATGATGAAAGACACAAGACTGATGAAAGAGACAATGCACAAGATGTAACCAGAAAAAGGAATCCACTATACAAGAGTACAAGCTCCCTCTCTCCACACCAAGAATCTACAAGTACATGAATGGATAATAGACTATGGCCACACTCCCTCCTTATGTAGACAAAAATAAAGGAGTTGTTCTACCACAAAAGAGACTAGGCAATTACCAAATAAAGAATAAAGAAAGTGCCCATCGATTAGGCCATGGCTGCTCATGAACCTGTGATATGAACACTTCTAACACCCTCTCTCAAAGCAAAGGTGAACAAGCAAATGAACAAGAATACCCAAGATGCACCATGGATACTCCAATAGCATGCAGTCCATTGGATGCACCTCAGTAAGAAAGCATCCTAGAGAAGAAGTCCACATGCCATGATCCCTCTCTGAAAGCAAAGTAGTCAACCTAGCCACCTTGCACCTCTTGTAGCCACACAAGCTCCATGTATAACTCTCCATGACACCAAGATTCATCTACTAGAGCAACCGCATGCCCTTTGGGTTCCCTAATGCGAGACCACACAAACACATCATGTCACTTGTCTCAACACTAGACACACCAATCCAAGGTTTGGATCGCCCCAGAAGATGTGAATTGAATGATAGACATCAAATCCATCAATAATGAAAGAGCATCAGCATGCCCTCTCTCCACCCTCAGACTTGCCCCTTTTAGTAAAGAGCATGTGAGGGTGTGCACCATCACTAGAGCCGAGAAGAACCATCCACTCAAGCAATCGATAGAACCCGAGTGAAACAAGATGATGTAGACATGTACGTAATCTCATACTCCACCAAGTATGACCATGATATCCACCACACAAAGCAAAAACATGTCTTTTCTATCTTCCTTCTTAGCAAATGTAACACTATGCCACACCATTCCTTCTTTTGGCCTTCATATGATGACCACCATGTTGCCACATTGTGATGGAAGTAGAGATATCTCCAAAGACTAGATCCAACACCACCTTTGAAAAGCACTAGTGAGCACCATAGCACTCAACCAAAGCCTCAGGAGATATGCTAGAAAAATGAATCTTGCGATCACATGTCCACAAAGGGAAATTGTCCACTTGCCAAAGCACTTTTTAATAATGATCAAAATGATGAAATACAATGCATAGGTAGATATAACAATGAAGCAATATCAATGTCAAATACAATGAAGACAAGTCAAAACCTGAATGAATCTAACACTCCTCAATTGGAAGAGTTGGAAAGAGACTTAGCCACCAAGGTAGTCAAGATATGCCCACACTCGGCTCTCGAAGAGGACTCTTCTACAAGCCAAATGTGATATGCCTATCAAAAGATAACTGCCATGGTAAAGAGAATGATGCCCAAAACTCAATCTTGAAAGAGTGAAAACTATCTCCATCTCTAGGTTGATCAAGGATAGGAAGGCATGCCCACCAAGGCAAGGACTACCAATCCATGTCTCTAGCCCAGTCAAGACCGCTAGATATCTGTAATGTTAGTCCTTAATTGAAATACAAAACCCATCATGTAAGTAATAGAGTAGAAACCAAAACCTACATACCAATGCTCCATATTGAGGTGATTTTGGTACTTCGATAAAGCTAAAAAGAATTCAAGAGAATGTATGCATTGCAAGAAAAGACTAAGAAGGATATGCAACAAAAGGATAAAAAAGAGCTAAAGAAGGCGTGAGTGTAGTTAGCATATGTACAGTATGGGCCCAACTTAGGTGGCCTAAGATCTAGCTAGACTAGTCTAAGGAAAGACAAAGCTAACTTAACCTAAAGAAAACTAGCCTGAAAAGTCTAAAGATCCCGAGGGTAACCTAAGAACCCTAAGAACTTAGCCAAGAGGAGGATGAGAGCTGAACTAGTCACAAATGTCATAAGGGACTAATTGAGGGTCAGGTCTTGAATCCACAGCATCACTGCTCCATATTGAGAACCTTTTGGTACTTGGCTAAAACTAAAAGAATCCAATAGAATGTATGCAACGGAAGAAAAGGACAATTAAGAGAATGAGTAGGCAACACGAGGATGAAAAAGAGCTAAAGAAGGCCTTAGCCTAGTTTAACCTATTAGAGCATAAAGAGGCCTAAGTGCAGTTAGTATATGTACCCTATAGGCACGACTGAAGTAGCCTAAGATCTAACTAGATTGGCCAAAAAAAGACACCCTTTTGTGGGTTTCAAGATATGCTCTAAATCTAATATGCAAGAACCTGAGTGAGAGAAAGAAGTAGGAGGGAAGGACATGAATTGAGAATACAAAGCACCAAACTCATACTCGTATGAAATAGAAGACAAGGTTTGTCCTTGTTGAACAATTTTACTTATAGAGCTTCCTCTATCTTCATATTGCTACCGATATGGGTCTGCACAATAACTTACCAATGGTTCTCACATAGCAGCAGGAGCAACACAAAGAGAATTTAGTTCATACAAAAGGATTGTACAAACCTACCCCTGGGCCTGGCTGAGATGAACACTTTGAATTGTTGGTTGTACCTTAGTGGTTTGTTGAAACCAGCCTTTCTTCTCAGATAGGGTGGTTTAACCTGACTAAGCATTTAATTACAGCAATTAGCAAAATAAACATAAACTGAAATGCTCACTTTACCTTCATAAACTTGGACGGTGGACACCCTGTTGGCCCCAAAACCGGTGCCCCTTTCGGTATTTCTTTAATTTCAATTGTTGATGGATAAATTACAAGCCGAGATTTCACAATCTCCTTGGCTGATTCAAAAAGCCCCTTGCTATTCCAATAATCAACAAAGCATTCGGGCAAATTGCCCCTTGATTTTCACCCAAAACTTGCTCTAATGGAACCCCAACTAGTCAAATGTTGCCCCAAATTCACAATAGATGGGTTGGCATCCGAAATCCTCACAATTCCACGAATTTCCGATGCTGATTTCAGTGTACAATGCCTTTGACTGATGGCACGGGTCCCACGGTGGCTGCTAAACCCTAATTACTGCTGTAATTTAGGGTTTACAGCAGTAAACTCTCTGCTGTCCCACCAAATTTGGCTGTACTCTGCTACCCATGGCTGAAAATTTCTGAGAATACTTGAGCATAGACTGGAGGAGATGAGAGAATGTTGTAGAAAGAGAGAAAATCAGCTGAAATGTATATTCTGATTCGTAGCTCTGATGACAAATCTGATGGCACCAACAGCTTCAAAAGGGGATAAAACACAAGCTTAGCTGGCGAGCCCTCCTCTCCTACCGCTGCCTCTCTTGAGGCGGAAGAAAAAACCTTATGCCCCCTATCCTGTCACGGCACGTAATCAGTCGTCGTCGCCTCTCAGAGCCAAATCTGATCACCTCCTCTCCCTCCACCAAGCTCTGAATGGCTACCATTCAGCTTCCACCACCCTCCAACAGCCTTCTCCCTAGTTGCATGGGAAAGTTTTGCCAAGTGGCAGCCTTCCTAATGCATTTTCAGTCATTATATTAATTTTTCAGAATTAATTAATTTTGAAAATTAATTTCATCCCTTTTGACCCTGCCCAAAATTAATTTCATCCCTTTTGACATGCCCATCTGGAATGAAATTGGCTAGGCCATTTGCAACTTGGAGTGGTTCCCAACCTCTGTTGACCCTTAGACTAGTATTAATTAATTAATTAATGCTAGTCCCTAGTGTCACCACTGACACTTAATGGCCAAACAATTGTCTTAAGGTCCAACCTGGCACCAACTGACCACCAAAACCCAGTTGGCATAATTTAACACAACTTTTGCCTTTAACACCCACTGCATCCTCAGGGTCCTTGGCCCGTTCCCAGGAAATAATTGCCATGTGCATCACATGTGCTAAACAACCTTGCACATTTGATTAGTAACTTAATCAAATGTTACTAGCAAGATTAAAGCATCCCAAAATTTCACATCCCCGTGACATTTGTTCTCACCCACTTGAGAGGTGATTAGTCTCGTCAACTAAGTGCCCCACTAAGAGGCACCTTGTGAGAACAAGAAACATGTAGAGGAGGAGAGTTATGCTTTGTGAAATGATACCTCAATGGAGAAAAATCAAAAGAAGATAATAGAGTTGTCCTTCAAATCAAGATCATGATGCCGCATCAAGGCCTCAAAAGAACTAGTGGCCACTTCCTATGACATGACTCCTTCTAAAGATGGTGTTGTCCATATGCATCCAATGCATGGGCAAATTCTCATAGGTGACAACTCTTTGGTCCTTATCAAAGGTAAAGGTGATATGCAGTTAATTCAAGATGGGCAAGGTGGTGATCATACATCGGAGGTTCTCTATGTACCTGAGTTGGGATATCTTCTTTCAATGAGTAAGATTTGTGCTATTGGCCTTATGGTCCAGTTTAATAAGGACTCTCTCTGAGTTCTTGATGGAGATTTTCGACACGTTCGTTATGCAGTTCATGAGGAGAATGGAGTCTACAAGATGCAGACTTCATCAACCTTTACTTCTCTTCTTCTCTCTTCTCAAACTCACAGACCGAGCTATGGCAAGCTTGGTTTGGCTACCTCAACTACGAGTACCTTAGAAGGACCCCTCATGGTTAGCTTCTGCACTGATTGCCACAGATTGGGGTGAGCTACTTACCATGTGTGGCTTCCATTCGTAGCAAGTAGCATAGTGATGCAATTCCCAACAAGGCTTCACGAAGGGCTAAGAAGCCCTTGGAGCTTGTTTTGATGGACTTATGTGGACTAATGAGGATGGAGTCCCTTAAGGTAAGTTTATACTTTATGCTAATTGTTGATGATTTCAGTAGGATGATATGGACATATTTGTTGGAGCTGAAGTTCTAAGCTCTCTCACACTTTAAGGATTCATTTATTTTCAACACGTCTAGCAAGAAACTCAAGACTCTATGTTCCAACTATCAAAAGAATGGATCTCGAGCATGGCTATGGTGGCTTGAAGAGATAGAATGAACTCGTGAAGACATAGAGTTGAAGATAGAATATCACACAAGTGAAATAAGTTTCAAAATTAAGACTTGGACTCATAAACGCAATCTCATGTGGTTGGACAATGACTCAGACTCCCAACTAAAAGGACAAAAGTACCATCATATTACATTGCTCATCTTGCAAGTACAATGCTTTATAGTAGTTGGGTTATTCCACTCTCCTCACTGTGCATATAGGATTCATGACATCTCTTCCTAGAGCATATATCATTTGTCATTTCTCAACACCCCCCCTCAAATGATGAGTTCCTACACTTACTGGCTTTTGCCTCTCCTACATGATAGCATGGCCCAAGAGACTAGCTCATAGGCAGCCTAGTCAAGTTAAAGCTCGAAACTTTACATCTTTGGTGAGGGTTTTGTTTTACAAGAAAATCCACTAAAGAAAACAAAATCCACTATGGAAAAACATAAGATCCACTCTGGGAAAGTTAATTTCTTCAAAACAGTCTGTCAGAGTTGTTGTTGATGGCGGAAGCATCTTCTTCTTCTTCTTCTCTTTCATTCATGAACTGATTTTGGTGGTTACCATTTTGCATCTATTGTGCTCTTTTACAATGGAAACATTCACTAGCTATATGGCCAATCTTACCACAATAATGACATGTCATCCGATCTTTGTTGCCAGTGTTGAATCCTCGATCTCTTCCTTTAGGTCTAGCAACTCCTTTGGTGTATAAGAGATTTTCCCCACATGATGGGACACCATCTTTTGCATTCTTGTTCTTCTGTTTATTCTCTTCATCAAGAAGAGAGTGCTCAATATCTTTAAGTGAGGGACTTGGAACATTACTTAGGGTGGACACAAGATTCTCATATGGATTCTTATTTACACTTACAAGCAGTATGGCTATTGCTTCATCTTCATCAATATTCTTCTTAAGAGTTGCAAGCTGGGTTTTTAGACTCTTGAACTTGTTAATATGTATGGTCATGGAAGCACTGCCTTTTATATCCAATTTATAAAACTGCATGAGTAATTTTACTTTTGAATTCTTTGCTTGGGTATCAAACATCTTATCAAGTTCCTCCCAAGCAATTCTAGCATCTCTGATGCCAGAGATATGATGTAGTATATCATCACTTAGTCCCTAGGCAATGATGCCTAGAGCCTTGTTGTTCATCTTTTTCCACTCCTTTGTCTTGAGTTTGTCTTCTTCAATGAAACCGTCTTCATCATCTTCCTTTTTGTTATTTGCATCATCCTCAAACAGGTCCCATAAGTCCTTCCACATAAGGTGGTATATAGTCTTCTCCTTCCAAGCATGAAAGCCTTCTCCATTGAACTTGGCTATTTGCTCAAGTTCAGACATTCTAAAGGAGGTCTTACCATGAGTGTACTCAGGCAGTGTTTATCCTTTTACAATAAGATTGAAGCTTAAAAGAGATTTAATCAGTTGAGCATTCCACATTAAAATTCTTCATGTTTATCATTGCAAGACTGAAGTAAAACCAGCATGGATATGTCAAGAAACACAGGTGCCAAGAAACACTAGGTTAGTATCAAGAGATACTAGCTTGACTTCAGGCTTGATGTTGCCTGATTTCAAGTGGTCTTCTTGATCTTCACCGGGACTGCTTGAATTCAGGTGAATTGCTCCAGATCTTCTTCTTGAAGTTTGCACTTGTTGGAACTGATCAGATCTAAATGGCAAAAGCTCCAGTTGACTAAGAAGGATCAAAAAATGAAGAAATTTTAAGCTTGAAATTCAAGGCTATGGAGTCTCTGGTTTAGGGTTTTCTCGCTGACTGGTTTTTTGTTTGTTGCAGCTTGTAGGAGAAGAATTTCTTGAAAATATTTTATGGGGAGAGAGCTTGGATATGGAGCTTTGAAAGCCCTATAGCTGCAGAGTGAGCCACGGCGTGCAAGAGCTGAGTTGACAGTACGAACGGCGACAGGTAGAATTTCAGCGAGCTGGGTTTTTTCAAAATGCCATGAGCAAGTGAACAAATCTCTAGAAGAAAGCTAGCTGAGATAGGCTTTGGTTGGGGAGATCCAAGAGCTCCTAGTAGGGTAAGTGCAATTTGGCTATGGCAACCATGAAAGCTGGAATGAAGGTAGAGGTGAAAATGAGGTCATAAACTAGCATTGAGCTGGACTGAAGTTAAGATAGCTTGAGAGAGCAGAAAGGAAAGCTATCATGTCAAAAGAACGGATCTAAAGCATGGCTATGGTGGCTTGAGTGAACTCATGAAGACATAGAGTTGAAGATAGAATGTCACATAAATAAATTAGGTTCCAAGATTGAGACTTGGACTCATAAACACAATCTTGTGTGGTTGGACAATGACTCAGACTCTCAACGGAAAGGACAAAAGTACCATCATATTGCATTGCTCATCTTGTAAGTACAATGCTTTATAGTAGTTGGGTTGTTCCACTCTCCTCATTGTGCATATGGATTGAGAACATCTCTTCCTAGAGCATACATCATTTGTCATTTCTCAACACCAGCAAAGGAGGGAAGTTTGTCTCCAACGAGCTGGCCAAGTTTAGTACACATCATGGCATTTACCAAGAGTTTGCCAACACAAACACACCTCAAGAGAATGGCATATTGGAGCAGAAGAATCATAATGTGATCGAGATAGCACGGACTATGATGGAGCATTAGCAAACACCTTAGTGTTTATAAGCCCAAGGAGTGGCCAGCACTATCTACATCCTTAATAGATCCCCTACATCAACTATGGTTGGTATGACACCTTTTGAGGCATACTTTGGTCAAAACCTAAATATGTCGTATTTCAATGTATTCAAATGTGATGCCTACATTCATATCTTGAAGAAACAGAGAAACACAATGTGATCGAGATGGCACATAGACTATGATGGAGCATTTGCAAACACCTTAATGTTTATGGGCCGAAGGAGTGGCCACCACCATCCATATTCTTAATCGATCCCCTACATCATCTATGGTTCGTATGACACCTTTTGAGGTATACTTTGGTCAAAACCCAGATGTGTCGTATTTCAATGTATTCAGATGTGATGCCTATGTTCATATCTCGAAGAAATAGAGAAATAAGTTTGAGCCGGCTTCCAAAAGACAGTTATTCATGGGTTATAGTGTGAAAATACGCTAGGGTTTGCACCGAGGAAACACAGCATGTACAACCAAGACTAAAACACAAAGACTTAAACAAAGACAAGCCAAACTCAAACCCTAAGCACAAAACGCAAAACACAAAAGCTCAAAACTCAAACACAGAGAGAATAAACTTTGAAGTGAATGAATGTAAGAGTGTACAAAATCCCCAAGGGAAAAGCAATGCAGTGTTGAAGAGTGACGTCCACCAGAGACGAATCCCAAGTGCAATAACCACCACCACTTAGAGACGAGAGAGTTGAATAATGAAGAGCAGCAGACTGCTCACCAAAACACAACAATCGAAGGCTGAAATCTAGTAAACACAGCAGTGTACCACCACAAGAAGGCTGAAAACTGATCACCCAAGGCAGAGAACTATCACGCGACAACACGAGAGGTGTTTGCTGATGTAAACAGCTTGCTAGACAACAAAAACGGAAGTACTGCAGTAGTTGTCTAGTGGAAGAGATGGTAGCAGCCTGTCACCTAGCACCAGATGCTTAAAACGCATGCTTATCAATTGCTATGATGACGCAGCAAATGGAGGTCGAATAGCGGTGGCCTGCAGTCGGTGATGACTGGACAACAGATGGTAGATGGCTAATGGCTGAAATCTACATAGTAGAGTGAGAAACCTGCATAAAAGGATAAGGCTGAATAGTGGGCAATCTATCTATTTATAGATATTGAAGGACGCCCCAAACAATTAGAGTTTCGGGGGACCACTGAAACTCTCTCAAACTGTGTACCGATTTTGTGTTTTTAAATAATTAAGTGCGTTTTGGGACTATTTAAAATCAGTTATAAAGCATGTTTTCACTGAACACCCCCTCTTAGGCCCAAAATTGAGCCTAAAAGGAAAGGTTGCCAATGTTTACCCCAAGGCATCCCATACCAAAGCAACCAAGTCATCGAACAAATGGTGCACGTTGTCTGCCCAATGGACTACCAAGACTACACAGGCGATAGTTGTCTTACCAAGGGAGTCCAAGTAGTCACCCCAAAGAATACAGGGCATCGGACAAAGGGTGCTCGCCGGCTGCCCAATAGCCTATCAAGCCCAACAAAGGCGAATGAAACCACACTGTACTTCTTTTTTGTGAAAAGTTAATTTTAGGGGTGACGGCCGATTAAGTAACAATGACCTAGAAGACGAGAGTAGGGGTGATACATCCAACACATCACAAAGTAGTACAAGCTAACCCATCTACTCAAGGATTTCGATGACGAGGGAAAGGGTGATGAAGTATCATGTGAAGAAAGATCGTGGTATAATCCGCTAGTGGAAACAGCTTAGAATCCATCCAATGGTGCTCAGCACAATGGGATGCATAGTATGCTACATGCTAAAGAATGCTCACGCAACAAGTGTTAAAACCAACCTTCCTTCTTGGAAAGAGTGGTAATTCCCTAATTAAGCACTTAGTTACAACAATCAACAAATAAACATAACTTGAAATGCATAAGTTACCTTAAAAATCTTGGACATTGAACACCCTCTTGGCCCCAAAATTGACACCCCTTTCGGTATATATTTAACTTAATTGCTAATGGAATGAGTACAAGCTAGGATTCACAATCTCCTTTCTTGTTTCAAAAGCCCCTTGCTATAGCAACAATCACCAATCAATTCGGGCAAGCTGCCCCTTGATTTTTCACCTAGGACTTGCACAAATGGAACCATTGACTAGCCAAATGCTGCCCCAATTTACAATGAATGGGCTGATATCTGAATTCCTTGACAAATACACAAATTTCAACCCCAACCTCTATTGACTCTTAAACTGGCATTAATTAATTAATGCTAGTCCCTAGTGTCAACTGTCACCACTGACACTTATTGGCCAAACAACTATTCTAGGGTAAAATTTGACTCCAATTGACCAACAAAACCTAATCAATATAGCTTATCACAACTTTTTTCTTTGACACCCATTGTATCCTCGGTATCCTTGGCATATTACTATGGAATATCTACCATGTGCTTAAACAACTTGGCGCATTTGACTAATAACTTAATCAAATGTTATCAACAAGATTAAAGTATCTCAAAATTTCACATCCCCGTGACAGCTCTCCCTAGTAGATTTCTTAGGAAGTTCAAAAATAAAATCCATTGCAATGCTCTACCAAGGCTTATTAAAAATAGGCAAAGGGTTGCAATAAACCCGGCATCTTTTGCCTATCATGCTTTACCTTCTGATATATAATGCATATTCTAACAAATTGTTCTACATCATGCCTCAACGCCGGCCAATATAAGAAATGCTCCACTGCCTTAACCATGACATCAATACCTCTGTGTCCTACACATGGAGTGCATGACTTTTAGCGATAACTCTAGGCCTTAACTACTTTGTGACACACAATCGTCCATCCATCATCAGAAATCCATCTCTTAGCACAAAATCTTCATGTCTCTGGCCATTGCAAAGTTGATCATAAACATTAGCAAAGTCTGAATTAATAACATATTGCTCTTTCATGGCATCCAACTTAGTGTTATAACCCTGCTCATCACGGATGAAATTTGTGGCTTATGTGGCAGTGCACCAGCCACCACAACATTCTTTTAGCCATCAATATATACAATCTAAAAATGAAACATAGAGAGAAAATTTGCCCGTCTCATATGCTTCCCTGAGAACTTTGTCTATGACAAAAATTACACCAAAGCATGATGGTCTATCTACATTGTAAAATAAGCCCCCAACAAATAGTGTTTCCGTGTAGACAATGTATAAATTACAGCCAAAAGCTCTTTCACATAGACTTGTAAATTCTTTTCTGCACTGTGCAGAATTCGGCTCTTATAAGCCACAACTCGGCCATCCTGCATAAGAACAACCCCAATGCCATTACCACATGCATCATACTAAACTATGAATGACTTCCTTAGATCAGGCAACACAAGCACAAGATCTAAAGACCTCTTTTCCTTCAACTTTTCAAATGCTAAAATTTCCATTGATGTCCATTTAAATGGCACATCCTTCTTCTACAAAGCATGCAATGTAGATGCAATTTTAGCAAACCCGCATATATACTTCCTATAGTAAGAACATAAACCCAAGAAGCTACGGAACTCATATACATTTTTCAAAGGCGGCCATGATCGTATTGCCTCAACCCTTGCACGGTCCATGCGAATATCATCAGCCAATACGATATGCCCCAAAAAGTGGATTTCATGCAAAAAGAATTCATTTTTCTTGGCATTGATAACCAGCCCATGCTCACAAAGTTCATTGTTGAACACATAGTAGCATGGAACGGGGAACGGAAAAGGAGACGGAGACGGGGGACGGCTATAAGCAAGGAACGGGGACGGGGGGTGGGACGCGAGAGGAAACTACAGACATAAATAGCATTTGAAAATGTATGCATATGATATGGTGGATGGATGTGTGGGCATAGTAATAGGGGATGCCCATTTTGTAGCTTCCCATCCGAGTCCCATCCCCATGTTAGAGCCCACTCTCATGGTAACAGGGGATGGCAATTTATTATTCTTGTCCCCGTGGGCCCGTCTCTATTCCCATCCCTATCCCCAAAACCGGTCCCATGTTACTGTGTGTGTGGGTGAATGTATACTACCAAAGAACATACAAAAAAACCACCCCCTAAAAGACACCCACTCCCAAACAAAAAAAAAAAAAAGGGTCAAAAACATCCCCTAACATAGGACGTGACAAGGGGACGGCCAGGACGGCTGTTGGGGATAGGACAGGGGATGTCCCCATCCCATTTTGGCGTCTCCATTTGGTCCATCTGTTCGGGATGGCGTTCCCACGTTCCAGGACCTCGGGACAGCCGTTCCCTGTTACTATGATTGAACACAATGTCCAAGTATCTTCTATGCTCTGCCTCATTCTTTGAATAGACAATTGTGTCATCCAAGAAAGTGCCCACAAATCCTCTATCTAGCTTGAAAATGCAATCCATCGTCTGATTGAAAGTGGTAGGAGCATTTATAAGCCCAAAAGGCATGACAAGAAACTCATATAGCACGAAAGATATCCTGAAAGATGTCTTAGGCACATCCTCTAGTCGTATGCGTATCTAATAATACCCACTTTTCAAATCTATACGGCTGAATATGGATGCCCTTTGCAATCTATCCATAACATCACCGATTTGGGGAACTAGAAAGCAATTCTTTATCGTGATCTAGTTCAAAGCACAATGATCAATGCACATACGCCATGAACTGTTGAGCTAAGAAATGCATTCCATGGTGACTAGCCACTTAAACAACCCCAAAAAAAGCTTAACTTAATGAAAAATCCTAAAACAGGGAGTGGTTCGAGAGAGTTCAATGAAACCCTAATTTGGAAGGGTCCATTCTCATCTATAAAGGCAAGATGCCCCCATTCAGTCTCATCTCTTCCATGCAGGTTTCTCACCCTTGTGTGCAGATCTTAGCTATCAGTCTCCACCACGTGGCAGTGCAGCCTTCGCAATTGTTGCCATCATCTTGTTCTACTATGGCGTTCTACTGCTATGTTTTACTACCGCATTTTACTGCAGCATTCTGCTGTCGCGTTATACTGTTGCATTTTACTACGGCGTTCTACTGCGGCATTCTACTACTACATTTTGATGCTTCATCCATATCATCATATATCATCCTCTGCAATCGCCTCAGTCTCCTCACACTCGTGATCAACGTTTGGTATTTCTCTCACTTTGTCACTCCGACTAGTGGTCACAGCACTTGGGATCCGTCTCCGGTGGACGTCACTCTCTAACACACTACTCTTCCCTTGGGCACACTATATACTCTTACATTCACTTACAGCATTCATTCACTTCAGAGTTGTGTTCTTTCCATCCCTTCTTCTATTTGTGTTTGAGTTTTTGTGGTTGAATTTTGAGTTTTACGTTTGGGGTTTGAGTTTTGCTTTCTGTGTCTATATTTGTCTCGTTGTGCTTCTATCATGGTCGTACACTCTGTGTTTCCTCAGTGCAAACCCTAGCAGTGCCTCTACACTTTTCTTCACATGGTATCAGAGCCGGTGCTCTTATAAAGAGTATCCTACGGATGTTGTGAAGTGCTAGTCTTTGCACTAGGCACACAATACAACTCATAACCAAATCAAACCTTCTCGTGATCCCATGATGTCTTATCAAGCTTCTCCATCACTGGAGGCCTTGAGGAAGCATTATGAACTTGGCAAGGAAGACAACACTCCATATTCACCCTCACCATCACCCTCTATATTTACACCCATACCAGATATTTCTGATTTCATTAACCTCACAAAGGAGGAGTTTGAGGAGTACATAGGCAACAAGTATGGACCAAGGAGTTTGTTACCCACCCTATTTCCTATTCAATGGAGGATCTCATCATTGGATCATTGATGGATCGTGCAGCCTTATGGGATCGGCTTAACTCTAGAGCTCGATCATTCCTCTTTATGAGCTTACATGATTCTATCCTAGTACATGTGCAGAGGTTGTGCAACATATTTTTACTTGCATATATTACTGGCATATATACCACAAGATAAACATTAATTGAATTCTCTTATTTCAATCAAAATAATTCCGAAGTGCTAGGTCAATATCTATTTGATATTTTGTATCCATCTTTTAAAGCAATTAAAGTTGCATGAGAATCCCAAGTTAAAAGCTTCTCTACATCACCTTCTGGCATTATTACATCCTATCAAGTCTACTTGGCATAGTCTATGTACACATAAGCATTGTAGCCTATGCAAGAGTCTATAAAAGATGAAATCATCTATCTATGCAATCTTAAACTCTATGTTTGGTCATTTGACTAATGGACCATAAAACTTGGCAATTTGTGATGATTCTCCTTCCATAAAGGATCATATTAGCAAGTTGGAAGATATAAGGAATTAGCTTTGTCTCTTGGTAGGATGATCTCTTTAGAGGATATGGCTATAATTCTTTTGACTTGGAGACACTGATGCAATGTCCCCCTCCCATTGATCGAGTGAATGCCCATCACTCGCCAGTATGGCTATAGCACTCCTTCCGACCAGTTGGTGAGACTAGCCACCTTTCTGATCACGGAGGCAATACGACATTTGGGACGACTTGCGATCCATCTTCATCATCTTTGCCAAACCCTGTGTCAAGTTCATACAACCCTTTTGAGTCGTTCAAATCAAAACCCTCTCTTGTTTTGCCTTTTGCTGTGCAGGTTCCGGATAGTCAAATATGCGTAAATCTTAATAGAGGGGACTCAAGAAACAGACATTCATCATCGAGTATACCTACATCTTCTGTTTCATTTGAGCAAGTCAATTACTCTTCTTCTCTCCCTCCCATCCCACCCTCTTCTATTGAAGCCATATCACACTCATTTCAAAACCTTGGCTTACATTCCACATCCGCCTCTACCACACTCGGAGTTGAACCTTCTATCTCTACTCCTAGCACATTTTCATTCTCTATTCCATATTCACATCACAATGCCTCGTTAGGGGGCGTTCAACCTCTTAACACTATCACCTACCATTTCCACAAGCCATTCAGCACTATGGGACTTCGTTACAAGGGGAATGCCACTCTCTAACATAGTCAGCACATCTTTTCCTACTCGGACCGTTGTGATAGGCATCCCCCTCACTACCCCCAACTACACACACCCCATGACCTCTCAAATACACGGATTTCCTTCCTCTACTTATAGTGCATCGTCTCACTTTCCATGGGTCACTCCTACGCAAGGATTTCCATCCTCTACTCCACATGTCCCTATCCCTCCACCATGGGATCCTCATGCGGCGACAATGCCCATGCCTAGTCATCCCATACACACATTTGGATCCACCGTGCACACTTCTCGAATGCTTGGTGGGCACTCTGGGACCAATTCCCAAGTGTACTACTTTCCACCACAATATCCACCCTATCTACCTTATCCAAGCACTACCACTCATGTTGCCTCAACCAATAATGCCTTCACGGATAAGACTCATTTCAACATGTCGAATTTCACTACTTGTCAAACTATATGGAGCAAGTGTTTGAGTCTCAAGGTCTTTGGGACGTTGTTGTTAATCTTGAGCCTATGCCTAACCCTTACCTAGCCCACCTTGATTACATCCATCTATAGATAGCTCGCAATGCCACAACTAATGTTGAGTTGATGCAAGGTTTGATTCCTGAGTTTCACTCTCAATTACAGCACTTCCCTCTTGCATCGGAACGTTGGAGTCATCTCATCGACCACTATGCGGCCAGAGATCGTACTCGGCATATAAACAACGATTTTGAGCTTCAAGAATTTTCCATGAAGGAAGGGGATGATCCAAAAGTCAAGTTGGCCGAATATCAGAGGTTACTAGCCGAGTTTGCCACTACTGGCTCTCTGAAGTCAAATGACGATTAGGTTATGATCTTCTTAAACAAGTTGCTTGACAAATACTTCCATTTCCTCTAGCACATTATCTGATTGCCTAAATTGTCAACCTTCTACAAGTTTGAGTGTCAATTCTTGCATTACGCAAGGCTCCATGATCAAGTCCACAAGAAGTCCTCCACTTATATCTATTCATAGAGACGGGTTGGTTGTCTCTTCTTTGGGAGGGAAAACCAACAGTAGCAAGAACTTGCAAGATGCGAAGGCAAGCCAAAACAAGGGTGAAACCACTTCCTCCGACGAAAACAAAGAACCTCGACCCCTTTGGCAGTAAATTTCTAAGAAAAATAGATTTTGCACTCACTGCCAAAGGTCGGGCCATGTGGACAAGGAGTGTGTACCAAGACCCAAGATCCTCCTCCTAGAAAACCATAGCAGACTACTACAACTACACAGTCTAGTGGGGCTACGCCCCCCACTACTACCCCATCTACTCCTTCAACCCCCACAGCTGCTGGACATGTGGCACACAAACAACGTCAGCGGCCATCCTACTCTACTCCTGAGGGGTTGACTAATTGGTCTACTTGCACCGATCCTATTGCACTTTACGCAATCCCTTTCTAGGAACTCCTGCACCTTTTAGGCCTTCTTCCCCACCTCGCCGTATGCAATGGTGGCCACACACTTAGCCTTTCATTTTCAAGTCTTCTGCTGCATTTATACACACATACACATTTACCTTATTGCACTTCTTCATTCAGTTCATTTTTCATTTCAATTTTATTTTTCTTTTTAGAGCATCTCACTATTGACCTCTATGATTGCAGATCTTACTCTCGTTTGCAAACTTTGTTTTCAGTAGGGACTAACATACAGGTTTGTCTAGCCCTACCTAGGCTAGACACATGGGATGCGCACTATTCCATTCACGGTTTCATCTTCCTAGGAGTTTTGCTCTTCTACTAGCATAGAGGCTTCCCCTCCTGAGGCGGATCGTACAACATCTCTCTTGATGCTATCATAGTAGTGACTTCCAACTCGCTCTTCCAGTTGGGATGTCTCTTCTCATCATGGTTCTCGGTACCACATGAAGACCGACACTTGGCTCTTCCTCCTCCTTCAGCGTCACCATTCCAGGTTGAGAGGGGGTTCCTACCCTTCTTGGTATTCTACAAGTTTCGGCACTTGTCTTCGACATCACCCTCCCCCAACCCCCGCAATTGTATCTTCACCCTTTGCATTGCATGATTTCATCATCTATTCATTCACTTCAGAGTTGTGTTCTTTCTATCCCTTCTTCTGTTTGTGTTTGAATTTTTGTGTTTGAGTTTTGAGTTTTGCATTTAGGGTTTGAGTTTTAATTTATGTATCTCTGTTTGTCTCATTGTGCTTTTGTCGTGGTCGTACACTCTGTGTTTCCTCAGTGCAAAACCTAGCAATGCCTCTCATTCTTTTTCACATGAAACATCCTTTTTATGCACCAAAAGCACTAGAGAACAAAAAGGAGATGAGTTGGGCTGAATCTGCCCTTTTTCTCAGCTCATTTACCTAACTCATAACCTCCTCTGACTATGGGCTGCACCGACTCTGTAAGGTGGCTTACTAGGTGGGCTACTTCCAGGGATAAGATCTATGCCATGAACTTCTAGCCTTTCTAGCAATAGCTGCCCAAGAAGTGACCAAGTGAAGCAATCAATATACATTTTCTGAAATGGCATGCAATCCTTCTCTAACTCGGACATATTCCGGAACATTCTCATTGTTAATTTTATCCTTACTAAAAATGTTGAGCTCCAAGGCACGAGGATCAAGGCATGCAATGCTTGCTAGCAACAGAGAGACAGAGAGTAGGGAGTGAGAGTGTTACATTAATAAATGTAACTTATGGGAAACAGCACAAGAGATGACCATCCGAGGGCCTTGGGGGCCCATACGGGGTTCGAGGAGCTTAGGAAGTAAGTGAGTTATAAATTAGTATAACTCACTAGGAATTAGGGGCTGGAAGTGAGAGACATGTTTGGTTTTTCCAACATCTTCCTGGGTGTGGCTGGGTGGCGAATCGGGGAGTCCTCGTGCTTCCTTTCAGATGGGCGTCTGCACAAACCACGTCCCACATCACTGGTATCAGAGCTATTCGCGATTGGAGACACGCGCTGCTCCTAAGGGCCACTTGCGATTTAAAGACAGGTGACATGGCCGGTGTCAGAGCCATTGTCCAAGCGACCCTGTAATTCCAATACACGTGGCCAGTGACATCCACCACTCTAGCCGCAAATTTTCCCCTCTTTAGGTTACAGGAGACATAATACATTTAGGGCCGCAGGTTTGCTAACCCGAAAGGGTCATTCTCCTGACATAGTGATAAGGGGGATATTCTCACTGTGGCTGAGACCTCGCATCGCGGGATCATAACATCTACCCAGTTGGGAGCATCTGATTAACACAGGCATTTGTGATCTTGCAACCAGAAAGAAGGTGAATTTTCAACCGGCTTGCCGTGGAAGCTTTTTACAGCCTTGGACTGCACCGAATTTCAGGAATTTCCAGCATGCTGTAAATTGGAATCAAGCAGACGCAATACAGGAAAGTGCCCCACCTTTGCCTACTAATTTCTTACATTTTCTTTCCAATTCCAATGTATAGATGGAGGGGAAAGAGAGAGAGAGGATAACGGAAGGCTCTAATTCCGAGGACCACCCTATGGTGGATCCCCATGAAACTGAAATGCATAGTCACATCTTCATCGAAAGATGTAGATGTGACTATGCGAGACCCAAGGGAACCCCACTAAAAGCTAAGGGATAGCCCAATGTTAAAAGATATGAAACCCCCTCAGTTTCATGGGGAGGAAAAATGGAAAAGAGAAACAAATCCATGTAGTACAGACCCTAGAATTAAAGGGGCATGAAAAGTATAAATCTTTAGAAGTCTTGTGTAACACACGTGTTGTATGTCAACTTCTATGTGGCAACCTACCTTCGGGCCACATGATTTAGTTAAGAGTGCATGGATCGATAGGTGGGAAGAGGGTTAGAGTCATGATTGATGACTCTACCACCTACAATTTCATAAGTTATGCACTTGTCAAAGAGTTGAAACTTCCCCAACAAAAGAGTGAGCATTAATATATTGTTCATATGATGCGAGGTCAAGATAATAAAATATGGGATACAATGGTATCCAATTTGGAAATCGAGATCCAAGGATATAAAGATAAGCTTGATTTCCAAATTATGAATATGGAAAGGGCCGATATCACTTTAGGGAGGGAGTGGCTATGGGGATTGGAACCATTCTTAAAGTGTAGTTATCATCATAATACACTGGAATTTGAAAGGGATGGTAAGACTTTTGTGATTCAAGGTGAACATGAAGTATCTGATAACCCTTTGATGTGTTCCCTTGAAGTTCAGAGGTTGATAAAGAAGGAACTTGTGAGGTATACATGTTATGGTCCCTCCCTGTACAGGAGACTTTTACTTCTTGTAATATAAAGCAACATTTTTCTTATGTTTGTGAGTTGAATGTAAATAATGAATTAAGTGGTTTGTTAGATGAATTTAAAGATGTGTTTCCTTCTGACTTACCTAGTGGCCTTCCACCAGATAGGAATGATGTAAATCACCCAATTGACATAGATAGAGATACACACCCTGTTTCTAAACCACCTTATAGGCTAAGTGAAACACAGCACCAAGAAGTCGAAAGACAAATCAAGGATTACCTTGATAAGGGGTTTATACAACCCAGCAATTCACCTTGGGCTTCGCCAATTTTATTGGTGAAGAAAAAAGATGGCTCTATGCGGCTTTGTGTTGATTATAGAGCATTTAATAAGATAACGGTGAAGAATAAATTTCCTATGCCCAAAATGAAAGATCTTTTTGATCAATTACAAGGGGCAAAATTTTTCACAAAGATTGACTTAAAATCAAGCTATTACCAAGTAAGAATTAAGGCCCATGATGTTCCTAAGACAACATTTCATACTAGATACGGGCATTATAATTTTTTGGTGATGCCTTTTGGCCTCACAAATGCACCAGCTACATTTATGAAGCTGATGAATAATGTGTTACAGCCCTATCTAGGACGCTTTGTAGTAATCTTAATCTTTGGTAAGTCAAGAGAAGAACATTTGGAACACTTACGTTTAGTATTCCAATTGTTAAGAACCCATTCCCTTTATGCAAAGAAAACTAAATGTGAATTCTTCGCACAAGAGGTCAAATATTTGGGGCATATTATCTTGAAAGAGAGAATCAAGATGGATCCAGAAAAAGTAAGGGCAATTATTGAATGGCCATCTCCAAGGAACTTGGAAGAGCTGCAGATCTTTTTAGGTTTATCTAGATTTTATTGTAGATTCATTCAAGATTATGCCAAGATAGTTGTTCCAATGACGGACCAACTTAAAGGGAAAGGGAAGAGCTTTAACTTGGGAACAGACCAAAATGAAAGTTTTGAAAAACTTAAGGTAGCTATTGCTACAGCTCTAGTTTATTAATTGTGGATCCCAATAAACCATTCGTGGTTGAAGTTTATGTCTTTGAAAGCAAGAAATTAGACCGTGCAAAACGGAATTATTCCATTTATGAGAGGGAGTTGTATGCAATAGTACATGCAATGAAGAAATGGAGGCACTATTTGTACGGTGCCAAACTTTTGATCTTGTCGGATCATGAAAGCATTAAGTGGCTTAATGACCAACCGGATCTACAAGGGCGTAAAGCCAGATGGGCCGAACTCCTCCAAGAGTTCGACTATGAGATAAGGTATAGAAAAGGAAAGTACAATATAGTGGCTGATGCGCTCAGCAGAATGGCCATCATAAATAAATTGAGTTTTACTCAATTCTCTTCCGATTTGTTTGAATCCTTAAAAGGGAAATGCCAAGTTGATCCAACATATTCCAACATTTGTAAAACTGAATGCCCAAAGTTCCTTCCTTAGTGGAGGCCCTTACATTTGAATCCCCATTTTTAATTGCTTCCCAAATGTTGGAATATATCGGATCAACCTAGTATTTCCCTTTTAAGAATTCAAGAGTTCGACTACGAGATAAGGTATAGAAAAGCAAAGTACAATATAGTGGCTGTTGCACTCAGCAGAATGCCCATCATAAATGAATTGAGTTTTACTCAATTCTCTTCTAATTTGCTTGAATCCTTAATAGGGAATGCTAGGTTGATCCGATATATTCCAAAATTTGGGAAGCAATTAAAAATGGAAATGGGATTCAAGTGGATGAATTTTACCATTGATAATGGTTATTTACTTTACAAGGGTAGGGTAAGTGTCACCAAAGATGAAGAAATAACGCGCCAAATACTCTTTGAGTGTCATGATACCCCTAATGCGGGATATCCAAGAGTTAATAAGACTTATAGTCTTATTAAAAGGCAGTTCTATTGGCCTAGAATGAATAAGAACGTCCTTGACTATGTGGTCAAATGTAATAAGTGTCAGGTTAATAAAGCTAAAAGATTGAAAATGGGAGGACTTCTCCACCCATTAGAGATTCCTTCGGTAAGTGTCCCCAAAGATGAAGAAATAACGCGCCAGATACTCTTTGAGTGTCATGATACCCCTAATGCAGGATATCCAAGAGTTAATAAGACTTATAGTCTTATTAAAAGGCAGTTCTATTGGCCTAGAATGAATAAGAACGTCCTTGACTATGTGGTCAAATGTAATAAGTGTCAGGTTAATAAAGCTGAAAGATTGAAAATGGGAGGACTTCTCCACCCATTAGAGATTCCTTCGGAAAAATGGGAGAGTATCTCCATGGACTTTATTGTTAGGTTACCCAGGACACAGAGGGGGCATAACTCTATGTGAGTGATTGTGGATAGGTTAACCAAAATGGCTAGGTTTATTCCAACCTCAACTGATGTTAAAACACCAGAATTAGCTAGATTGTTCATAGAGAACATATACCGATTGTATGGCCTTCTGGCAAATATAGTTTCTGATTGGGATAGAAAATTTGATAGTCAATTTTGACATGCTGTATTTAGGAAGTTGGATTCTAAACTTAGCATGAGCACGGCAGAGCACCCGCAAACTGATGGGAAAACTGAAAGGGTTAATCAAATCCTTGCAGATATGTTGAGAGCATATGTAAGTAAAAAGCAAACTAATTGGGAAGAGTATTTACAGATAACAGAGTTTGCATATAATAGTATCAAACACTCTTCCATTGGATATAGTCCATTTATGCTAATGTATGGCAAGGTTGATGTGTACGTACTATACGTAATGTACGGTACGTATTTGTACGTTGTTCCGTACAGATAAAATTTTTGTGTACGTAAAAATATGTATCATTGTAAAAAATATCAATCCATATGGCATTTCATATCAAAATAAACATAAAAAGATCCAAATACATTCTAAATTGTGAGAGAGACCTACAAGACAATCTAATAAGGTCTTTGCTTATACTCATTTGATTAGTAATCACAAAACCCTTGCCGCACGTTGTAAAACTTGTTACTTCAGAAATCAAACATCAGATACCAAAACCAGTTTTCAATCAAAGATCAATCTTCAATCACCAATCACCACTCTTAGCTCTATATAAACTGATGAATCATGGGTTGCATGGCTTCGGCATATTGGATCCTGAAAGCTGTGTGACACAAAGAAAGAGAGAGATAGAGCTTAGAGCATACTCCAAAGGAAGAAAGAGAGAGAGAGAGAGAGAGAGAGAGAGAGAGAGACTCGGAAGGGAGCGAGAGAGAGACGAGATTAATCATGTAGTACATTGGCCACTCGCGGTTGAGAGAGAGAGAGAGAGAGTACAGTACGAGACAAAAATGCATCATGAGGGACCAAGGCCATGAGCGAGAGAGAGAGTGAGAATTACAAGGTTGCAATGTGCACAGTGTGCAAAGACAAAGGGAAACAGAGCGCTACAGACGAAATTCCGAAATAAGCCCAAATTCGTACATAAAAGGTCAAAAAGGGGTTTTCAAAAGAAATAAACGTACGGTAGGGATCGATCCGTATATACGTACGCCTGCAACCTTGATGTATGGGTTTCAGCCTAGAGCTCCTCATGCCGTAGGACTGTATAAGGAAAAGGTTCAGGCAGCAAAGGATTTTTTGGAGGATATGAATAGTATGTTAAAATTTGCTCAAGAAAATATTAAGAAAACTCAAGACCGAGCTAGAGCTTATGTAGATCCTCACCAAAGAGACATCTCCTTTGAGGAAGGGGAATTGGTCTATCTTAAAGTGCCTGGACAAACTAAAACCATGAAAATGGGACGATATCCAAAGCTTTCACACAGGTATTGTGGTCCTTTCACAATACTTAAGAGGGTGGGGAAACAGGCTTACAAGCTCCAACTACCTGCTGGTAGTAAAACACATCCAGTTTTCCATGTAAGCAAGCTAAGAAAAAAGCTGGGTGATATGGATAATCTACTCTTAAATGATAAGATTGAGGAGCTATTCAATGACCAATCTATTTCACATGAACTAGAAAGAATTTTAAATGTTCGTAATAGACGAACAAGGCATACTATTTATCAAGAATGTCTGGTAAAATGGAGAAACTATTCAAAAGAAAGCTCAACATGGGAGCAAGTCAACACTTTAAGAAAAAGGTTTCCCAATTTACAGTTGGACCTTCCAAGTATCGTTTTCGAGAACGAAACCGATTCTTAAGAGGGAGGAAGTGTTACACTAATGAATGTAACTTATGGGAAATAGCACGAGAGATGACCGTCCGGGGGCCTTGGGCGCCTGTACGGGGTTCGAGGGGCTTAGAAAGTAAGTAAGTTATAAATTAGTATAACTCACTAGGAATTGGGGGCTGGAAGTGAGAGACACGTTTGGGTTTTTCAGGATCTTCCTGAGTGTAGCTGGGTGGCGAATTCGGGAGTCCTCGTGCTTCCTTTCAAATGGGCGTCTACACAAACCGCATCTCGCAACAAAGAGTGAGTATGACTTGTGGGTACAATGACGAGTGTACCTCTTTAGGTTCTTTAGATAGATAGATATATATATATGAAAGTACAAGTGTGCTAAGGGTGTGTTCACACCTGAGCACATATAAAAGACACGAGGGTTCTTTATTCCCAACAGCTTCCCAACTAAAGGCAATGTGCCTTAAGAGGAGAAAATAATCAACTAAGTCAAGGTATGTGCAAAGCTTAAATATATATATCTATCCAACTCCCATCATCTGTCGGCAATGAGAAAACCACTCTGCTGGAAAATGCTTTGTGAAAAGGTCTACAAGATTATCATCTGTATGCACTTTGACAAGCTCAATGCTCTTGTTGTCAAGTATATGTCTAATAAAGTGGTACTTCACCTGTATGTGCTTCGTCCTTGCATGAAATATGGGATTCCGTGCTAGTATGATAGCACTCTGACTATCACAATGGAAAACGTGTAACTCTATAGTGCCAAGCTCTCCCACTAGACGTAAAAGCCATAAAGCCTCCTTGCATGCCTCAATGGCAGCCACATACTCTGCCTCTGTAGTAGACAATGCAATATACTTTTGTAGCCTTTAGATCCAAAATATTGCTCCTCCTATGAAGGTAAACACATACCCAGAAGTGGACTTTCTGCAATCCGCATGACCAGCATAGTCTGCATCCGTAAAGCCAACAAGAGATACCTTCTGCTTTCCAAAGAAGATGCACACATCCTTTGTGCCTTTAAGGTATCTCATAATACCTTTTACCGCTTCCCAATGCTTTTTACCAAAATTTGCCATGTACCTGCTAACCACTCCAACTGCAAAGGCAATGTTAAGACGTGTAGCAACCATAGCATATATCAAACTGCTAACAACTGAAGCATATGGTATCTTGGCCATTTCAACCTTCTCATCATTAGATGTAGGGTTGTCTTCTGCACTGAGTTTTGAATATGGAGGCAATGAAACCCCAATTATTTTCCCCCCTTCATATTGAAACGCTACAAAACCTTGGAGATATACTCCTGATGAGATAGATAGAGTAATCCTTTTGACCTATCTTTGAGTATTCGCATGCCAAGAATGTGATTTGCATCACCAAGATCCTTCATGTCAAAGCTGCCATGAAGACTTTGCTTCAGTGAGTCCAAGGCATGAGTATCCCTGCCAACAATCAGCATGTCATCTACATAAAAAACCAAGATAATCAGGCTGCCATCTGCTACCTTCTTGGTGTACAAGCAATGATCCACTTGAATTCTATGAAAACCTTGAGACTGCATAAATGTATCAAACCTATGATACTATTCTCTTGGTGCTTATTTCAGCCCATACAAACTCTTTTTGAGTTTACATACCATCTTCTCTTTCCCTTTTTCCACAAACCCTTCAGGTTGCCGCATATATATATATCTTCATGCAGATCACCATGTAAGAATGGAGTCTTTACATCCATTTGTATGCCTCCATATCTTCAGCTACAACAAAACCCAAAATGATTCTCGATGTAGTCATCTTGACTACAGAAGAGAAGATCTCATCAAAGTCAACTCCATGTTCCTGCTTGTACCCCTTTGCAACCAATCTTGCTTTGTACTTTGGTGAGGAACCAGAAGTGACTTTCATCTTATAAACCCATTTGCATGGAAGTGTTTTCTACCCTTTAGGCAACTGCACCAAGTCCCAAGTGCCATTTTTCTCAAGAGATTCCATCTCTAATAACATGGCTTTATACCATTTCTTGCTATCCTATTTGTCCATTGCTTCTTTGAAGCAAGACGGTTCACCACAGTCTGTCAACATGGCATAATCAGCCACATTGTTTGCACTAGGAACAAATCTATTAAGTTGTCTAGTAGCCCTAGACGATCTCCTAACCCAATGATCATTGTTTGCTGGCTGTTGAGCATTTTCAGCTTGTTGTCCTGGCATTTCAGCCTGCAAACCAGCATTAACAGCTTGTTGTCCTGGCTGTTCTTGCACATGTAGTGGCTCATTATCATGGGCAATAGCTGGTTGAACATTTCCAGCATTATCTTCTGCATTTGCAGATTCATTTACAGCAGGTACTTGCTACTGTACAACGGGCACATTTTGCTATCCAAAAGACATTTCTTCCCGGAATACAACCCTTCGAACCTCTTCAATCTTTTCGGGTTGTTTATGCATGCAATCTTCTCGGAAGATAACATCATTGTTATGTACTACTTTCCTTTTCTCGAGATCCCATAGTTGATACCCCATTTCACCCTCGTCACCATATCCTAGGAAAATGCATTTACAAGACTTTGACTCAAGTTTGCTACGTTTTTCTTTATGAATGTGCAAAAATGCTTCGCAGCCAAACACTTTTAAGTGTGCATACAAAGGTGCCTTGTCCGACTACACTTCTTGGGGAAACCCCCCCCCAAAGACGTGTTTGGTGACCTATTAATCAAGTGTATGGCTGTCATAATAGCCTCTACCCAAAAACCATGGGGTAATGCAACATAAGACAGCATCGTACGGACCTTATCCTATATGGTCTGATTCTTACGCTCTGCAACTCCATTTTGGGGTGGATTATGAGGGGCAATGAGCTCCCCTTTTATCCCTTTGCTGTCACAAAATACCTGAAAGGCCTTGGACACATATTCCCCACCATTGTCAAAGTGAAGACACTTAAGTGTCTTATCAATCTGATTTTCAACCAATGCCAAGAATTTTTTAAACGTGTCAAGCACTTCATCCTTGCTACGAATAGGGTAAACCCATACCTTCCGTGTAGTAGCATCAACAAAGGTGACAAAATATTTCTTTCCCCCTAAAGATAACCCCACTTCATCCTTGCTACGAATAGGATAAACCCATACCTTCCGTGTAGCAGCATCAACAAAGGTGACAAAATATTTCTTTCCCCCTAAAGATAACCCTGGCATCTGATATACATCAAAATGTACTAACCCTAGAGGAGAAGATTTCAACGAAAGAGACTTCTTATGAGACGTCAGTGCATATTTACCATAAACACAATGATCACAATACTCAAAATCAGCATAACAAAGACAAGGCAAGTAACCCAAACGAGAAAGCACTTTCATTCCTATTTGACTCATGTGTCCCAACTAGCCATGCCACAAAGAAACACTTGGCTTCTCGGTCACGGCAACAACATGGTCACGCACACTAGATACATGAAGTGGATACAAAGTATCACTCTTGCAACCTCTGGCTATAACACTAGATCCCTTACAGATCTTTCATTTTCCATCACCAAAGGTGGTATGAAAACCATCATCATCTAGTTGCCCTGTACTAATCAGGCTCTTCTTGAGCTGAAGTACATGCCGTACATGTTGAAGTGTGAAGACAGAACCATGCTGAAATTGCAACTGCGCATTGCCAATACGTGCAATGTCACATGCATAGTTGTCCCCAAGATGGACAACGCCATGTCGACCCCCTGTATAGACAAAGAACCACTCACGATGAGGGGTGACATGAAAGGAAGCACATGAATCGAGAATCCAAGTATGCATGTCATCATTTGTATTTGCAAGTAAAGCATGTGCACTAAAGTGTGAAGAGACCAAGAGTACGTCATTTCGACTGTCACTATCATGAGTGACTACATTCACCTCTTCAATTTTGACAATGCTCTTCTTAGGCTTACTCTCTTTCTTCTCTTCATTGATGTCATCTGTCTTCTTGCCCTTTCCTTTTTCTTTCTTCCATTTGTATGTCATTCCCACTGTCACTGTCATGAGTGACTACATTCACCTCTTCAATTTTGACACTGCTCTTCTTAGGCTTACTCTCTTTCTTCTCTTCCTTGATGTCATCTGTCTTCTTGCCCTTTCCTTTTTCTTTCTTCCATTTGTAGCAGTCACGTTTAAAGTGACCTTTCTTGCCACAATGATGGCATTAAACATCTTTGCCACATGATTTATTGCGTCCCTTGCTATCATATTTACCATTCTGTTGTGATCTGCCTCTAGTATGCAAAGCACTAGAAGACTTACTGGATGCATTGTTCTGCCGATTCATTTCTTCCATGAGTAGAGCACTCTATACATCAGCATACAAAAGAATCGGATTAGAATTACTCATAGCAGTCCTAAATGTATCCCAACTCTTTGGAAGAGTGCAAAGCAAGAATGTAGCCTTAAATTCTTCATCAATCAAGAACTTCAAGGCAACCAGCTGGCTGAAAATGGAGTTAAACTCACTCAAGTGAGTAGACATTGTTGTACCCTCTTTCATATGCAAATCCATAAGCTTTTTCAGCCAATACACTTTGCTTGCGGCACTCTTCTGTGCATACAGTTCTTCCACTGGAGTCCAAATAGCATATGCAAAATCCAAACTTCAATGTTAAACAATTAAGACATCAGAAATCAATAGTTCGATAGTTAAGCATGCAAGCTCGTTTAACTCATCCCAATCTTCCTGTTCCCTATCTGCAGGCTTTGCCCCTTTGGTCTTAATCGGCTTTGCCTACTTCTTCTGCGACAGGATATTGTAGCACTGTTTTTGTCAGACTGCAAAGTTATGTGCTCCTTCAAGCTTTTTAATGTGCATGAGAGTACTATTGTCACTACTGCCAGCCATGATTTTCAGCCCAAAGAAAAATTCAGCAAATGCAGGTCCAAACTATCACACAAGTGACCAAGGTACAAACAGCTACCAACCAGCAATAAATGACCACCTAGAAGCAGAAATTTCAGATCTGCAAGTAAATTTTCAGAAGCACTAAACCTTGTGCTACAGCACTCCACAACTGATTACAGTTGTTTCAGGGAGAAATACATCACATTGCATAAGAAGTCCCAAATTTTAGCTACAATTTCTGTTGCACATGCACCCACGGGCACAAAATTTGACACGCACGGTCAAAAGCCCTGAAATTTTTATACTCAAAGCATCAACCATACATCTGCACTGTCTCTGACATGCATAGAATAGGCCAAGTTTTCCAAAATAGAGCAATTTCAGCAAAACCCCCAAATTTTTCAAGTGCTAGACGTCCAAATTGCATGGAATTAAACCCGCATGTACATAAAATGACCAAATGGCGCAAAAATTTTGCCCAAACAGCAAAAGCCCCAAATTGCACGGAGTCCAATGTGCATCAATGTCAAGAAATTGGGTAAATTTCAACCCAATTTTTGCATGTACATGAAAAGCCCCAAATGTCAGAGGCAAAATGTCACAAATTCTTGCAATTTCTAAGACAAATGGTCTTGCTTTGCATCACAATCCCCAAATCTGGGAAAAGCCCCAAATTTTCGGGCCAAGATTGCACAGATCTCGAAGCTATGCCTCCACACATGAAACCCCGTCAGAGGCAAAGGAGATAAAGGATGTTTTTTTTTTTGTTTAAACCTGATTTTTGAAAGATGTGATGGGGAGGAGGTTGCGTTGACCCGCCGGCCTAGGTCGCGCTAGCGTCTCCAACCCGTCATGTGGCTCCTGTCCCGCCGTCTGTCAACGCCCTGCTGATCGTCGCCACACTGGTCCTGTCGTTAGCACCCCACTGGTCGCCATGCAGTCGTCAACTCGTCTAACTTCGATGAGACATTGTTTTTTGCCCGTCTACCTTCATCACGTTGTTTCTCCCCGTCTGCCTTCATCTGATAGTCAATTGTCACGTGACAGCAACTATATCATTGTTCCTTCTTGTTGAACCTATCGACTGCCTCTCTTGCACACGAGACTACCTTCGACTTGTCTCGCCTACCTGCTCACGACCTAGAACTGTCGCCTTGGCAGTCGCCTCCTCACCCAGGTCACACTTGACGTCTCGAGAAGCGTGCAAAACCTGATGGCTCTGATACTAGTTTGTTAAGCTCCAAGGCGCAAGGATCGAGACATGCAGTGCTTGCTAGCAACAGAGAGACAGAGAGTAGAGAGTGAGAGTGAGAATGAGCATGACTTATGGGTACAATGACGAGTGAGGGTCCTTTATTCCCAACAAAAAACCAAATACCCTCAAAGATAATAAATACTTTAGGAATGGCAGTTGCAAATACAACAAGGATAGATTCACCTTTCAACTTTACATCAAATGTGAGTGCTTTTTCCTTATGCTAAATGATGACCTTTTTTGCAAGAGAATCAATCACTCCATGTATTCTGTGACACCATGGCATACCAAGCAATACATCACAACCCTCAAGTGGAGCAATGAAGAACTCTTCACTATCCACATATCCCTGTATATACAACCCAAGCTTTCCAATGAGTGGTGTGACAAGCTCTGCATGGCCTTTACATACCATTCCAACTTCCCCCATGGATCCCATCTCATCCTCTCTAATGCCTAGACGAGTTGCCAGGTCAACAGAGATGAAGTTGGCTCGTACATCATTATCAAAGAAAATCAATGCATGGTGATCCCTAATTTTTTCCCATGCTTTGCACAACTCAATAGCATCATCATTGGGCTTATCGCTAACAACATCGAGCACCAATCCCACTAATGTTTTGGGCTTTTTTCCTTTAGAATCTTCCTCATTTTCTAATTTTCCAACTTGCTGCCTATTGGAACAATCCCTTGCAACGTGACCCTCCTATTCACAAATAAAACATTTATTTACAGCCATCAATTCCTTACATTATGCCAATGTTTTCTTTCTTGTTTTGGCCTCTTTTCAAGCTGATTTTCAGATATACTCCTTTTCTTAGCCTCAAACAACTTTTTATTCAACTTCTCCCTGCTCTCTAGAAAGCCCAAATCTTTCTTATGCAGCAAATTATCAGCTATAGCAATAGTCTCTATGAGCTAAGACATAGACAAAGTGGATTTAATACAAAAATCCCTGAATCCTTTGGACAGCCCACAAACATATTTTTCCACTTACTCATGAAGGGATATAGGGTGATAAGAAGTAATAGGTAGCAATGCATCCCAAAACTTCTTATTATATTGCTCCAAATTCTTACATTCCTTAGCATCCAACTTATTCCAAACTATCATGATGTCAACCTCAAAGGTACTTGTCAACCAATTCGATGCAAACATTTGCTTGAATTGGACCCACGTTGACAATGCTCCACCTTGCACTAAAAGAGTGGACCACCACTGTAATGCATTCCCTTTTAAGAGAGTGGCTGCCTTTCGAATCTTCAAGGATTCAGTGAATTTCCCCCCTAAATAGGCTACATCAAACTATTGAATGAAAGTCAAAGCTTTCAGCCTATCTTGTGCACCGTTGAAGGAGTCAAACTTCACTGCTTTTGCATCCTCATCATAGTCTTTTGTTACCCCGTTGGGTGTCAAGTTGTCATACATCGACTACTGTAAAAAAGGTGCACTCGCTGAATTTACATCAAAGCCAACACCAAATGAAGCATTTGCATGACCAACATTCATTCCTTGAACCCCATAAGCATTCAAGGGTGCAGATGCAATACCAAACATGCTACTTTGTGCCCCAAGTATCAAAACCAATGCTACCATACATAGGGTTTTGCACATTTCCAACCATACCCGAATACATTCGGCTTTGCACACCATGCATTGGCTACAACATACCAAAGGGATTTGTGCCATACATTTCCATACACGGTCCTTGTCCAACCGTAGTATGAAAAATCGTGCTTTTACCAAAGTATCCTAGTTGCCCCATCATAGCATGCATGCCCAACTATCCAAAATCCATTGGATTGGCACTTTCATGATGGCCTTGCATTTGCATTCCTTGCCCCATAGGTACTAACTATTTTGCTTCATTAGCATCTTTGGGAGCTCTAAATGAAGGCTTTGGCATTACCTTCACTGCACCTTGCTGTCCTAAAGGTATAGAAGATGTCCTCTTCTTATTGCCTTTGTTGTCCTCCTTCAGAGCATTCGAAAATTGAATAAACTAAGCATCCTTTGCCAATCCAACGAAGAGATTTTTGCTATGCTCATCCGATTCTTAAACTCATTATCAAATTCCTCTCCACTTTGCTTGTCATCAACCTCATTATGCCTTGAAGGCCCTGCATCTTGCCCAACAGCAACATTTTCAGCTTGTTGTCCATGGTCTGAGCCTAATCCAAGATCAGACATTAATTTCCTTCATTTCCATGTGAATGTTCATACTAAGAGGCATCATCACTGCTCAATTGCATCTCACTAAATGAAGACATTGTGTAATTTCTCAGCTGAGAGCAAAAATCAGCACTAGCACAAAGCTTTGGCTTGCAATCAAGTGCCTCAGGTTCACCAAATCAAGAGATTGAGTGGTATCCCAGCAATGGAACCATGAAACCAGCCTTCCTTCTTGGAAAGAGTGGTAATTCCTTGATTAAGCACTTAATTACAGCAATCAACAAATGAACATAACTTGAAATGCACAAATTAACTTAATAATCTTGGACATTGGACACCATATTGGCCCGATTTGGCACCCCTTTCGATATTTCTTTAACTCGATTGCTAATGGAATTAGTAAAAGCTAAGATTCACAATCTCTTTTGTTGTTCCAAAAGCCCCTTGTTGTAGCAACAATCAGCAATCAATTCGGGCCAATCACCCCTTGATTTGTCACCTAGGACTTGCACAAATGGAACCACCGACCGGCCAAATGCAGCCCCAATTTACAATGAATGGGCTGGCATGTAAATTCCCTAACAAATACACAAATTTCAGGTGCTGAATTCAGTGTACAATATCTGCACCAATTGGTGCGGGTCTCAAGGTGGCTATCAAACCCAGATTTTTACAAAATTTAGGGTTTACAATAGAGATCTCTCTGCAGTCCACCAAATTTGGCTGAAATGTAATCCAAAAGGCTAAGAAATGCTATGAATGACTATGCACAAGCTAAAGAAGGTGACAAAATGCCAAAAGAGAGAGATTTCTGATTTTCATGCAAGAAAGGTCTGAAATCTGATTGTTGCCTATACCAAACAATATTTAATGTTGTCCTAGCTGCCATGAGGCCTCAAACTGTTGTCACCTGCACCAATCAGCAATTGCCAGCTCTTGAAGATCCCAAGATTGTTGTCGCCTGCATCAAATGGTTTGGTTTGTGCTGCTCCAGCCTCCAGAAGGTCCTTCACTACAGGAAAATCAGTCTAGTAGTCGATTCTCTCCCTTTTCCTTAGCCTAAATGACCTAAATTTCTCTCTCCAATCTCTATAAACGTTTTTCAGTCTTGCATAGGCATTTTTACCAAGTAGCAACCTTCTGAACCCATTTTCCAGCATTATCCAATCATTTAATTCATTTTCAAAATTCAATAATTCTGATAATTAAATTCGGGCCTTCTAACTCTACCCAAAATTAACTGTGTCCATCCATAATAAAATTGGCTGTGTCATTTGCAACCTAGAGTGGTTCCCAACCTCTATATTAATTAATGCCAGTCCCTAGTGTCCACTATCACCACTGACACTTATTGGCCAAGCAACTATCCTAGGGTCAAATCTGATTCCAACCAACCAACAAAACCCAATCAGCATAACTTATCACAACTTTTGCCTTTGACACCCATTGCATCCTTGGGGTCCTTGGCCTATTACAATGAAATATCTACAATGTGCATCACATGTGCTTAAACAACCTTGCACATTTGATTAATAACTTAATCAAATATTATCAACAAGATTAAAGCATCTAGAAATTCCACGTTCCCGTGACACATGCCACTTAGACAATGCCCTCGTGGAAAATTTGTTTATTTGCCCAAGCATCCTAGTACAAAGATAATGAAATCATGCAATGCATAGAGGAAAGTACAATAGCGGGGGAAAGGCCGCTGTTGAAGACAAGTGTCAAAACCTGTAGAATACAAAGAAGGATAGCAACCCCCTCTCAATCTAAACGTCCATGTCAAAAAAGAAAAAGGAGCCTGAAGATGTTGGTCTTCGTGTGGTGCCGAGAACTATATGGATGGAAAATGATGAGGCATCCCTACTAGAAGAGCAAGAATAGAAGTCACTACCATGAAAGCATCAAGAGAAAGATTGCACGATTCGCCACAGGAGGGGAAGCCTCCATGTTGGTGGAAGAGTAAAACTCCAACTACATGGAACCATGAAAGAAACAGTGCGCATCTCCCATCTCCAGCATAGGAAGGACCGGTACTGCAAACCTGCATGTGAGCCCTACACTGAAATACAAAACCCTGCAAAAGATATCAATATCTATAATCACAAAGATAAGTAGTGAGATGCTCCAAAAACAAATCTGAAAACAAAATAAAGCAAAGCTAAGTGCAATGCAATGTGTATGTAAGTATACAACGAAGTCTAAAAAGAAAAAGGCTAAGTGTGTGGCCACCATCACGTACGGTGAGGTGGAAAAGTGGTCCTAGAAGGTACAGTGGATGCCCTAGGATTGGATGTGTAAAGTGCAACATGTGAGCCACTAGTAACAAACCAATCAGCTAAGCCCTTCAAGGTAGTGAAGAATATAGACCGTTGAGGTTTCCCACATGCCACATGTCCAATAGCCATCAGGCAGATGGAACAAATAGTGCAGCTACAAGAGGCATAGACACATTGAATTGGCCAGCTAGAGTGGAGACAGTCACAACAGTCTGTTGCGGTTTTCTACATGAAAGACCTTGGGCCTTGGTACACACTCCTCATCCACATGGCCCGACCTCTGACAGTGTGTGCAAAACCTATTTCTCTTAGAAATTTGCTACCAAAGGATCATCTTTCTTTGGTTCCGTCGAAGAAAGTGGTGTCACCCTTGTTTTGGCTTGCCTTCACATCTTATGAGTTCTTGCCACTGTTCGTTTTTCTGCCCAAAGAAAAGGCAACCAAACCTCACCCCTCTGAATGGATGTGTGTGGAGGACTTCTTGTGGATTTGATCATGCAGTCTCGCATAATGCAAGAACTGGCACTCAAACTCGTAGAAGGTCAGTAATCTAGGTAGTGAGATAATGTGCTGGATAAAATTGAAGTATTTGTCGGACAACTTAATCAAGAAGAATGTGACCTGATTGTTATCTGAATTTAGGGAGCCAATAGTAGCAAACTCGATGAGTAACCGGCAATATTCGGCCAACTTGACTTTTAGATCATCCCCTTTCTTAGTGGAAAACTCCTAAAGCTCAAAATCAAGATTGATGCGTTGAGTGTGATCTCGAGCTGCATAGCGGTCAATAAGATGACTCCAATACTTAGATACAAGGAAAAAATGTTGTAATTGAGGCTAGAACTCAAAAAGTAACCCCTACATTAACTCAACATTGGTTGTGGCATTGTGGACTCTCCATTGACAGATGTGATTAAGGTGAGCTAATCAAGGGTCTATTGGTAGCAACAACAAGGTCCCAAAGTCCTTGAGATTCAAGCACTTATTACATGAAGTTCAACCAAGTAGTGAACTTTGACCCATTAAAACGAGTCTTACCCATGAAGGCATTTTTGGCCATTGCAACAGGAGTCATAGTGCTAGGAGATGGAGAAGATGTAAAATGGGGATAGGGTAAATAGGATGGATAGGAAGATAGAGTGAAGTACATTTGGAAAGTAATCCCAGAGTGCCTGCCATGCATACGAGAGATATGCACAGTGGATCCAAATGTGGGAATGGGTGAGCTAGGGAGGAGCATGGTAACCACCTAAGGAACCCATGGTGGAGGGATAGGGACATGGGAAACAGAGGATGGAACTCCCTGCGTAGGAGTGACCCAAGGGATATGGAACAACAATCCATAAGCAAAGGATGAATATCCTTGCATCTAAAAGGTCATGTGGGAGGTTTGTGAGTGTTGGAGGGTAGTGAGGGGGATTCTCATCACAATCGTCCCAAAGTGAAAGGATGTGGTAAAGTGGGGATAGGTGGAAGATACATTGTTAAAGGATTGCATTCTCCGTGTAGCGATGCACCAAGAGATGGAGTATTGGAGGGTAGGTAGATGGTGGGTGGGAGAAAGAGAAAGTGCTAAGAGCGGAGATAAAAGATCCAACCCCTAGAATGCTTTGAGCAGAAGTTGAATGTAATCCAATATTTTGAAATGAGAATCTAAGTAGATTAGAATGTGGAGAAGATAATGGTAGGATGGAAGGGAGTTGAGAAGTGTGGTTTACATGCTCAAATGAAACAAATGGTAGAGATATACTTCATGAAGTGTGTTTGCTTCGAGCGCCTCCTCTATTAAAGTTAATATACAAGAAACCATCCAGATCCTACACACCAAAAGGAGAAACAAAAGAGGTTTTTAGCTCATACAACTCAAAAGGGTTATATTAACCTAACACAAGGCTTGGCTGTGATAAAGGAGATGGATCGCCAAAAGCACCGAATGTCGTGGTCCCTCCAAGATCACGGAGATGGCCAATCTCACCAATCAGTCCAAACAGAATAGTAGCACTCGTTGGAGGAGTGTAAATCGAATTGTACGTGATGTGCAAGTACTCTTCAAACTCTTCATTTGTAAGGTGACCAAAACAAGAAGAAAAAAATGGTGATGGTAAAGGTGTGTCTACCTTCTCCTTGAGACCATAATGCCGACTCGGAGTCTCTAATGATGGAGAAGTCTGACAAGGTCTCATAGGATCCGAAGAAGAAGGTGCCTGAGACATTATGAATCAAAATCGAGTCACAAGTGAGTCTTACACAAAGACTAGCCTCCACAATCACCCCAGGATACTCTTTAGAAGAGCACTCACTCCGATACCATGTGAAGATATGCTAGGTTTTGCACCGAGAAAATACAGCGTGCACGACTAAGACTGAAACACAAAGACTCGGACAGAGACAAGCCAAACTCAAACCCCAAACGCAAAAACTCAAAACTCAAACACAGAGACAAACACAGAGAGAAGAAACTCTAAAGTGAATAAATGTTGTAAATGAATGTAAGAGTGTATAGAAAGCCCAAGGGGAAAGCAATGCAATGTTGGAGAGTGACATCAACATGAGACAAATCCCAGGTACAGTAACCACCAATCGGAGATGAGAGAGTGATGAATAATGAAGGGCAACAGGCTGGTCACCAAAACACAGCAGTCGGAGACTGGAATCTAGTAAACGCAATAGTGTACCACCAGAGGAAGGCTGAAAACTAATCACCCAAGCCAGAGAACTGTCAAGCGACAACATGAGAGGTGTTTGCTGATACAAACGGCCTACTGGACAACAAAAATGCAAGTACTATAACAATCGCCTAGTAGGAGAGATGGTAGCAGCTTGTCGCCTAGCGCCAGATGCTGAAAACATAGGCTTATCAGCTGCTATGATGGCATAGCAGATGGAGACTTCCAAACATCAAGACAGTGGCTGAAAACAGGCCGCCTAAAGCTGGATAGTGATGGCCAGCAATTAGTGATGGCTCAACAATAGATGGTAGCTGGCTGATGGCTGAAATTTGCATGGTAGAGTGAGAAACCTACACAAAAGGATAATGTTGAATGGTGGGCAACCTACCTATTTATAGATGTCGAAGGGTGTCTCAAAAATTTAGGATCTTGGGTTGTTGAGTTAAAACACGCTTTTCAGCTAATTAGCATTCTTAAACAGCCCCAAAACACACTTAATTAATGAAAACCCCTAAAAAGGGGAGCGGTCCGAGAGAGTTTCAGTGGTCTCCCAAAAACCCTAATTCTTGGGGTACCCTTCTACATCTATAAATAGACAGGCTACCCCCATTTAGCCTCATTTCGTTTGTGCAAGTTTCACACTCTCCAATGCAGATTTCAGCCATTAGTCTACCTCCACGTGGCAGTCCAGCCTTCGCGATTGCTGCCACCTCTCCCTCCAGCCACGCAGTGCCTTTGGTGCCTTCTTCCAGCTGTCACCCACTGTCAAGCGCCATCTCCTTGGCTGCACTTGGCCTCGAGCTGGCATCGCCAACATCTCCAACATCAGGCGACATCCTACAGCCTGCATTTGCATCCTTCTAAAGCCACCTAGCATCATCTCTCCCCTCTGCAACTATCGCCTCAGTCTGTGGCAACCCCTGGTGTCAACGTTTTGCAGTTTCCTCTCTCTTCACACTCCGACTGGTGGTCACAGACTTGGGATCTATCTCCAATGGGCGTCACACTCTGACATTGCTCTACCCTTGAGCACATTGAACATTCTTACTGTCATGAGGACATGTATTTTTGAAACCTCACTTAACATGTGGATTAAATTTTAATCACATGATTAAATAAATGTTGCACATGTGAGGTGCAACTGGGGTTAAAGTAAATTTATGAGCCCGAGACCCAAAGAAATCACAATATGTCAAAGGTAAAAGTTGCTATAAGTTATGCTACACAGATCCTTGGTGGTATCTGGTGCCGGTTGTTGGCCTAGGTTATCCATTTGGCCATAAGTATCAATTGGTGACACTAGAGAAGTGGCGTTTAATGATACCTAATGCCAATTTGATGGGCAAAGATGGCGCAGAGACACTCGGGAATGGAAATTGCCTAGCCGATTTAACTATTTGCCAATCAGATTATTTTTTAGAGCACCGAAATAATTATTAGATCAATTTTCAGTATTTAAAGGCTGAAAATTAATATTTAATTATGAAAAATGCTGAAAAAATCATTTGAAAAGACTGCCACTTGTCAAAAATGCCCATGCAAGCCTGAAAACGTCTTTAGAGGTTGAAGAGAGGTATTTTTATAAATTCAGGCTACAAGAGAGAGGGAGGGGAGGCTACTGGTCTAATTTGCAGCCATTGGAGGACCTTCTAAGGCAGTCAGGGACAAAAGAAGACCAATCAACAGCAAGAGACAGCATCTACAGGCTGTTGAGGCAGGGCAGCAGCAGTAAATGACTGATTTTCTTCAGTTCTTTGCATCTACATGTTGTTGTGGCAGGGCAACAGCATGTATGGCACAAATCCCTATGGTACGCAACAACCAATGCATAGAGTGTGAGGCCCAATATATTCGGGTATGGCTGGAAATATGCAAAACCCTATGTATGGCAGCATTGGCTTGATGTTTGGGACACAAAGTAGCATGTTTGGTACTGCATCTACACCCCGAATGCTTATGGGGCTCAAGGAATGAATGTTGGTCATGCAAATGCTCCATTCGGTGTTGGTTTTGATGTAAATTCAGCAAATGCATCCTTTTTGTAGCAGCTAGTGTATGACAACTTGACACCCAAAGGGGTAGCAAAAGACTATGATGAGGGTGGAAAAAGAGTGAAGTTTGAGTCCTTTAGCGGTGTACAAGATAGGCTGAAAGCTTTGACTTTCATTCAGCAATTTGATGCAGCCTATTCAAGGGGGAACTTCACAGAGTCCTCAAAGATTAGAAGGAAGCCACTTTCTTGAAAGGGAATGCATTACAGTGGTGGTCCACATGCAAGGTAGAGCACCGTCAACGTGGGTACAATTCAGGCAAATGAATTGGTTGACAAGTACCTTTGAGGTGGATATCATGACAGCTTGGAATAAGTTGGATGCTAAGAATTTGGAGCAATATAATAAGAAGTTTTGGGATACATTGCTGCCTGTACCCCCTCATGAGCAAGTGGAGAAATATGTTTGTGGGCTGCCCAAAGCAATCAAGGATTTTTGCATCAAATCCACCGTGTCTAGCATATCTCAACTTATAGAGACTGCTGCTACAGCCGATGCTTTGCTACATGGGAAGGATTCGGGCTTCCCAGAGAGTGGGGAGAAGCTGAAGAAAAAGTTGTTTAAGGTTGAGAAAAGGGGAAGATCTGAAAATCAGCCTGAAAACATGCCAAAACAACAAAGAAAGGGCTCAAAAACATTGGCACAACGTAGGAAATTGATGGCTGCAAATAAATGTTTTATTTGTGAACGGAAGGGTCACATTGCAAGGGACTGTCCCAATAGGCAGCAAGCTAGAAAATCAGAAAATCAGGGAGATTCTAAAGGAAAGAAGCCCAAAACATCAGTGGGATTGATGCCCGATGTTTTTAGTGATTAGCCCAATGATGATGCTACTGAGTTGTGCAGAGCATGGGGAAAAATTAGGGATCAATATGCATTGATTTTCTTTGATAATGGTGCACGAGCCAACTTCATCTCTATTGACATGGCCACCCGTCAAGGCATCAGAGAGGATGAGATGGGACCCATGGAGAAAGTTGAAATGGCATGTAAAGGCCATACAGAGTCTGTCACACCGCTCAATGGAAAGCTTCAGTTGCACATACAAGGATATGTGGACAGCAAAGAGTTCTTCATTGCTCCACTTGAGGGTTGTGATGTATTACTTGGTATGCCATGGTGTCACCATATGCATGCAATGATTGATTCTCGTCTAAAAAATATCACTATTTAGCATAAGGGAAAGGTACTCACACTTGATGTAAAGTTGAAAGGTGAATCTGTCCCTATTGTATCTGCAGCTGCCATTTCTAAAGTAATGAAAAATCATATTTCAATGTACTTGGTTTTTACTAAGGATAAGGATGATAGTGAGAATGTTGAGAACATGTCTAAGTTAGAGAAGAATCGCATGTCGTTTCTGAAAATGTATGCTCATTGCTTCTCTCTGTCACTTCCAGGGCAGCTACTTGTTGGGAATAAAGGCCCTCGTGCCTTTAAATGTGCTCGGGTGTGAACACACCCTTAGCACTTATACTTATACATATATATCTATCTAAAAACCTGAAGGTACACACTCGTCATTGTACCTAAAATCGTGCTCACTCTCTGCTACTACACTCACTCACTCTCTCTATCTCTCACTGCGTATAACAACTGATTGTCTCGATCTCCGTGTCGAACCCGTCACTACAAACTGGTATCACAGCTATGGTTGAGGCGTTCATATCCCCCCGGAGTTCGTGCAGGTCAATAGGTCACGTTTTTGTCAGCCGACAATTCCAAGGTACAGGCACAGGTTAAAAACATCATCTCCAGACAGACAACAAGTTGTTTCCTGACCTAGCAAGCAGACGTGAACCAGGGGACACCAGGCAACAACTTTCAAGTGCATGACAGGTCAGCATCGACTCACTAGCGACAACTTCCGACCTGCGTGGACTAGCGGGAGCTATAGGCATGGCATCAGGCGGTGCCTTTTCTGCAACGCGATTGCAGGCAACAGGTCACGACAAATGCGGCTGGTCAACAGGAACAGATCCGTCATATTCCCTTTTCAAAATTTTACTTTTTTTTCAAAGATTTCTTGCAAACAAGTCCTTTGCCCACTGATGGGCGTTCATGCGTATACGCATAAATAAGGTTTTTTGGGCAAATTTAGGCCCTGAAAATTGGGGCTTTTCCCGAATTTGAGAATCTCAACACAAAATTGGACAATCTAACTAAAAAATTGCAAAGTCGGTGCACATTTGCCCATGAATTTTGATGCTTTTCACATTTTAGTGAAATTCTTTCAATTTCACTGAAATTAGTATACGCAGGACTTGGAAAATTTGGGGATTTGTCCAAATTTGGTGTGAGCAAGATGCAATAGTGATATCTGTCTCAAAAATTACAGGAATTTGTGACATTTTGTTCCCGATATTTGGGGCTTTTCATGTATATGCACAAATTGGGTCGAAATTTACCCAATTTCTTGACATTGATGCACATTGGACCCCGTGCAATTTGGGGCTTTTGCAGTTTGGGGAAAATCTGTGCAACATTTGGTCAGTTTATGTACATGCAGGGTAAATTCCACGCAATTTGGACATCAACACTTGGTAAAATTTGGGGGTTTTGCTGAAATTGCTCTATTTTGGCAAAATTGGCTTGTCCTATGTATAACAGAGAAAATGTAAATGTGTGGTTGATGCTTTGAGCACAAAATTTTGGGGCTTTTCACCGTTCCTATCAAATTTTATGCCCGTGGATACATGTACCACAAAAATTGCAGCTAAAATTTGGGATTTCTCATGTAATGTGATGCATATGCCCTTGGAACAACTGTAATCAGTTGTGGAATGTTGTAGCACATGGTGGAGCTCTTCAATCCAATCATGGTGGAGTTCAGTGATGGATGAGACCTTGCATGCCCATATGCGAGAGAGTGCATCGGCCACTACATTGTCCTTTCTACGGGTGTGGGTAATCTCAAAGTCATAGTTTTGTAGTGTCGCCACCCATCTACGTTGTTTGGGAGTGAGGTTGGGCTGAGTCAAGAAATATTTGAGCACACAGTGGTCACTTTTTACCTTAAATCTGCTGCCATACAAGTAGTGATGCCACTTTTTGATAGCATGATCTCCTGATCATAGACATGCAACTCTCTCTCTTTATCATCCAGTTTTCGTCTCTCAAATGCTATTACCCCATGTTCCTACAGCAAAACTGCACCAATACCCCGTCCACTAGCATCGCACTGGATGGTAAAATCCTTCGAAAAATCGGGGCATACGAGGATGGAGGCTGAAGTGAGCAAGTCTTTCAGCTGCTGAAAACTGCGGGCAGCCAATTCATCCCATAGGAAAGCCTCTTTTTTCAGCTGGTCTGTTAATGGGGTTGCAATGGTGGCATAATGGCGAATAAATCTCCTATAAAAGGAGGAGAGACCAAGAAAACCACGCAAGGAGGTAGTGGTAGTGGGGGTGGGCCACTCTCGGACACATTGCACTTTTCTAGGGTCAGCTTGGATGCATTTTTCACTAACGATGTGTCCTAAGTACTCAACCTCCGTTTGCATAAAGACACACTTGCTTTCTTTGGCAAAGAGACGATGCTCTCTCAGTACATCAAAAATCTGTCTAACATGCTTCAAGTGCTCATGCATTGACTTGCTGTAAATGAGTATATCATCAAAGAATACCAACACAAACTTAAAAAGCCATGGCTGCAATATCTTGTTCATTAAGCTCTGAAATGTGGCGGGGGCATTTGTGAGCCCAAATGGCATGACAAGGAAATGATACAAGCCACGGTCAGTCCGAAAGGCCATTTTGACTTCATCACCCACCCGCATTCTGATTTGGTGGTAACCGGATCGCAAATCAATCTTAGTAAAGTAGCGTGCACCCTTGAGTTCATCAAGCAAGTCATCAATTCGAGGGATGGGATATCTATTTTTTACGGTGATCTTATTGAGATCACGGTAGTCAATGCACAACCGGAAAGATCCGTCCTTTTTCTTAACCAATAGGACCGGGGAGGCGTAAGGGGAAGAGCTAGGCTCTATGAATCCCATCTCAGTGAGCTCCTTGACTTGCTTTGCTACTTCCTCTCTCTCACATTTAGAGAGTCTGTATAGGGGTTTATTGATGGGCTTGGTATGGGGCTCCAAGTCGATCGGGTGATCCACCAATCTTTTAGGGGGAAGGGTAGTGGGAGGCTGAAATAGGTCCTCATACTCAGCCAGAAGTGCTTTTAGTGCTGCATTTTGCTTCCCCAAGGTGTGTTGGTCATCATTATCCTTATGCAAATGCAAGACAAAGATTTGGGAGCACTTCTTGAATTCCTTTTTGAGTTGTCTTGCTGTTATAAGCTGAAAATCTGCATTTTCTTTGATTCCCTCCAAGTGCACAAGCTGCCCATGCATTACAAACTCCATGTACAGCTGAGAGAAGTCCATAGAGATTTTTCCCAACTATTGAAGCCAATCACATCCCAATACAACATCCACGGGGCCCATATCAAGGGTAATCAAGTCCACCTTTGCTGTGTAATTTTCAGCCAACATGAGAGACACTTGTGTGCATACATGGGAGCTCACTTCCTCATTTCCATTGGCCACTTGAACCCGAAGGGGTTGCTGTAATTCAGTGGGAACACATGCCAAACGGCTAAGAGTTGATTTATTTACAAAGCTGTGTGTGCTGCCACTATCTATGAGGATGTATACACTCTTGCCATCAATGTTACCATGCACCCGTAAGGTATTTGGACTCCTAGAGCTGGTCCATGCATCCATGGAGATTGAGAAGGCTGATATAACGGTGAATGAGGGGTGCCAAGGGTCATTCCCAAACATGTTATCAACGGGGCAGCCACCGGGGTCAAAAGGGAACCCGTCCGGTGAGTCATAAAACTGATCGGGATCAATATCCTCCTCATATTCAGCATTTTCAGCAAGTGTCATTATTTGAGACCTGTCATGCATGTCCTCTTCCAGCTTGTCACTATCTTCCAGCACATACATGCTATTAAACTTGACAGTGGCATTCTTAAAGGGGCATTTGGATGCATGATCAGTCGTGTACTTATCCCCACATTTGAAACACAAGCCTTTGGCTTTTCTATCCTTGACAACTTCAGGAGGAATGAATTTTTGACCGTTGGGACCGAAGCCATTCCTGGCCTTATTTTCAGCATACTTTGGGTCACTTTTGAAGGGTGGTGTTGTCCCAAAACTGCCATATTTCCTTTCAGCATTAAAAGTGGGGTAAGTAGGAATTTTGGGGCTGCCATTCCCTACATTATTGCTGCAATAATTAGCAGCATATGGGGGTTGCCTACTAGGGTATTTTTGCTATCCGGCAATGGGCTGCATGCTCTCATTGCGGCGGTACTTTCGACCATAGCGTTCGGCCAATTCTATGGCTGCAAACAGGGTGGCTGGCTTTTGAGCCATTACATCAGCTGAGAGATGCGCATCCAGCCCATAAATGTATTTATGCAATTTGGCCTCATCACTAACTGCCTCAACATGCATGGATAAGTTCATAAACTGGTTGGTGTACTCCCTCACGGTGAGATTTCGCTGATCAAACTGATACCATTGCCTAGCCAAGCGTTCTTTTTCCACCGGGGAGAGAAAAACTTGGATCATATGCATCTTGAACTCTTCCCAATCACGAAACTGCTGGTTTTCTCGCTGAACAAATCTCCACCATGTGTGGGCAAAACCTTCTAAGTGAAGAGAGGCAAAAATGATCTTTGCTTCATCGGTACGGGGGTAGATGAGAAAGTAGGCTTCCAATTTAGAGGTCCATTCCTCTAGTTCAGCTGGGGATGAGGATTGCCCATTGAATTTTGTAAACACGATCTTGTCACGCAACTCATTTAGGCCTGGTTGCCCATGAATGCCATGTGCTACATGCTGCCCATACATGCCTTGCTGTCCAAAATTCCCATGGGGGCCATATTGCCCGTGCATTAGATGAGGACCAAATTGCCCATTAGGACCTTGCTGTCCAAAATGTCCATGCTGCCCATTACCATATACATGCTGCCCATTGCCATATGCATGCTGCCCATGCACTCCGTGCAATCCATGCTGCCCAAGGTTTGCATTGGGGCCATTCCCTTGAGTGTGCAAGTAGCTTCCATTACGGGGGAGTTGGGGTGCCAATGACGGGCTGGAAGGATTCGTAACGGGGGAGGGAAGGAGGGGTTCATCATGCCGAGCGGAGGGCTCATCCGTCTCATAAGTGCTATGGGAAATGCCATGGGTACCACCAAGACCTTGTGGGCTGCGCCCGGTCTCCAAGGGGGTAGGGCGGTTAGCCTCACGGGGAGGGATATACTCCTTGGGTCGATCCGAGGGGGGGGCAATGGCGGGAATGAGGGCGCCCATGCGCTCTATGAGTAAATCCATCTTGGCCATCATCTCGGAATGATGCTGATCTTGGCGGGTTTCCATCTCCCTGTGGCGTTGCTCCATCTCTCTATGTCGATCAGCATGACGGGTCTCATGTGTCATGTTGGCATAGGGTTTGGTTGAGCAGAGATAAGCGATCTATCTCGGGGGCACCTTCTTCAAACAAGTCTTCACAATCCTCCTGGGCTGAGCTAGGATCGTTCATTGAGGCACGGGAGTCCCTTATTTCACGCTGAAATTCCTCCTGGGCCTTTGCTTTACCCTTGTGGCCTGCCATCCCAAGTGCAGTCTACCAGACCCCCTGTTACAGAAATGATGATAACTTGAGCTAGGGAACTCCGATTGCCAAACTTTCTGATTCAAATGAAAGCCCTCGATCCCCTCTACGAGGCTATGTAAAAATATCTTTGCCAGTAAATGATCAGGGCTTTTCTGTAATCACTTTTTATGGGCTGACTGTGTAGGACTGCTGCCTGTCCCACAGTACCTCTGGGCACAAAACTGAGTGTATCTCCCAAACCGTAGGGCGGAATGGGGAGATTTTTAGCTCAGATCGAAGGGGAAAATGCCCTCTTTGAATCAAGCTATAGAGCTCATGCTCAGTCACACGAGAAGGCTTTGATGTAATCAGTTTTTGCGGGCTAACTGTGTAGGACTGCTGCCTGTCCCACAGTACCTCTGGGTACAAAACTGAGTGTATCTCCCAAACTGTAGGGCGGAATGGGGAGTTTTTTAGCTCAGATCGAAGGGGAAAATGCCCTCTTCGAATAGCTATAGAGCTTGCGCTCAGTCACACAAAGAGGCTTTGCTGTAATCAATTCTTGTGGGCTGACTGTGTAGGACTGGCTGTCTGCAATATCCTGCAAAGGCTCCCTCAAGAAGCATTCTTTATCCCAATGGTGAGGGTCTTAACCCAGACATCCAGGGCCTCAATGGTGGCTCTCAATGCCCCATAAAGCCATACATTCTTTGCATCCATAGCTTATTGCTTAGACCAGTTCCATACTGCATTCTGTGCCCTTCTTGCATTGCATCCACCATACATTACCAAGCGGTTTATGACATTACCAATGCATGTAGGGGTTTGTAGGCTCAAGTGATCAGGATTCGGGCTATTCCATTAAATGTACCTGCACCTGCAATAATTCTTTGGGCTCCGGATCACCGGGAGGTGGGCAAAGTTCCCCCCGGGCCGGGTTGTGTACCCCTTCAAGGTCTTTGATGGCAAGGGGAGGTCACCCCTCTTTTGTCTTGCCACCTCGCCTGGCATCGGGGTTTTCCTCACCCGGAATATACATGGCAAACATTTATTAATTAAACAACCAGCATGAAATGCATTTCTGGAATCAAAATTTTGGGCTTTTCATGAAGTGCATAGAATTGGAATGGGAAATAGGGATAGGGAGCTTACCGGCAGTGACTCACTGCCTACTCACCCTTATACAATGGATTTTTTTTTTCTTCTTGGCTCAGCCAATTCACAAAAAGCCAAACGGGTTATGGGTAAGCAAAATATAATCACAATGAAGCTTCAGCATGAGTAAAATCCATTTCAGCACTATAAGATCAAAGAGAAATAAGTGGGACAATTAATCAGCATGCATTCAAGGTCTGGGTCTCCTATTATCTACTTGGACTCATACATTCTCTCAAACAATTGGATGTGATTCAACAAGAGGCTTAAACGGAGAGAATGAGAGCCAAGAGTCAATTACCTTGAGTCTTTTGGAGAAGAAGGCAGCCACTGATGCCACCTCAATCCTCCATGAGAGCTCCATTTGATCCCGAATGCTCCCATGGCTCCAAAATGGGTATGCTTCCTCAAGAAAGGGTGAAATCAAGCTTGGGGCACGATGGTTCAGGACCTCCCCATGAGAGTTCTTGCTGAAATGGAGGTCCTACTCCATAGCCATGGCTGCCCACAAGTGCATGCCTTCAAATCTTGCTTGTGATCTTCTTCCCGTTCTTCTTGATGGCTGAAATCTTGAGCAATGTTCAAGAGGGACTCCCGGGGACCAAGGAGAGACCAAAATCTTCAGGATTTCTAAGCTTGATGCCAAGGTTCCATGGCTGCCATAGACTGCACCAAACCAGGGTTTCTTGAGTGCAAAAGGGGAGTCCAAGGGCTGAGGAAGATGTCACTGATGCTGCCCAAGAAGGTTGCCAAGGACCAGGACTGAAGCCAAGAAGGAGGGGAGGGCTAGGGGGGACTGCCCTGCAGGCCAAGAAGCAGCCCGTTTTTTGCGCCGCAAATTTCGGGCTGCTCCTGGGAGCCACAAGCAGGGTTGGACCAGGGGGTGCTACTGCTCAATGTGCTCCTCCCACTAAGGAGAACACCTTAGGACCAACCAATCTTGCTGAGGAAGAGGAGGGGGAGCAGAATTTCTCAGTTTCTTGAGCTGGAGTTTCCATGGCACCTTGGGAAAAGAGGAGAGAGAAGGTCTTCTTGAAAAGTAACTGAGTTTTTGGCATTCTCTGACTGTGCTGCCCTCCTTTTTGCCCAAAACCCTAAAAAACTTACATGAAAATTAGTGACGACCTATCAAATTTGTCTGCCCGCCTCCAGATTTGTCCATGGTTCTTGGGAAAGCTCCAAGAAAGGCTACCACAGTCTTCAAGAGGGCTGACAGCCTGCCTGAGTACTCCTGTATACCTGTGAAAGAGATGTAACTGGAACTTTCTAACTGTGGGAAACTGTGAGAGCCCTAAATCTATGGGGAAAGAGAAGGATCAAGGACAAAGCTTTGATACCACTTGTAATGAAGAAGACCTAACTGTCCTAACTAAGGGGAAAGAGAGAGAGGATTGCAGAAGAAGAGGGAGAGGAGAGAGAAAGGCAAGAAGAAGAGAGAGAAAGAGGGAAAGAGGAAGAAGAAGAGGAAGCCATGGGAGCTTGAGAAGGTGAAAAGAGAGTTTCTTGATAATTTCTATCATGCCTCAAAATACCCTCTTACACCTTATATACTGTCAGTGTGACTGGTATGTTCCCATGCCATATTCCCGTGATCCCCGTTCATTACATCTTCTTAGGCCGACTGTCCTTCTTCTCTTCCTTGCTATCATCTGTCTTCTTGCCTTTTCCTTTCTCTTTCTTCCATTTGTAGCAATCACGTTTAAAGTGACCCTTCTTGCCATAATGATGACATTCAACATCTTTGCCACGTGATTTACTGCGTCTCTTGCTATCATATTTGCCCTTTTGCTGTGATCTGCCCCTAGTATGCAAAGCACTAGAAGACTTGCTCGATGCATTGTTCTGCCGATTCATTTCTTCCATAAGTAGAGCACTCTCTACATCACCATACAAAAGAATCACATTAGAATTGCTCATAGTAGTCTTGAATGTATCCCAACTCTTTGGTAGAGTGCAAAGCAAGAAAGTAGCCTTAAATTCCTCATCAATCATGAACTTCAAGGCAACCAGCTGGCTGAAAATGGAGTTAAACTCACTCAAGTGAGTAGACATTGCTGTACCCTCTTTCATACGCAAATCCATAAGCTTTTTCAGCCAATACACTTTGCTTGCAATACTGTTTTGTGCATATAGTTCTTCCAGTCTAGTCCATATAGCATATGCAGAATCCAAACCTTCAATGTTGAACAGCAAGACATCAAAAATTGATAGCTCTATGGTTGAGTGTGCAAGCTTATTTAACTCATCCCAATCATGTTCCATATCTGCAGCTTTGCCCCTTGTGTCTTGATTGGCTGTGTCTGCTTCGTTTGTAACAGGATATTGTAGCACTGCTTTTCCCAAACTGCAAAGTTATGTGCGCCTTCAAGCTTCTTTATGTGCATCAAATTACTATTGTCATTGCTGCCAGCCATGATTTTCAACCCAAATGTGACCAAAAAACCAGCAAATGCAAGCCCAAAACTGTCACCCAAGTGACCAAGGTACAAACAAGTACCAACCAGCAATAAATAACGACATAGAAGCACAGATTTCAGATCTGCAATTAAATTTTCAGAAGCACCAAACCATGTGCTACAGCATTCCACAACTGCAATTTCTGTTGTACATGTACCTACGGGCATAAAATTTGACACGAATGGTCAAAAGCCCCAAATTTTTGTACTCAAAACATCAACCACACATCTGCATTTTCTCTATCATGCATAGAACAAGAAAATTTCAGCAAAACCCCCAAATTTTACCAAGTGTTGATGTCCAAATTGCGTGGAATTCAACCAGCATGTACATAAACTGACCAAATGCTGCACAAATTTTGCCCAAACTGCAAAAGCCCCAAATTGCACAGGGACCAATGTGCATCAATGTCGAGAAATTTGGTAAATTTCAACCCAATTTGTGCATGTACATGAAAAGCCCCAAATGTCGGAGGCAAAATGTCACAAATTCCTGCAATTTCTGAGACAGAAATCACTATTGCATCTTGCTCGCAACAAATCTAGACAAATCCCCAAATTTTGTGTTGAGATCCTCAAATTCGGAAAAAGCCCCAAATTTCTGGCACAAATCTGAGTTTTGTGCTTATGCGCACGAACATTGGTTAGAGGGAGGAGGTTTTTTTTTTTTTTAAGTAAAGAATTTTGGATGACGAGTCCGTTGACCTGTCAGGACTTTCCTCGCCCACTGGTCTTGTCAGTCACACACCCCGTTGAAGTCGCCCACCACTGGTCGCCGTCCTTGAGCCCGTGCGCCCCGCTGGTCCATTACGCCTGTTGGACCACTGGACTAGTTGCCAACTGCTGCCCCATTACACGTTGTCCACTGCCCGCTGGTCCTCGTCAACTGCAGTTGCCTCTCCAGTCGACTGTTGTTGCCCTTCATATTCTGAACCAATAGACTGTCTCTTTTGCTCACAAGCCTGCCTGCCGCAAGCCGACTGCTCGATTATGACAACTCCTGCTCGTGGAGTCCACTTGAGAACTCTGCAACTGCTGAGCTATCTCTTGCCTGCTCTGATACCAATTTGTAGTGGTGAGTCAAGCACCAAGATCGAGACAATCAGTTGTTACACGCAGCGAGAGACAGAGTGAGAGAGTGCAACAACAGAGAGTGAGCACGATTGTAGGTACAATGACGAGTGTGTACCTCTAGGTTTTTAGATAGATATATGTGTGTAAGTACAAGTCCTAAGGGTGTGTTCACACCCGAGCACATTTAAAGATACGAGGGCCTTTATTCCCAACAAGGGTTTGTTGAACAAGGGAAAGAGAAGATGGTATGTAAACTCAAAAGGAGTTTGTATGGGCTGAAACAAGCACCAAGAGAATGGTATCATAAGTTTGATACATTCATGTAGTCTCAAGGCTTTCATAGAAGTCAGGTGGATCACTGCTTGTATACCAAGAAGGCAGCAAATGGCAGCCTGATTATCTTGGTTTTGTATATTGATGACATGTTGATTGCTGGCAGGGATACTCATGCCTTGGAATCACTGAAGCAAAGTCTTCATGGCAACTTTGACATGAAGGATCTTGGTGATACAAATCACATTCTTGGCATGCGAATACTCAGAGATAGATCAAAAGGCTTACTCTACCTATCTCAGCAAGAGTATATCTCCAAGGTTTTGCAGCATTTCAATATGGAGGGGGGGGAAACAATTGGGGTTCCATTGCCTCCATATGTGAAACTCAGTGCAGAGGACAGCCCTAAATCTGATGATGAAAAGGCTGAAATCGCCAAGATACTATATGCTTCAGCTGTTGGCAGTTTGATGTATGCTATGGTGGTCAATCAATTTTCAGCAGTTGAATGGTGATTTCCAGCATTGTTGGGCAATTAAGCTGGTCACGTAGGCTGTGTAGATGCCACATGGCATCGGCGGTACAGCACAACATTTTTTATTCATTATTTTCTTATTGTGATTCATTATTTGCAGCAATCGGCCAGTTTAAACTGGTCAACCTGATTGTTTTATCATTATTTTATGTCTATTTATAGGCTAGCCAGCCTCCGGTCACATTCACTTGATATTTCAGGTGGAGAGAGAGATCACCTCATAGAGGTGCATTCAATAGTCCATGTACATACCTGCCATCTTCATTTTAGCATTCATTCACTGCAAATTTCTAGGTTCTACTCTCTTTTCTCTCTCCTCCTCTCCGTGTTCATTTCCTTTCAGTCCACTCATACGCTTCCACATTCCCTACACTCTATAACACCTGATATCCCTAGTGGATGACCTCTTAGATAGGTTGCATGGAGCTAGTACTTCAATCGCATAGATCTTAAATCCAACTGTTGAGCTAAAATACATTAGCCTCTTCAAAACAGCCCCAAACATAATTATTTAACTCACCAAGTGGGAAGGGCACCCTCTCAAGAAAGCCACTTGGATCTCGGAAACAAAGGATTGCGAACATGACAAAAAAGTCTTCACCAACTTTGATTATAATAGGTCTACAAAGCATTGAACTTTCCTTAGACGATTACAAAATAGTTTAGCAAAGCATTGCAATAAGCTACCAAGTGCCCACCAGCTTGAAAGGGACTTCAAACTCTTTCAAGGCGGGGAGAATGTGAGGCCCTACTCTCACCTTTTGCCACTTTGGGGCTTTGTAGCTCTGCATGGGCATTGGAGCCAAACACACCTATATGGACGTAGTGTGTGCTCAACTAAGGCCCTCTAGAGTGTGATTTCCATACTCTGTCGTGAACCCTCACATGCACAACATCACAAAGGGTGTAGTTCAAAGATGTGTTTATGTTGTACCTTTCTTTCTTTTGAGTAATACAAGAGCATACCTTTGTTCTCACATCTCATGTGTTCTTTCTTGCTGTGTTGAGTGGGTGAGGGAGAGAGTGAATGAGTTGAGTGCAGGTACATTAGGCTGGGGCCCATAAAGTGGCCATCTGCCTGCTGAAACATGTCTGCCCTGCCTGGAGTGAGGCCACCCAGCCTGCCTGACCACAAAATGCACAGAAGAGACAGACTGCTGCTGAAGAAAAGGCTCATGGGCTGCTGGTCGCACAGTGGGCAGGCTGTGGAGGACAAGGCAAAGAATGCAGTAGACAAAGTGAGATTCCAATGGATGTGTCTATGATGAAGACTTCTGTTACGTACAAAGGACTGACAGACAGAGAGTGTATCGGAGCTCCAGATATCCTTGCCAAACTCTGGCCAAGACTCACAAACGGGAGATTAACACAGAAGAAGACAGATTAAAAACATGTCTGCTAACATGTAGAAGCAGAAAAAAGGTAAGATAGACCCTGAAACACAAGTATGAATAAGTACATGGCATCAGTCAGAAAAACAAAAGTACCTCTGTAACTGATTGGAGCACACAATAAATTCAAGCCAAATCATTGAAGCAACTCAATGGCAGAGGCATACAAGAAGCACAAAAAATTCAAGCCCATAGAAGTGGAACAAATTAAAACAGAGTTTGAAATGCAAGTCTGCATAAATACACTGGAGCAGAGAACAGCACCAAAATACCAAAAATGTCTCAGAAATACTGAATTAGAAAGGCAAATAACATCTCTCAACTAATTGGAGCACATAAACTGGAATTTTCTTCAAAGGATGACAATAAGCGTTCTACATGGAAACACCCTTTACCAGGGTGGCAAAGGTTTGGAAACCAAACCAAGTCTACTAACATCAAGAAGACTCCCATTCCCAGCAGAAGGGCGAACTGCATCAACGGAAAACCCCCTTCTTGGCTGCTCCATCCTACTCCTCCCAAACAACCTAGAGATGCACTTGTATCATTTGGGATGTTCCCCCTTTTTCCACTTTGCTGATCCAGCTCTATCATAGAACCTTCCTCCACTGTTCTTGTTGTTTTTCTCAAGTTTATAGTTATATATTCTTATCATTGCAAACAGAATTTACTTCCTCGCTCTTGGAAGGTTGGGTTTTATCCTCTTCTTTAGAAAGATCCTCATGAGAATCAAGAATACTTTAGGAACAGTTTACCAATCGTCTTTTCTGATCTCTTCATCCTTTTCCTGAACCACAAAATCAAACGCAAGTTGCTGCTATGTTTTTCACAGTAAGTTCTGATTGAATGGATGAATAAAAAGGATTTGTGTTCAGAAATCAGAAGCATATTTTTCCACCCAAAAGTCATCTAAAGGAAAGGTAATCAAATGAAATTGAAGTTATGCCGATTTCGTCTGTTGCATTTATGTAAGAATGCTTTAATCACAGAACTGGCAGCAAAGATACAATACACGAGGATTAAGATTCGCAATAGTGGTACGTCTACACTTATGTGTGCATGATCACCAAACTACACTTATGTGTGCATGTTGCGCTGGTGTAATGGTATGGGCTTTGTAGCTATACCATGGCGTAGGAGCCGAATACACCTATATAGGGAGTAGTTATGACTCTAGGCTCTGCTTCGTTTCCACGCTACGTGTGATTCCCTATGCTCAGTGGTGAACCCTCATATGTGCGGCATCACGAGGGTGTAGTCCTGAGATGTGCCTCAATGTAGTCCCTTTTTGATATCATGAATACAAAGATTCCTTATTGATATATCTTGTGTGCCATTTCGTTGTGCCTTTTGTGCCTCATAACAGGTTTTACCATGAAGTCCTGTGAAGGTGCATAACACTTGGTATCAGAGTAACTCTAGCGCGGAGCATACTAGCTCGAAAGGGGAGCAGGTTCACGAACGCTGAGGAGATCCTACCATAACACGTCGCGCAACGCGACACGGTGACCCCAACACGACACGACGCGATACGGCCCCGATACAACGTGATAAGACCCCGACGCAACACGACCCTGACACGATGCGACACGACACAGAGCGATGCCCCACGTCGTGACGCCCTCCCGGGCAAGTTTTCTGCTAAAAGTTGGAAGGTAGCCTAAGGTGCCAACAAAGTTGAGAGGGAGCCGAGGCGTGATAGGAGCGCGCGGCATACCATTCAAAATTTCTTGGAAAGAGCTGAAGCTGTGGGAAGACACTTTCTTTGAAGAGGAAGATGAGCTATGTCACTGGCTCAAAATCACATACAGGAAAAAGGAGTTGTGGCTCAAAATGATCGAGCAAACAAGGAGAATCATCGACATGCTGAAGAAGACCCATCAAGGAGCCGACATGCTCGATGATCTTGAAGAGAAAGCTGAAGAGTTGGATGAAGACCTGCAAGAGATTGACTACCAATTGATCATGGTGCAAGACAGAGCCAGACTGTGGCAAGTGAAAACGACCCGAGACCTCGACACGGAGCTACAGCAGAAAATCATGCTGAGGTGGGACTGGGAGACTGCCTCTGGATCTGAAGAAGCCAAAGAGTGGGCCGAGCCATACTTGAAGCAGATGCGGGCTGAAAGAGTCCAAGAGTTGAAGAATGGAGCGAAGCCAACCAAAGAAGAACCAAAGAGGCAAGAGAGCCAAAAACAGGTGAAAGAAGAAGAAGAAACATGGTCGGATGAAGATAAAGAAGAAGACAAGGGGGAGGATGAGCTCGACACTGATCCTGGAACACCTCGCCTCCAAGAAGAAGCTGAGGACCTCTACCCCAACTACTACCCACAAGACTACTACCCTGAAGATCAATACTTCAACAACGAATACCCTCCTGAAGGAGATGGATACGGCTACCCTAAAGATGTTCCCATCGACTACCACCCGGAAGAAGAATACCTCTACACCGACTACCCCTATCCCGAAGAATACCAAAACGAAGAAGTTCCAGAAGAGGAAGAAATGATGGAATATTATGTGAAGGGAGAAGGATGGAAAATGGATGTGAGTTCAAAGGTAGAAAACATCATGATGGAGTTAGGATACAAAAAGGAAGAGGAAGCAAGGTGGACATGTTAGAAGGATGAACCACAGTACCCACAAGAAGCCCGGTTGGTTAAAGAACCAGTGTTAGAAGAAGCAGAGGGGGAGAATGAGCTCATTACAGATCTTGGAACACCTCTACCCGTTGAGACTGAGGGTGAGGCCAGGTTGGCGCCCTCCTGCGAGGCACAGGATGCCTCTGATGAAGAAGAAGATGAAGAAGCAGATGAAGAGATAGAATTGGAAGATGAGAATGGAAGGGCAAACCCACATGAGGCAGGTTATCCGCTACATGGAACCAACACTTCTACTTTAGATGATGATATAGGTGAAGAAAAAGAAAAGAGGGAGTTAGAAGAGAAAACAGAAGCAGAGGGGGAGGATGAGATCAGCCCAGTGTCAGAGTGCAGCGGTGCGGAAGCGTAGGACTGAGAGAGAGAGAACGCAGAGAGAGAAGAGAGAGAAAGAGACAGTGAAAGATGAAGATCTGCTGTATAAAGTGTGCTGAATACAAAGATATGCAGATATATACACGGGCGCAGCGCGCTAGACTGCGTGTCTCCACCTCGACGATGCAACCTGCTGTTCACCTCGAAGTCCGCTGCAGTCTGCACTGTCTCTTGTCTGAAATCTGCGAATAGAGACGGAATCTGCGCGTGTCACCGGTTTGTAATCTGCGAGCAGAGATGGAGATGTCAGCTATTTATAGCCAGAAATCTGAGAGAAGAGGGTGCCAGAAAACTGCCTGTCGGCTGCATTGCGCAGGTCGGACTGCCTGTGCAGCCGACTGCCTGCACAGGTCGGACTGCCACGTGGCAGTCCGACTGCACACCTGTCCGACTGCACTGCTGCCACTGTACTGGCTGTACCTGCCCTGCTGCCCCTGATCAGGCTGTGATCTCTAACACCCCCTCTCAGAGCCTGGGCAGGGCAGAAGCCTGAGGGATCTGGAATGTCTCCGAAGTAGAGCTTGGGGAAGTGCCTTCGTAAACAAATCCGCAAGATTGTCCTCCGTCTTGCAGTACTCCACAGTGATGGTCTCATCCAGAAGCTTCTCTCTGATGAAGTGGTATTGGATCTCGATGTGCTTCGTCCGGGCATGAAAAACAAGGTTCCGTGCCAAGGCAATGCAACTCTCATTGTCACATTGCAGCAAAGTAGGACGAGTCTGGGGGCACCCAAGCTCCTCCAATAATCTCCGAAGCCACACAGCCTCACATGTGGTGGAAGACGCAGCCCGATACTCCGCCTCAGTAGACGAAAGGGCTACCGTGGGCTGCTTCTTGCTACTCCATGAGATAACACCTGCACCCAAGGTAAAACAGTAACCTGTAGTAGACCGCCTGTGGTCCACATCACCGGCCCAATCCAAGTCGCTCCAACCTGCAAGTACAAGATCTGAACCATCTGTCCCTGCAGGGTAATGAATCCCTAAATCAGACGTCCCCCTCAAATACCGAAGTATCCTCTGAGCAGCCTGCCAATGCACCGTCTTAGGTTCACTCATGAACCCTGCCAAGAGCCCAACAGCAAAACAAAGATCAACCCTAGTATTGAGAAGCCAAATCAAGGATCCAATCAACTGACGAGAGCGGGAAGCATCCACCAAAGGAGAAGCTGAATGGGAAGTGGCCTTCCAGTTCGGATCCATAGGAGTAGAAAGGGCCCGACAATCCTTCATCTCAAAAGACACCAAGAGCTCCTGTACATATCTCTGTTGAGAGATGAAGATCCCCCTCTGAGACTGATAAATCTAATGGCCCAAAAAGAAATGGAGTAGACCCAAGTCCGTCATCTCGAACATCCGATGTAAAGCTGACTTCATCTCTTGGACCTGCTGTGCATCATCACCTGTGACAATCAAATCATCAACATATAAGACAAAAAGCACACAACCATCCTCGAAAGTGTAAACATAAAGCTGCGGATCAGTTTGGAACGCCAATATCCCAACTAAGACTGGAGGAACGAATCAATCTTCTCGTTCCATGCACGCAGAGCCTGCTTAAGGCCATACAAGGCCTTCTTCAACCTGTAGACTTTCCCATCTGAAGATCCAAAGCCAGGAGGCTGCTCAACATAGATCTCCTCCTTCAAATCACCATTGAGGAAGGCCGACTTCACATCCAACTAGTAAACAGGCCATCTCCTATGGCCAGCCAAGGCAAGAACAGCTCTAATGGTCACCATACAAGCTATAGGGGCAAAAGTATCATGACAATCAATCCCGGGGCGCTGGGCAAAACCTTTAGCCACAAGGCGAGCCTTGTGCTTATCCAAAGAATCATCGCTAAGGTATTTGGTCTTGAAGATCCACTTGACACCAATCACCTTTTATGCGGGGGGCGGGACACGAGTGACCAAGTGCCATTCCTCTCAATAGCCTCCAACTCGGCTTCCATAGCTTTCTTCCATGGTGCGGTCTGTAAAGCCTCCTTCACGGAGGTGGGCTCTCGATCCTGCATAACATGGGTCATCAAACAATAGTTAGAGCAAACAAGCTCCGTAGAATGTGCCTGGTGCCGCCGTGACCGCCGCAGACCAAGAACGGGATACTCCTCACCCGTTGATATGGCCGGAACCTCAACAAACCGCACATCGCGGCTAGTGTACACATCCCGCTTGGCGGGATCATACAATCGGTAGCCTTGGGACTGGGAGTTGTAGCCAATAAATACCTGTCTTCGGGAAGCTGCTTCAAATTTATCACAGTGAGCCTTGGGAATGTGAACATAGGCATCACACCCAAAGACCCTGAAGTAAGAAACATCTGGCTTCCTCCGAAAGTAAGCCTCAAACGGGGTCATCCCTTCCACGGCCGAAGTAGGGGATCGATTAAGGATGTGGACTGCAGTAGCCACAGCCTCGGCCCACAAAACCTGAGGGGTCTGTCGGTGCTTCATCATGGTGTGCGCCATCTCGATCACACTGCGGTTCTTCCGTTCAAGAATGCCATTTTCTTGAGGAGTGTTGGTATTGGCAAACTCCTGGTGAATTCCTTTATCTGCATAAAACCGAGCAAACTCATTAAAAACAAATTCACCGCCCTTGTCGGATCGCAAGGTCTTCAACCGCCGGCCCGATCAGTTCTCCTCAAAGAGAAGCCAATCCTTGAAGTGTGAGAAAGCTTCTGACTTTAATGCCAAAAAATAGGCCCATGTCATCCTGCTGTAGTCATCCACGATCAGCATGAAGTACGAGCTCCCACGCAAAGACTCATTCCTCATAGGGCCACATAGATCCGTAGATACAAGCTCCATCAGTGAAGTAGACCGCCGCGAAGCTGTGTGGGGAATGGCATCCCTATGCTACTTCCCCCGAATGCAAGAGACACATGGCTGCTGGCTCACCACTATATCCGGCAACCCTCGAACAAGCTGTCCACGTGACGCCCTCCGAAGATAATCATAGTTCAGGTGACCAAACCGACCATGCCATAACTCTGACTATGACTGAGAGGTAAGAAGAAGAGTAGAGAGGGCGGTGGAAGACTTCAATTTATAAATGCCGTTCTCCTCATATCCAGATGATAAAACCTTCCTCGATCCGCGATCAAGGACTTGCACCGTAGAACTGTCAAACTCCACCAAAAGGCCAAGGGAGCAAATCTTATGAACTGACAGGAGATGGTACCCTAAGCCTGGTACATGCAAAACCTCTAAGGTATGGGTACCACCTCGTCCATCTGAAATAAGCTGCATCTTACCCCGACCTGCAATAAATACTGAAGAGCTGTCTCCAATGAGAATTTGCCCACGCGAGGGTCGCAATTGGGCAACACCATTTGATGAAGGAGTCATGTGCCGGGAGGCACCACTATCAACGATCCACTCTCAACCTTGGGGAGCCGTCATCGCAGCATCAGAAGCATTCGATGAAGCGTCCTCAATGACAGCTAGATGAAGAAATGCAACTGATGAGGATGCAGCCACCGCTCCAGAATCCTTGGTGTCCTTCTTGTTGGTGTCCTTCTTGTCTTTGTCAGGGCAATCCTTCTTCCAATGGCCAGTCTTTCCACAAATATGGCATGTGGAGTCTTTGTCCTTGTCCTTCTTGGACTTGTTATCCCCCTTCTTCTTCTTTTGGTCCTTCCCCTTCTTCTGAGAGGCTTGACCTATCAACGCCTCCGACTTGGAAGCATTCTGTCCCTTTAACTGTTCCTCTTGGTCCAAGACCATAGGAACCAATTCTTCCCACCGAAGAGTAGACTCTCACCCCGAAGCAATAAAAGCAAAGTAAAATGTACCGAATCGTGGCGGCAACTGGGACAAAAGTATGATCACAATGTCTTCAGAGGAAATCGGCTTCCCCGCATTCTGAACCTGCATCTAAAACTGCCTTAGCTTGTTAATGTGCTCCCACAGCGAAGAAGACTTATTTACGGACAAGGTCCGCATCTGTACCTCCAAAGAAACCCGCTTCATAAGGGTCATTCGATTGTACATCTGATCAAGCTCCAGCCATATCTCCCGAGCCACCGTCAAGTGCTCGATGTGAGCAATCACGGCTGTAGTACATGAAAGAAAGAGAAAGGAACGAATCCTGGCATTCAGTTTGTCCCAATGAGACTGAGCCTTGGCCAACTCCGCACGAGCATCGGAAGAGAGTTTGGACTCATCTCTAACCGAGGGCCGGTCGATCTCTTGTACCAGCTCCGCCAAATCATAGGACTCAAGGATGGCCAACATCATGACGCGCCAAATGCGGTAGTTGTCGCCGTCGAGCTTCTGATCTGCAGGAAGAGCCGGTAAGACAGGCACCTTCCGGTCCATAATTGACTGAAACTCCAAGTCAATCTCTGTAGACATCTTCACCTGTAATGCCTTCACAAACGCAAAAGCAGCCCCCTCTGACTGTGAAAACTCAACCTGCTAAGGCTCTTCCGCGTCCTGAAAACTTCTTCACCCGCCGAAGGCGATGAAAAAGCAAAACCTGCACTTGTAGGCTGAAAACTCAAACTTCCTCCACGTCAAACAGCAGTAAACAGCAGCAAATCCACCACCTGGACTCCTTTCCTGTGCGCCCACACTTGCTTCAGCCTTGTTTCAAGGCGCAGCCCCCTTATCTGCCCTTAAACACAAAAAATGCAAATTTGTGTCGCGATGGAAACTCCTCTTCAGGTTAATTCTGCGCTCAGTCGGCCCTCTAACACTACTATGATACCATATCAAAGTACAGCGGTGCGGAAGCGTAGGACTGAGAGAGAGAGAACGCAGAGAGAGAAGAGAGAGAAAGAGACAATGGAAGATGAAGATCTATTGTATAAAGTGTGCTGAATACAAAGATATGCAGATATATACACTGGCGCAGTGCGCTGGACTGCGTGTCTCCACCTCGACGATGCAACCTACTGTTCACCTCGAAGTCCGCTGCAGTCTGCACTGTCTCCTGTCTGAAATCTGCGAACAGAGACAGAATCTGCGCGTCACCGGTCTGTAATCTGCGAGCAGAGAAGTGTGGGAGATTGCTGGAGATGTCGACTATTTATAGCCAGAAATCTAGGAAAAGAGGTTGCCAAAAAACTGCCTGTTGGCTGCAGCGACTGCCTGCACAAGTCGGACTGCCATATGGCAGTCCGACTGTGCAGTCTAACTGCACACCTGTCCGACTACACTGCTGCCACTGTACTGGCTGTACCTGCCCTGTTGCCCCTGATCAGGTTGTGATCTCTAACACCCAGATCTTGGAACACCTCTACCCCGACAACCCCAATCACAAGGAACAACCAAAACCTCACAGTTCAATGATGATAGGCTAGAAAAGGAGTTTAAGGAGAGAATCATGAGAATATGGGATGAGATAGAAGAAGATGACAGGAAAGAGGAATAAAAAGAGTTGTTAGAGGGAGCCATAGAGAAAATCAAAGAAAAGATGAGGCAAGAAAATAGAAGAAAGGAGATAGAAGAACAAGTAGAGTCAGCTAGGAAGAAGCAAGAAGAAAAAGAGAAACCAAATCGTGATAGAAGAGAACAAGTAGAAGAAAACAAAAAGAAGCAAGTTAGGAAAAAGATTGAGCAAGAAGAAAAAGATAAGGAAAGTAAGCTGAAAGAGCAAGTCTGGAGAGCTAGGAAGCCAAAGGAAGAAGATAGGCTAGAACAAAAAGAGCAAGAAAAGATAGATCAAGGCAGGAAGGCCAAAGAAGAAAGAATAGAAAATAAGCAAGAAGAAATAACGCAAAAGATAGAGAAGGAAAAGGAAGAGAATGAGACAAAGAAGAAGGCGAAACCAAACGCCAAGAAACGGAGGCAAGCCAACAGAGTCAGGATGAGAGATGAGAATGAAGATGCCTCCAAAACCCCCCCACTCAAACCGTGGCTAAGGACGAAGCAACACCAACTTTTACTCCAAGGCCACACCCCATCCCAGCCAACTCGGATCAAAGTAAGAACCAATTACACTTCAGCAATGGAGTCATTGGCTACGCCTTTGAGCCCGAAGAGGCAAACCCTTATGAGCTTGAAAAGGAGGAGTCTGAGGACAAAGCCTCAAGAAAGGGAGAGCATGAGGAAGTGCTCGCAATATGGTCCGATCAAGGTGACTTAGTGCCATGGAAGGGAACCTTGCTAGTTGAACCTTGAAGAACCCTCCAACTCACTCTTAAGGTGAATGTCTTTGGTCTATGGAACCCGTTGGGACCATACTCAAAGCTAACAAAGATTGAAGTCTCGGCATTCAGGCTACAAGCAATGCAAGGAGTGGTCATTCCGATCGTATGGATCCGTGACCCACCAAGCACCACACAAATGGGCGTCACCCCAAGAGCTTCAAGGATACCTCTACTTCCGCAACCCAAAATCCAGGCTAAGTGTAACGACTTAGTCCATTCCCCGCCAAGAACCTCAACTCCAAATAAGGCTAAGAAGAGCCAAAGAGGTGCCATGCACCAAGACCGCACCTTCCGTGCAAAAATACAAGTTGAACCAACCAGCTTGTCTAAGTACAAAGCAAACAAGGAAGATCCGGCAAAGAGGCCAAAGAAAACAGCCCAAGTACTTGACTTGGCAATGCGGGCAAAGCGTCTTGGCAAACGAACCAAGAGACCCAAGTCCCCAAGGCCCAAGGCGATAGCACGAAGAAAGAGAGGCCCGGCGCAAGGAGCAACTCAATGGACTGCCTCCCTTAAGGTGTGGCACAACATGGTATCAACCGAGCCACCACGCCTACACCCCAACAGCGCGACAACTTAGGATCACGCCTACAAAGCTTGGCATGCACAACCATAAGCACCAAGCTACCTCAAGTTAGAACTATGAAGCCTCCACTCCTCAAATGCAATTGAGTCGAGGCTGGACTGGAAGGGAAAACAATAAAAAGTACTAAGTCTAGATGGGCAGATCCTGGCCAGCTTGATAGCATAAGCTGTGTTAAGACCCCCAAGTCGTAGTGCGGCAGACACTAACCAGCTTGATAGAAAAGGTTGTGTTAAGACCCCGCTAAGGAGTCAATCCTAGACCGGCAGACACTGACCAACTTGATAGTATAAGTTGCATTAAGACCCCGGAATGAGTCAAGAAACCACCCTTAATTGCTGAGGACAGCTATTCATTAAGCAGGGGTGAGTGTAAGGGTATGGGCTTTGTAGCTATACCATGGCGTAGGAGCCGAATGCACCTATATAGAGATTAGTTGTGACTCTAGGCTCTGCTTGGTTTCCACGCTACATGTGATTCCATATGCTCAATGGTGAACCCTCGTATGTGCGGCGTCACGAGGGTGTAGTCCTAAGGTGTGCCTCAATGTAGTCCCTTTTTGATATCATGAATACAAAGATTTCTTATTGATATATCTTGTGTGTGTGTGCTATGCCTTTTGTGCCTCATAACAGGTTTTACCGTGAAGTCCCGAGAAGGCACATAAAGGGGAAGAGGGGGGAGGGGGGGATGTTTGCCGCCGCTCACTGTCATGAATTAATGCTTAGACCCATCGTTTAACTCTTTTCTTAACGCAAGAAAAAAAATGGCAATGGTTTTTCAAAAGGTACTGAAGGGGGAAGAGTCAAAGACTCACAACATCCACTGTCGTGAAGAAATGCTTAGACCCATCGTTTAACTCTTTTCTTAACGCAAGAAGCTTTTCTTCGTTCCGGCCACAGCCCGCGATTGTGTGCCCCCGTGCAGCCAATTCCACGGCGAGAGCTCGTCCCAGACCCCTTGTCACACCCGTGATCAATATGGTTTTGTTACCTGCCAGAAACAAAAGAAGCTGTTATTTTTCCTGTTCCATACGTCCATGATCCGTCTTCCTGGGGAAAAGACAGGAGTACCTGAGCTCCTCTGTCGATTGCTCATTATTAGCTCAGAACGATTCGACTTGCGTTTCTCTGTTTCCTCCAGGAAAGCCCATTGAAGCAAAGACAAGTGGGCAACAAGGCAACCGTTCATACCTTGACGTTATGCACGACCACCTCTCTCCTCTCTCTCTGTCTCTCTCTCGCCCCTCAAAACCTTTAATTTTCTCTTTTTTCTATTTTGTTTTAAAAAATTTATTTCTCCTCTCTCCACAATACACGAGCACACCTCTCTCTCTCTCTCTCTCTCTCTATATATATATATATATAACAAGTGCATGGCAAACATCTATACTATGTATCAGCAGAAGGTTTGAGGGGGATGCCATGTGGCAAAAGCTCATCGCCCCTCAAAACCTTCTTTTTTCTCCTCTTTTCTAATTTATTTTAAAACTTCTTTTTCTCCTCTCTCCTTGATACACGAGCACCTCTCTCTCTCTCTCTCTCTCTCTCTCTCTCTCAATAGGCATAAACCCCCCCCCCTCTCTCTCCCCCCACAATAGCAGGCACATGGCAAACAACCTAATAGGCAAGCAAGCAGCAATAGATAGAAATCCCCTCACCCCCACAATAGTAGGTGAACTCTCTCTCTCTCTCTCTCTCTCTCTCTCTCTCTCTCTCTCTCTCTCATGTCTTCCCCCTTGGTATGTTCCTACCACAAAGACAATTGTAACAATTGGACCAACCAAAACATGATGCCTATATATGTAATGGCCTTTTTGGAGACACTTCTACCTACATCATATACATTGGCTTTTCCATCTCCCTCTTCATCATGAGAGTTTATAGAACTGTTTTGTTATGCAAAGAGATATAGTATGCATAAGTGTGCACTTAGAATCTCTTAGGCACATGCTTAAAGTCTTAAAGTGTGGCACCAACTCTTGCTATTCTATTGAAATGATGCAAATATATGCATTGCTTACCATTGTGCTTTAGTATTATAATCTAGGTGTGCCAGTCCTCCCCTACAATTTAGATTAGCACTTAATTATGAGAACTTTGAGTAAGTTGAACTATGTAGAGATTGTTAGATCAAGGACATCCTAAAATTGGGCAATGTTTAAGTGACATAGTTATCCATGGTAAAATATCCTATAATCCTTAAATTCAATGAAACTATAACTGTAGGATTTCAGCAATCAAAGTGAGATGTTTTTTTAAGCATGTCCCATCAATGGCTTGCATCAACACTTTCAACAAGTTGATGTGTGTAGAATAGACATGTTGGGGGGGAGAGAGAGAGAGAGAGAGAGCCTAAAAACCCATTGGCACCTCAAAAGCTTCTCTGAAAAACCTTAATTTCCGAAATCTTCATTCTCTCCCTTAAAGCTTATAACCCTCCCCTCTTAAACTAAAAACCTCTTAACGTCCCAAAATTATAGTCCCAAATTACAACAAACCCTCTCCCCCCAGAACCCCCCTTCCCGTATAAAATTTTTATGACGTTTGCCCTTCCAAATGTTGGGGGTAAAAGCACACATGCCTAGTTGTCCATGTATTACTACACCGACAGTATCCGCACACCTATACACTACACGCAGCAAGATGCCATCACTGTCGCTTCACTCTTTATTTTTTCAGTGACATTTGAATAAAGGAAAGGCTAGTGACAAATTGTAACTGTTGGAGTTTCTAGATCTTGTCTGTCCCTCTCTCTTGCTCTTGCTCCATCTATCATAGCTCTTGCTTCCACTCCGGGCTCACTCCCTTCAACTGGTATTAGAGCCAACCATTCGAGAAGCTTCTTCATCCTTTGCTTTAGCCTAGATTCGAAGCTTCAACTCTTTATGGCATGCATTGTTTCTTTCTCTCAAGGTATGCATTGAGTCTTTCCTTCTTTTGGCTTATTTTAGCTTGCTCTGTGCTCATTGAAGAGCTTCCCAAGACTTATTTGAGCATTAAGAGGAGTGGTGGATAGGAACGTAGTATCCTTTTATGCCTATTTGAGCATTAAGAGGAGTGAGTGGATAGGAAGGAATGGTTGTAGCTAGTGAAATGGTTGTCGCTCATATCCTCTAAGAGGGCTACGCAAAAAGATGGCAGGAGGGCAGCACACATCATTAGCCTAGCCATTGCATAGCTATCTATACCGACATTGAGATAAAAAAAAGAGTAGCAGGAGGTGGTACTCTTGTGGCATAGGCTCCTATCTAAGTAGTACCCTAAGTAATCTCAGATAATTACAAGTAGTAATAAAGGCAAGATCTAGGCAAAAAGTGAACTCATTGAGAAAATGGGCAATTGAATCCCATAGGTCAGTTTCGGAGAAGGTTAAGGTGTCCTCTAGCTTGGTGGCATTTACGTTATATATCTTTGGAAAATCATATCTACCATAGGCTTGAGAAAATGGGGGCAATTGAGTCCCATAGGTCAGTTTCGGAGAAGGTCGGGGTGTCCTCCAACTTGGTGGCATTTACATTATATATATTTGGAAAATCATATCTACCATGGATGTCAGGGTTAAAGTCCACCCCTACCCTTCTTGGATATAGCATATGTGTGGGGTCATTTCTCTCGAAGGGTAATGTGTTGCAAAATGACATCCAGGCACCCATGCTGCTATCCCAGGTTCTCCTTCTCCACTTTGGTTTGGACTTGTAGCCTTGTATTGTTTAGGGCACCTACATGACCTTGTTTTCCCAGTATTCGGGTGCTTCTATTCCCCATAGTGTCGGATTCTTCTCCCTCTCTTGGTTCCACCTACTGCTAAGCCTTCCTCCCATGCTTATCACCTCCTCCACCACTTTGGTCGATAGCACTCTACATAAGGTGGAGGGGAATTCGAAGGTGAAGTCGAAGGGTTGGCAGCCATTTTCTTTTTGCTCCCACACTATGAGTTCTGCATTCTAATCCACTGGGAAGCAATCTACTCGTGGTGGAATGGGTGCTATAGGGGCTATTGTTGGTTGGGTTTTTAATATTATCCTTGTCTACTCCAACATACTCAACCTTTTCTTATTGAGTTTTGCTTTTAAAACTCTTGGTAGTGGTGTCCACCTCTTGCTGCAATTTTGGTTGTGGAGAGGGATGTTGCGGTACTAGTTCCTCTTCTAGTTGTCCCATTTCAAACTCTAGCTTGTTAGCTTCTGGGAGTGGCCTCTGCCTTTCACCTTCACTCACGAGCTCTTGTGGTTCTCCTTCCTTGAAGCTTAATAGGACCATCTCTTTGACTGTTAGCCCCGCCCTTAGCAAATAATCTATTTGATCTTGTCGGCTTAGGCTGGTCCCTTCTTCTTGCGATTGAGCACATAGCTCATGCCTTATGGCTCTACAAGTGATCTCCAACATTTTCTTCAGTGATTCAATGGCCTCCTCTTCCTTTGACTTTGTGACGTCCATTATAGTAGTGAGGAAGGCGCGTTGTTAGGCTTCTAGTATTGTATGCACAGCCTCTGCCTTGCTCTTTGCTAACACTCTATTTCCTTTTGTAAGGGCCAGTCAGCTCACTAAGTCTTTCACTCTTCTCTCACTCTTTGTCACCCATTCTTTGACATTTTGTTGCATCTCCTCAAGGCTCTTATTTTGTCTTTGTGCTAGGGCCACTATGGTTGGTTCTTGCTCTTTCCACTTTTTTGTTATTGTCTTCTTCTCCTTCTTCAAGTATTCAATCTCTCTCTCTCTAATCTCCCTTGCTCTTCCATTTCCATCATTAGTCTACCTATCATTGTATCCATTTGTTTTTTATGCTCCTCCCCTTCAAGGGCTTTTGTTGCTTCTTTTGCTGCGAGCTAATCCATGGCTTGTTGGACCTTGTCCATTCACCATGTCAATTCTTCATTCTTCACTATGAGGAGATTGTATTGCCTTTGCAAGCCAATCATCTCCCGATGCTCTTCCTCAAGCCCCTTCTACCACTTATCTTCTTCTCCTTCTTTAGCCTTAAGCTATATTTTTAGCCCACTTATTTATTTCTGGTACTTGTCACTTGGCATGTTTTCTCGAGTTGGTAGGTTGCTAGTGTCTCTTCTCAACCTTTAACTCGGCTATTGCTATCTTATTATCTTCCTTTGCTTTATCTAGTTGTGAGAGAAGCTCCTTGATGTATTCGTCGTAGCCTATAGAAGGCAGCACAACGGTGGGGATGAAGGTGGTGGAGGCCTCTATCTTTTGCCTCTTGGGGTCCTGTCTCGACTCGGTATTTGTAGCTACTGGTCTCTTGGTTCTAATCACTAGGGTTCCTATGCTTACATCTAGGATTGTCTCTTGTGCCTTGTCCACCAGGAACTACACCCATGCCATGAGATTGTTGGCATCTACCTTAGCCAGCGTGCTTTGGGTGGTTGTGGTAGCTGGTGTAGGTTGCATGAACACAAGGGAGATTGGGTGAAGTAAGCCCTTGCCCTTGCCTTCAGCCCCACTGGGGGTGGTACACTATCTGGAGCTTAGGCACTAGTTCTTGGACATTCTTCTCTAAGAGGGCTCATGGCAGCCAACTCCTCCTCTCTGGAGGGCTGCTCCGTTGACAACAAGATGGCCCTAGCTATGCCTTCTTCTTCTCTCCTAATTCAATGCTCCTTGGCCAATGGCCTTGACTAGTTTGTTGGTTTGTGGCATTCAAGCTCTGTCTAGGCGGCACTACTTGAGGCATAGATACGTCTCTCGGTCGAGTGGGAGAGATTGCCATGCTTATACTAGAGGGACCATCAATCTCGTCCTCCAGGATGGGCTTAGCATCCTTTAGGTGTTCCTGGGCTTCTCTCACCCACTCCTTGACCTTTTCTATGGCTTCGAGTTGGCTCTTTGGATTGGGGTACTCCCCTACCTTAGCACTCCTTTTATCAGCAGTCTTTGGAGTGGATATTTCTACCTCTGCGTTTATAACTTTCTTTCCAACAAGTAGTGTCGTTGTGCTCTTGGTTTTAAGCGTTACCTTTGCGTCGATTTTCTTCTTTCTTCATCTACGACGCTTCTTCCCTATCAAGGCTGTGTCTAGGTTATTGGGCCCTAGCAATGATATGTTGGCTTGCTTTGTATGTGCATGGGTCATAACGTCCAGTGAGATGGGTATAGCCTCTCCGCAAGTGTCTCAACTTCGAACAACCCCAATGGTACTGAAGGTACAATTGTCAAACTAGACGGTGGTGTCCGTCTAGGGCAATTGGCAAAGAGGTGAGTGATTCCACACTCTGCGCATCTGAAGTCAGTCTTATCTCGGTTGGCTTGCTCCCTCTCGAGAGGCAGCATGAAGAGATGTGTCACGGATGACCACAAGTCCAACTTGGCTCTTGAGTCTACCCTCATAAGCCTCTGTCTCTTCCTCTTCCTACTAACGCCATCACTGGCATTGGTTGATAGTCCATGAGAACCGGATTGCCCTCTTTGTTATACGAGACATAAGGGTCTACATAAGGCTCCTCATCATTGGCTCCTCCACGTAGCGGACTATAGCATCGCTCCGGTGGATGGGTTATGAAAGGTCTAGGTGCATAGGTATGCATGTGGGATTGATCTCCATCCTAGGAAGAGCTAGTTTCACATCATTCAATTCTGGAAGAGCCAATGAGGCTCCTCCCCCAAAGAAATTTGGAGGCTTGTTCCCTAGGTATGGCTGGTTATAAGGCTGTGAGTATGAAAGTCTCCTTGGTAATTTTCAATTCATGGCATCATGACCGAACCTACCACAATTGGCACAAGGTCGAGGCCTAGGTCCTAACACTCAGCCGAAAGGTGGTTTTTGCCATAATACACGCATTCGGCATGCGGGTGGTAAGTCTTCTCATCATCTCTTATAGATTGGCTAGCTCTATTTTCATCTCTGTTAGCTCTTGACTTTGATCAACACTTTTTCCCTTATCCTAAGTACTTGAAACTGATCATTTGCTAGATGTCATTGTTCTTTCTAAGGTTTCATAGTTTGCCCCGTCTCTATTTGAGCTCTTGGAGCTCCTCCTTGAGTTGTTTGTCCACTTGTATGGCCTCTTCGAAGACCCTAATTAGTGCATCTCTATGCAAGCTTGAGTTGCTTGCCAAGGCCTTGTAGAGTTCCTTGCTACAAATTCCATTGATGAAGATTGTGGACACTGCTCTCTCAGTGGATCATTCTCGGATGTGGTCTTTGCTGTTTTGGCACCCATATAAGCTTGGACTCCTTGGCCTTGTGAGCACTCTTGGTGGGTTTGGGCCTAGGGTCGAGAGCCTGGCATGAGGCCTTAGTTTTCTTCTATTTAGACTTGGGCTGAAGCGTAGTCGTAGGGGTTTCTACCGGTGGCTTCATAATGGTGGAGGAGTCAAGACAGCCCTTACTGAAAGTCGTTGCTATATGCACATTGCCTATAGCAAGATGAATGCGGTTTAGGTTGTAATCCACATTACAGTTCGTTTGCTTCTTGAAAGTACGACCTAATAGTGACATATTACCGGCTCCTTTAGTGTCAGGAAACACATGGAAGAAAGCTAGTAAACTTTCAGATTTAGTCGAAATTCTCTTAAAGAGACTCTGCACGTGGGTAATGTATTCCCTGATGACTTCTTTGTCCCTCTACTTAACATTCATCAGCCACACTATGAGATTATGGGAGTGCCCAACCTTAGAGAATCTCTTAATGAAGAGACTCTTGAGGTTGTTGAAGTTCTTGCACTCTGCAATGTCTAGGCTTGTGTACCACATCCTCCCCTTATCGCCTAAGCATATGCCAAAAGCTTGCAAGTGTTGAGTGAGATCGGTGAGGCCATTGGCCTCATAGATGTGCTTGAATTGTGACTGGTATTTATCTAATTGCTTCACAACTATAGGGATTTTCGATTGGCTCTTAGAGCCCTAGGTAACTCCTAATCCTACAAGTAATGAGGTCGCTAGTGCTATTGTGCTTTATTCTACCAATGTATTGTCCATGAGCCGCTTCGTGAGAAGCTTGCTCAGCGTTAGGTCTACCTCTAGTGCACACACACACACACACACACACACTCTCTCTCTCTCTCTCTGTGCATTCGATCCAGTCCAGTTCCAATTTGCTAGTGCTAGCACTTGCTAGACTTCCCGCATCTCCATGTCCTAGCTTATTGTTCCTAGTTGTAGGTTATGATGCTTTGCAATGCCCTATATGCTAATCTCCTCTCCTCCTTGAGGTCTATGATAATGTCCTCTAATGGCCTACTGTGGTGATCCATCCTGGTACACGTATCGTATTTATTCACCATCTGTTAGATTTCGACTGGGAAATCTCCCAAGTTGAGCTCTTCGTTTTCGTGGTTTGTACTGGTTTTTGCCATGTCTATAGTCTCCTACTCCACCAAGTTGTTGATATGGTTAGTTAGGTCGGATAGTGTTGTGCCTCCATCAAAACATCTGGCTTTCCATGTCTAGTCTCTCTCTTGGTCCTATAGATTGATGTTCTCGATCACCCATCTAGGTCTGAGGGTTGTCTCCTATTGGTGGGCTCGTTCTGCTTGTTAAGTCCGAGTGGGTTCCTTCTTATTTACAGACAGCCCTCAATTTATGTTCACCTCATGTGTGTGTGGTGCTATTTTTGTACATGGTGTGAAATCAAGCTTTCAAAAATTTTATAAAAAAGTGCACTTCAAGTGTCAAACAATGTGGGATGCAATGCAGAATGGGAAATGCCACATTTGCACTCATGTCCATATTCTCGGTCGACTATAGCTTTAGGTTTGGTTGCCAGCTGCTCTCACTGGTCTCTAGGGTTTGAGCTGCATCCTTTGGCTCAGTCAAGGTCTATTGGGGTTTGCAAGTCAATTTGCGGCTCTAGGAGGGGCTAAAAGCTAACTTTGACTGTCAATGGTCATTTCTAGCCACCCAGTTGTGATTTCTAAGGTCAAATGCAATTGTAAGACTTTTGGAGGATTCCCCTATTGTGGGAGGTGTTCTACTTCACCTAGGATGCGCTAGATTTGTTAAATTTTCAGCAGTCAAAATTTTAGTCCAATTCTACAATGTATGATCCTCAGAATCGGATATCAAAGTGAGGATGGTTCGATTCTAACTCATCCAATTTTTGCGTTCAATTGTAGGTGGTCCGAGTGGCCAATGGTCTAATTTTCATTTGTTTGATTCAAATCTGTTTGATTCCTAGGTGGTTTGACTTTAGGGCAAATCCATCCGATTCCCAAGTGGTTTGACTTTGGGGCAAATCCGTCTGATTCCCAGGTGGTTTGATTTTGGGGCATTTGATTTGCGTGAGTTTGATTGTTTGGATGAATAGGCCACATGTTCGATCGGATGGGTTGGGTGGTGTTCGAGTGGTTCGATTTCCAAAATCGGACCGTTCGATTATCCTGAATCGGATAGTCTGAGTTTAATTCTGGGAATTAGACTTTGTTAGTTGCATCCAATTTCTATGGCCATGGTTTCAATCAAGACTAAAATTGAATCATTAGCAATGATTTTGGGTATGCCACATCACACAAACTTCAAGAAAGCAAGAATAGACAAGGGGCAAGGTTTGTATATACTCGGTATGCATGAAAAAATCCTGTGGAAGACGATCGATTCACCAGGAGCTCTAGGCCTCTCTCCCTCTCACTGTTGTAGGTGTAAATTAGCTTCACCCTTGCTTTCTAGGGTTTTAAACCCTTGTCCTGCTCAGCCTTGACCTCCCTAATGTTTCCCCTTGTGACATCAACACATTTATGCACTCTCTTTTTCCATTTTTCCCTTGTTTGTGCCCTATTTGGGCCTATTCTATAGTAGCAACCCTAAAGTGATTCACTTCAATTTCTTGATCCTAACCTACTCTAAATGCAATGAAAATCAAAACCTTGATATTGAAATGATTTATCCTACTTGTCTACTCATCAAAAACCCAAAATACTTACTTGTTTTGAAGATTAAAACCCCAAATCTCCTACCTATATCAAGCATCAGTTCGGGGATGAAACCCTACTTCGATACTCAATTTGAAGTGCGCAAGTGCTCAAGCTTGAATCCATTAGTCCCAGCAACGGAACTAAAATGTAGTGAGAGCTCACACTCATTTGCCAAGACCCATGGACCTCTTATTACTTCAAGATTTTTAAGCAAGCACAAATGGCTATCTCTCACCTAGCTGACGTGCCTTCGATCCTATGAGGGTGTAGTGAGCTTACTTTGATGCCCAAATGAGTAGCTTTTTCGCTCAAGCAAGTTGGTAGCTCCACGATTTGAGATGTGAGCTCAACCAACCTCAATCCTCCTCCTTTGAGCTCTATCCTCCATAGCTATGTGCAAGACAAGAGAAAGAGAGGAGATGATGGAGAGCTTATACACCATGGTCCCTCGCCTTTACACACTCTCACACTCCCTCTCTTAAGCACACACAAGCAAGTAAGAAGGAGAGAATAAGAGAAGAAGAAGAGACCACTTTAGCCACACACCAAATAATGAGCTTCTCATTCACTTTTTGAATTTATATACAAGCCCTAAATCCCTTGGGCACCCATCCCCTTTTTTACATGACCAAGCATCTTGCTAAGGTCCACTTTCCCTATTCCCTTCTAGTTGCCTTATCCCTTCACCCATGCCCGTTTAGACTTTACGATTTGCGCATGAGGGAGAGTGGCGCTCTTTTACAAAATTTTACTGGTATCTTTGCATTCTAAAATGTGCCTTTGCCTTCAACTTGACCTTTGCGGTCGCCCTTATGCTTTTGGCATTTCCTTCTTTATTCCTTTTCCTAGCTACCTTTTTTCTGCATTATTCCTTATATTCAAATTTTCCTTTTCCCATCTGGTATTGGGGTTAAGAACTTGCGGATGCTTGACACATGTCTTAGAATGCTTTTGGGCTTTGATTGAGCTCGCATTCACTTAGTTTTGACTATCATATCCCTATCGTCCATAGTGGGTAGCAAGCAATTATCTAATAAATATTATGCTCATTCTACCTATGGATATGTTTATGACATGCTCCTAAGTTGAGATGTGGAAATCTTATTATTGTACATGGTGTTAAGTCTAGTACCATTTATCATTTGCTTGTATCTAAGTCAGTTGACCATGTTTTGGTTGTGGTTGTTGTTCCACATGTATCTCTTTGGCACCGTTGCCTTGGGTACATGTCTTTGAAAGGAATGAAAAAGCTTACCAATTTGCAGTATCTTCTGCCCCTAGATTATAAGTGTTTTGAGTCTTATAATCATATTTTATATGGCAAGCAGACACATAGTACACATAAGAAGTTTGGTATGAAGCACATGGGTGAGCCTTTGACTCTTGTTCATTTGGATATATGTGATCCTGTGCCCTGCTACTTGCTAGGTTGGTGCAAAGTACTTTGTCACATTCATTGATGATTTCTCACATAAAGTTTGGGCTTTCCCTATTAAGCAAAAATCAGATGTCTTATCTACCTTTCAACATTGGCTTGCTCTTGTTGAGAACCAATCTGGGTATAGGCTAAAATGCCTAAGGTTAGATAATGGGGGTGAGCATGTCTCTCAAAAGCTTTTGAGTAGCTTTGCAATGAGTGGGGTATTAAGCATAAATTAACTACTCCTTACACCCACCCCAAAATGGTATTGCCAAATACATGAATAGGACAATTTAGGAGAGAGTTCAAGCCAGGCAAGCTTACCACAACACTTTTGGGTTGATACACTCACTACTGTTGTATACTTCATTAATCGGTTCCCTTGCACTACTATTAATTGCCAAGTTGTGAAGGAGGTCTGGATTGGGAAACCTCCATCATATGCTCATTCGTGCATCTTTAGTTGTGAGTCATTCTACTATATTCCCAAAGACAAGTGTAATAAGCTAGATCCCAAGTCTGTGAAATGCATCTTTCTTAGTTATAAGGATGTAGGTGAGATAGGCAATCACCTATGGGATCTATTGGCTCACAAGGTTATATGCATCCATGATGTCATTTTCCATGAGGAAAATATGCATAAGCAACCTGAGCAGGTGGTTGAGATACATAGGTGATCTTTCAAGAGGATCCTCCTTCTCTTATACAACAAGCTAAATAGCCTACAATAGGCTGATGCTCCAATGCCCTAGGCCCCACCAACTGTGCAGGATCAACCTACTTTGAGATGCTCTACTAGAGCTATAGACATCTGCCCTGAGTGCTTTAAGCCCTCCATGGATTATATTATGGTGACATATGTAGGTGAGCCTCTTTCTTATGATAAGGCCATGCATAGAGAAGATAGTCACTCATGGGATAGGGCTATGTGGTCAAAGTTTGACTTCTTACAAACTAACCATATGTGGGATTTGGTTCCTTTTCCTAGTGGCAAGAAGGCATGCCATACAAGTGGATATACAAGCTAAAATGTATCCATGGATGCCCTAACCTTGCTTATAAGGCCAGATTTATAGCTAAGGTTTTCAAGTAAGAATATAGTGTTGACTTTGACGAAGTCTTTTCTTTTATGGTCAAAATGATGACCCTACACTTGGTATTAGCATTTGTTGCTTATCTAGACCTTTATCAGACGGATGTAAAGACAGATTTTTTACATATAAACTTGCATGATGAGATCTATATGCATCAGCCTAAGGGCTTTGAAGAAAAAGGCAAGGAACGCCTAGTGTGCAAGTTGAGAAAGAGCCTTTATGGCCTTAAGTAGGCACCTAGGAAATGGTACCACAAGTTTGATGCTTTTATGCATTCATAGGGATATAGTTGAAGTGCAATGGATTTGTGTTTATACACGAAGAAGGCTCGTGATGGTAGCCTTCTAATTTTGATACTCTATGTGAACGATATACTTATTGCTGGGAGAGCTCATGATAAGCTAGATGCCTAGAAAATTTAGCTCAAGAAAAGCTTTGACATGAAGGATATGGGAGAGGCCTCACATATTCTTGGGATGTGCATCACATGCAATCGCTCTAAGGGGATCCTTTCTCTATCACAGAAGGAGTATATCCAAAAAGTTATTGAGTAGTTTGATATGTAGGATGATAAGCCAATTGGATGTCCTCTACCTTCTCATATGAAGGTTAGTCAGTGCAATTGTCCATAATTTGATGAGAAAAATATCAAGATGGTTGAGATCCCTTATGCATATGTCGTGGGATGTTTGATGTATGCCATGATAGCCACTCATCTTGACATAGCGTTTGTAGTGAAATTTACGGCATGATATATGGCTACACTTGGTAGACGACATTGGAATGCCATCAAGGGTATCACAAGGTACCTGAAGGACACAGCGGCTATGTGTATATGCTATGGCTGCTAGGATATAGGAGTCATGAGGTACACCGACCTTGATTATGCACAATAGGAAGTCAACCTCTGACTACGTCTTCACCTTTGTTGTAGTGCTATTTCTTGGATATCTAGGGTGTAGAAATGTATAGCCCTCTCTACTATCAAGGTTGAGTATGTTGCAACCACTAAGGCTTGCAAGGAGGCTCTTTGGTTAGGCCAACCTTGGTATTTTTGATGTGGTCCCTATACTGCATTTGGATTCTATGAGTACTATCCAGTTAGCCAAGAATTTGGTCTTCCATGTAAAGATGAAATACATTGAGATGCATTACCACTTCATTAGAGAGGTCATCGAGGACAAGTCTGTTGACCTTGTCAAGATCTCACTCACCAAAATCCTATAGATATACTCACGAAAAGTCTATCTCAGTGGAGCATTTTGCCTTCCTTAGGAACTTGATGGGCATTGGATGAGATGATGCCTTTCCTCATCTTATTGTGCTTATGCATGTTTGTGCTTTGTCACTTTTTTTCTTATTCTCCCCTCACTAGGAGCATATTCGCCTTTAAGTAGGAGGTTGTTGGGGGTAAAGGTGCATGTGCTTAGCTACTATATGTATTACTACATTGACAATACCCACACACTAGTACACTACAGGTGGCGGGCACTCATCATTGTCACTTCATTCTTTATTCTTTTAGTGGTATTTGAGTAAAGGGAAGACCAATTACACATTATGTCTGTTGGAATTCCCATATCTTGTGTGTGTCTCTCTCTCTTGCTCTTGCTCCTTCCACCATAACTCTTGCTTTTGCTCATGTGCTTCCACTTTGAGCTCACTCCATTTAGCAAAAATCCCAACCCCTCCTTAAATTGATACAACTTGATATTTATATGTAGGGCTTCAATGCTACAACTCGGTAGTTTGTAAATAGAGTATCAAAGTTTTTAAATTAGAAACAATTAGACCAAACCTTTGGGGTCTTTCAAGTTTGGTTTCTTTGTGCTTGCACCACCCATTACTCTTGCAAATGTCCACAAACAAGTATTGAAATGCTTGTAGTGATCACACATACACACTCACACATAGAGGTTTGCCACATGAAGTATACCTTAGGATGTGAAGTGCCCTAATTATTACTAAAAATGCAAAGAGCATAGCCATTCTCCCAATTCTTCACATGTGGAAGGGGGAGTGAGAGAAAAGGAGTATATGATTGGAAGAATAAATCAATGGAATAAAGAGCATATGAGAGGTTAATTAAGTGCTACAAATGTGCATCACACACATATTCACACACATTATATAACACGCATGATATACTTTTTATTACACATATGATTTCTTATGGTAGTTTTTGTGTGATTTAGAGTGTGAGCCATAAATTTGATTTAGTATATGAGCCACAAAACCAAAATATTATGCTTATATTGAAGGCATGCTAGCAATGCAACACCAATCAAGCTCCTCCACTACAACATGATTTTTAGTAAAAAAGGAAGCTTTGCTTGGGCTAGAGTGTGTGGATATGAGTTTATGAGGGACATACAATGTGAAGCTCTTCTCCATCTCTACATCTTTTCTCATTCATGGCATTGTGTAATATTTCCACACAACTGAAAATTAGTTGGTTAGTTTGAAAGTTAGTTGGTCAATTAATAAGTTAGTAAGATTACTAACTAAAGTAAAAAAACTAACTAAAGTTAATAATTAATAATTTTTATTTAATTAAAAATATATGTTAAAAAATCGAGAGTCGTAAATCCAATATTTTTTTCGGATTGACAATGACCGTAGTCACCCCTCATGGAAGTTACAACGTGAATAATACTTATGAGCCATATTAATCACTAGTATTAATGTGTATAGTTTGGATGGTCCAAAAATATTAGATTTTGGGTAAAATTAGCATATTCTAGATATTTTAGATATTATCCTGAAAGTATATGGAGATTTTTAGAATCAAATGTCATTTAAAAGAAAAGACAAGTGATGTTTTAGTTAGTTTTGGAGATTTTATAAAAAATAAAAAAATAAAGAGAGGGATTTGCGAAATCGCACGCACCGCGATCGCAATCTACAAGCAGTAGACAACACTTCGAACAATAGGGAGAGAAAGAATGAGTGATCTAAAAGCTTTCTAATCAAGTGTCTTGGAGTTTTACCCCCCTTTTGGAGCCAATGGAACCATCAGATTTATAATCTGAGCATCAGATAACTGATTTTTCCAAGATCCCCTCCATAAAGAGCTCCACTTCTTAGCCACAAGCCCTCTTCTCTAATTCACTATAAATATGAGGCATGGGGAGGTACAAAGGAGCATAAGGAGACCCCGAGAGCTGCGAGAGAGAATGATACCCCTCCAAGAGATTGAGAGAGAGAGAGAGAGAGAGAGAGAGAGAGAGAGAGAGAGAGAGAGAGAGAGAGAGAGAGAGAGAGAGAGAGAGAGAGAGAGAGAGAGAGAGAGAAGAGTTACCCCGAGAGGCTACAAGAGAGAGAGTTAGCTCAATTCCCTCTATCCCGATCCTCGACTTAGCTGTCTTCACTTACACTCTCCCATCTTGAATCTATTCCGCCTTCTTAATCTCTTGAGTCTACTTGTGGACGATGGCCTCAAAGCAAAGAATGTCGCATGCGGATAGCAATCCTACAACCAGCAATGAAGCTTCGGGCGAAGGCATCACTATCAATCCAACTGTGGTTCCGATCGTAAGTAATATATTTTCAAATTGATAGATGCTTGCTTTTATTCTCGTATGAGATACATTAGGCCCCATACTATGATGCATGAGTATAGGTCATCGGAAATGATAAATTTTATCTCACATATTCATAAGATGGAGTTTGCAAAGTACATGTATGAAGGAAAGTTAATTGCACCTAGTTGCATATGGCTTATTCGTTGATAGAGCAATTACAAGGAAGAATAGGTCAGGGGCTATGAATGGCATAATCATGACATTAAAAATTGTGCATTCAAGTGTTAAGTAAATTCTACATTGAATCGCTCTTTGATCCCAAGGGGGAGAGTAGATATGTGATGGAAATGTTATTGCAACTATTCTTGCATTGTTTGGGAAGAATACAATTGGTTTTTTTGTTGATTGATCGAACAACATCCTAAATGCTTTTACATTCAACTGGTTATTAGTTTGTTGTTTGGGTGATTATTCTAAGTGCTTATGATTTATGGTAACTGCATGGCAAGGGTCTATGATGACAAGTTGCCATGGGAGTAAAGGAATGCTTTCTTGGAAAAATGATATTAGGACTGAATGCCTTGTTTGTGCTTGATTCTTAACTGGATTAATGAAGGAAGGATATTTTGCATGGATGGATCACCTCCATGATCGCATCGTGGATTAACTTGAAGAGGGCACTGCTCGATTCATGGGCCAAAGGTCGAGTGGTGAAAAGGCCAAACCACATGAATGATGTTTCGTTCCCAAACAGCTTGTGGGTTAGGTGGAGCTCTGGACACCCCTTGCTAGGTCTAGAATGGAGTTGAAGACCTCCGTGGCTCCCAACATCTGGGCACGTTGGGATATCCTATTCTAGATAAATGATGGAATTGTGGTGCCATGTGATTTGGACCAGTTACTTTTGTTGGACAGAAGTGGTACATAATTTCTCCTATATGGGCAGGAGACAAAGATTAACATGAATATAAGTTAAGGAATTTGTTTGAACTTGTTTTGCTTTGACTCTGCTTTCGTGTTTGTGATATAATTTATGCGAACAAACCTTGTTCCCTAAAAGGCTTAATTAATGAAGTTGACTTTAAGTGTTACACATAAATGTGGTAGGACCTAATTAGAAAACTAAAGCTATTGAGGGAAGCGGGTCTACGGAACCCTCGATGGGTCCATCCTATGACAGGGTGGTCCCAGAGAACTGGGAGGCTTCTCACAAGATTTTACCGTCATTCAACCTTTAGGTATTGTTAGGCTAGAACCCGATTCATGCTGTTTTAGGGGACGAGAATGGGGCTATGTCCCCTACGGGCGGAGAGGTTGAGCGGCGCATCCCTCTCGTTTTCCATTCTTTTTGAACCAAGTGCGGCATGGGTCTGCTTCAGCTTGGGTATCTCTGCGTAAAGTAGGATGTCTAGGATCCGATGCTAGAATGTTGTTAGGAGACATTGGTCACTAGGAGCCCAAATTTCAGGTCGATCCTAGTGGGTTCGGCTATGAACGTTCCGTTGCGAGGCGGATTCGGGAAACCTTAGGCGACAAAAACCCGAAACATTCCATGGGAGTGCCGAGTAGTGACACTTATATTCGTTTCTCGATAGACCGGCAAGAGCATGCCTGGACAACTGATAGTTAGGCGGGCACCTTACACATTGACTCCTCTCAAGTGCATGGCTGATAATGAAAGCAAGGAGGCAAGCAAGCAAGTACATTCATGGATTGCGGATCATAACTTACCAATGCAAATGACTACAACATGATGAGTGTTAGTAAGTTTGTTCACTATATTACAACTTCATTTAGATGTTCCATTTGGTAGTGACAAATGACATTTTGGTCACCAAGTTATTGGCATGCATTGCACTGTGGAATAGGAGGGGTGTGTGTATGCCAACTCCAAAACACATTACAAATAGTTAGATTTTCTTTTCATTGTTATAAGCAATGCTTAGATTTCCCTTTTATTTATTTTTCCTCATTGGATGAGATTCAAGGCTTTATTACAATTCGATTCAAGGTGGTTAAGACATCAAAATGGAAGTTTAACCTTTTTGTAAGGACATGGAAACAAAAGGGAACATCAATGAAGAATTGGGTAGAAAATAAGGGATTCATTAGAACCGATTCAATATACAATGTATCTAGCATGTGTATAATTTGTCTCATGGAAAAGAAGAAGGGGTGAGATTGTGATCAAAGGAAGAAAATGAATTCGCCACATGTGAAATGAGCCTTATGCAAAATTCCAATAGTATAAACCAAACAATTGAGAAGGAGATTCAATCACATGTGAACTACCTTATTCATTAATATGCCAAAAGGATGAGAAAAGTGTATACTATACTACAATTGAAACATCTACCAAACCAACATCCAAACCTACATGGTAAATGTAGGATACTCCCAACCCTCCATTTTCTAGTTAATAAAAATGAAAACTCTTAGAGTGGTTTTTTTCAAATAAACAAAAAAGATTGATATGTGTGCAAGGGAAGTGCTATATTGCCAAAAAAATTTAGTCTCATGCGATTCAATAATCATCACGAGAGCAAAAAACAATAGAGAAGACTTTAAAAGACACTCACAGCTTTAAAATGTTTAGATAAGGCTCTAGTAAAGTGATGGTGTCTTTCTAGTGTTGAACCATTGGCAACATTCTAAGCACTAGACACGTCACTAAAATAGTCCACCACAAATGCTTGCTAATGCAATTCTTTTGGAATGTTAGTGTTTTGTTAACCTCGGTGCAAAGAAAGCAAAGAAAAAAAAATGCAAAATAAAGCGAAAAAAGGCAACCCAACATAAAAATAGGAGGAAAAGGGCCAAAAGCACAAGAAACAACCTCAAAAGCCCAAGGCAAGTGCAAAAGGGAAGAGATACATTTTAAATGTAAAAGTGCATCCTAAATCTTTGTAAAAGAGTGGCAGGCTCCCTCATGTGCTATTTGTAAATGTAGACAAGCATGGGAGAAGGAACAATGTAAATAGAAAGGGAATATGAAAAGAGGACCTAGGCTAAAATGGCCAGTCATGTAAATAAGGGATGGGTGCCCAAGAGGAGTAGGGAAAAAAAAGCCAAAAAGTAAGGATTTGTCCAACACCATCTTCAATTTCAAAGGAAAGATCCATTTACCGTTAGTGTCAAGAGGGACGCCCCAACATCATCTTCAATTTCAAGGGCAGATCCATCCAACACCATCCTTAGCAAGGGCTTGTATACAAACTCAAAAAGCCATCTAGCTACACCCACCCCACCTTCCAGCTATACCCATTAGTACCATGGGACTACCACTCGGCTAGGAGAGGGATAATGTTAACCCTAGTTCGAGATGAATAAAAAGAAGTCCAAGAAAACTCCAAATGTCGACACAAAGGAAGAAGCAAAAAGGGAAATGACCAAAAGTGCAAGGGTGGCCTCAAAAGCTAAGCCAAAGGCAAAAGCACATTTTTAAATGCAAGGCACCCATAAAACTTTTGAAAAAGAGTGCCAAGCTCCCTTCTGTGCAAGTTGTAAAGTTTAAATAGATATAGGTGAAGGGCTAAGGCAACTGGAAGAGAATAGAGAAAGAGGACCTTGAAAATATGCTCGATCATGTAAGAAAGGGGATGGGTGCCCAAGGGATTTAGGGTTTTGTATATAAACTCAAAAAGTGAATGAAAGGCTCATTCTTGGTGTGTGGATAAAGCGGCCTCTTTTTCTTCCCTTCTTTTCTCCTTCTTGCTTGCTTGTGTATGCTTGAGAGAGGGAGTGTGAGAGTGCAAGGGAGTGAGTGTGTGAGGGTGAGGGATCAAGCAGAAGAAGCTCTCCATCATCTCCTCTCTTATTTTTCTATTTTCTTATACGTGGCTATGGAGGACGGAGCTTGAAGATGGAGGCTTGAGGTTGCTTAAGCTTGCATCTCGAATCGTGGAGCTACTGGGTTGCTTGAGGGAGGAGGCTACTCGTTCAAGCATCAAGGTAAGCTTAGCTCACTACACCCTTGTAGGATCGAAGGTGCATCAGGTAGGTGAGAGATAGCCATTTATGCTCACTTGAAATGATTGAAGTAATAAGGGGTCCATGGGTCTTGGTAGTTGAGTACAAGCTCCCACTACAGTGTCCCTTGATCAGACACAATCTCCTTAAATGGACCAAAATGGCAAACAATTTGCTCCATGATAAAACTAGTTGTCTCCTTAGCATTGTTCTTTATATTTGTTTGAGATTTAGAACACTTTGTAAAGTAGTCTATTACTACAATAATATACCGCTTTTGCGTAGTCGATGAAGGGTATATTGGTCCCACAAAATCAATACCCCATTTTTCAAAGGATAACGTAACCAAAATAGGGTTTAGAGGTCGCTTACGATTTTTCCTCGCATCTTGTCTTTGACAGACATCACAACACTTAACATAATTGAAAGCATCCTGGAAAATCAATGCCTTCAATAGCCAACATGGAGAGCTTTTTGGGCAGTAAGCTGGCTAGCAAAATGTCCCCCACATGCTGAATCATGGCACTCCTCAAGAATAAATGGTATCTCATCATGTACTACACAATCTTGATAAATATCACCTACTCCTCTCTAATACAAAATACCCACTATAATAAAAAAAAATTAATGCTTGTTGCTTAATCTTCCTATTTTTAGACTTTGATAAAGTAGCCCCAAATCCTCATGTAGATAAATAATACATTATAGCTACATACCAGGAAGAAATGGAAGTTGTATCAATCTTGAATAAACCTTCAATGTCACTTCCTTCACAAGATATTCCATGATACCATATAGCTTTCGTTGCTTACTTCTAATCTCATAATCAAAGTCCTGCAAAGTGATTAACCACTTTGCTAAATGGTCAAGTGGATGCAACTTGTTCAGCAACAATCTAAGGCCTTCCACCTTCGTAAAGAATACTACCTTCTTATAGAGAATGTAATGCCTCAATTTCTTTGTCGCAAAAATCATACCAATGCATAATTTCTCCATGTACGTATAGTTAACTTTAGTTATCCCCAACTTCCTACTAGCAAAGGTAATTGGATACCATTTCTCTTCCCAAATTTGGGCTAAACAACAGCTGATACTATGCATTGTGGCTGCTAAAAATATGTAGAAAACTTCACCTCTTTTGGCGCTTTTAGAATTGGTACTTTCACTAATTCTTGATTCACATCCTCAAAAGATACTTGATAGGCTTCATTCCACTCAAACAGACAGTTAAAAGGTAGGAGGTTCGTCAATGGAAAAGCTCTTTCTAACAGTGCACTAATAAATCTTCGATAATATCCCACTAATGAGACAGAAAGTTGTATACCTCTTTTGGAGTATGTGATGGGCTCATAACGACTATAACCTTTATCTTTTTAGGGTTAGTCACAATACCAGCCAAACTAACCACATGGCCCAATAACAACCCATAAGAGGCACCCCAAACACGCACTTTCTAGGATTAAGAGTAATGCAAAATAGTCTACAATGCTCAAAACATTCCTTAGAATAATCAATTCATTTCCCTTGTAGTGGCTACTCCCAGATCATCAAAATATACTTTTAACTCCTCTCATCATCCAAACTCTCTAAACCACTAGAATCTCCATCAAACCTCAGATGACTAGCAGATGCATCAATATCCTCTAATAGTTTCTTCTTCCCTTTGTCTTTACCTATAATACAAGTAGATGCACCTGAAGATGTGGGATTACTCCTTAACCTCCTAGACCAACAGATAATTCTAGATGGAGTACTAGATGATGTTTTTGGTCTCTAAAGCTCTGTGATTCTTAGTTTTCTTTTTGCACATAGCTATCAAGATCATCATCATCCAATGTATCACCACATCTGCATACAAACTGCTCATCTCATAAAAAATAATATCCTTGCTCACTCTGAACTCACGTGTGACAAGGTTATAAGAATGATACCCTTTCTACTACAAAGAATATCCAATGAAAATACATTTTTAAGACTTTAGATCAAGCTTTTTTAAACTCATTTGGAACATGAACATATGCAATACAACCAAACACTTTAAGTGTGATACATCGGGCTTCTTGCCTGTAAAGCATTCTTTCAGAGTCATTTTATGAGCTACAATTGTGGGAGTTTTGTTCATAATATAGATAGTAGTATAAACAATTTCAAACCAATTTTTTTTTGACAAACTCTTTTCAGCCACCATCAATACTTGTACAACTTCTACAATATGCATATTTTTCCTTTCTGCAACCCCATTTTGCCGTGGGATATACTTGCAAGTAAACTATCTCTTTATCCCATGAGACCTCAAAAAGTCTCTAAATGTTAACCGTAGTGCAAGATAGAGATAACTAAAGTAAAATAAAATTCAAGAAAACTCAAAATTGCGAAAAAAGGCAGCTCAACGGAAAGAATAGGAGGAGAAAAGGCCAAAAACACAAGAGCACACCTGAAAGTTCAAGGCAAAGGAAAAAAAAGGAAAGGTGCATTTTAAAATGCAAAGGCATCTCTAAATTTTTATAAAAGAGCTCCAGGCTCCCTCCTATGCAATTTGTGATGTGTAGATGGACATAGGTGAAGGGACAGTGTAAATAGAAGAGAATAGGAAAAGATGACATATGCAAGATGGCCGGTCATGTAAAAAAGGAGATATGTGCCCAAAAGGGATTCGGACATGCGTAAAAGCCAAAAACTAAATAGAGAAGCTCATTCTTGGTGTGTGGAAAAAATTGGCTCTCTTCTTCTTCTTCTCTTCCTCTCTTCCTCTTGATCTTGCTTGTGCTTGAGAGCGTAAGTAAGGGAGTGTGAGAGAGTGAGGGAGTGAGTGTGAGGGTGAGGGACCGTGGTGGAGAAGTTATCCATCTTCTCCTCTCTTCTTTGTCTTCCATCCCTCTTCTCATGTCTTATCTCACGCGGCTATGAAGCATGGAGCTTGAAGGTGGAGGGTTGAGGTTACTTGAGCATGCATCTTGGATCGTGGAGCCACCAGAAGGTTCACAAGAGAAGGGTACTTGATCAGGCATGGAGATAATCTCACTACACTTGTAGGATAAAGGGTGCACATGGCTATATGAGAGGTAGCCATTAGCATTTGACTCAAAATGCTTATGCAATAAGCAGTGCGTGGATCTTGGCAGTCAAGCGAAAGCTTCCACAATTTGGTTGCATTGCCAAGACCAACAAATTTGAGCCTTGATTGCTTGCATGCTTTAATTGAGCATTGTGGTAGGGGTATTCTTCAAGCCGGTGCTTGAGGTAGATAGGTAGGAGAAGGTGTGTTTGATCTTCATTGCAAGTAAGTGTTTTGGATTTTTGAAGTTTAGATAGGTTAGTTTGATTAGATTTCTATATTTGCTTGTGATCTATAGGCATTTAGGTAGGAAAAAAATAAGGGAAAAAGAAAGAAAAGCATAGTAGCTTTTTGTTGTAACAACATGCCTAAATTAGGGTGCAAAGAGGAAAACGGGGTTGAAATTCGAAAAGAAAGAGAAAGGGGCATTGGCAAGGGGGTTTAAGACCCTAAGGAAGGGAGAAAGAGCTCATTTTTACTTGTAGGTTTGAGAGAGAGAGAGAGAGAGAGAGAGAGAGAGAGAGAGAGAGAGAGAGAGAGAGAGAGAGAGAGAGAGAGAGAGAGAGAGAGAGAGAGAGAGAGAGAGAGAGAGAGAGAGAGAGAGAGCTGAGAGGTTGCTATAGGAGACCAAGGGAGTGGAGATTGCATCGATTCATGCGATTTGAGTGTAGATGACACCTACAGGTGAGTTACTGTAGTTCTTTACATCCCATTGATTGTATCTAGAGCTTGCGAGACCCTGGGGTTGGGAATCAAGCCCAAACAAATTTGGGCGCGCAATGAGTTCGCGCCAATGGATTGGACGATCTAATTCCTAGAATTGGATGGTCTAATTTGACTAGGAATATCCAATTCTCAAAATTGGAATTGAACACCAACACCAAAATCGAAATCAAACTAGCTCTCTTTGTCTAATTGGATACCCAACCAAAAATCAGACAATCTGAATCGAACCTAGATATGAATCAGATTGGATGCCAGAATCAAACATCAAAAATCAAATCGGATGCCTGATTCTGGGAATTGAACATAAACTAGCAAAATCGAACAAATGAACCAAACCCAAATTTTGACATGCTCTGACTTTACCAAACCTAGATAGGGGTTGAACATTAAACATAGGACACCCTAGTGCACTTCCAGGCAAGTAGATAGGACAAAGAGTGGATTCTTCCAAGGACTTGGCACTTGGTAGTCCAGGAGTGATTGCAACTGCTAACCACGCCCAATAGAGACCTTGAGTAGACCAAGAGGGCAGCTCTAATTTGTGCCTCACAGTCACATTGAGCCAAAACCAAACAAATGGAGGAGAGCAAGGCTTGCATTGAATTGGCTGCATTCACACCTCACATTATTTAATCACTTGAAATGCACATGAAAAGTTGAAAGCCTAGTTTTGCACGATGCACAATCAAGAGCACTACTCACAAGGCAGTTGCTTAAATTAGAGAATTGTTTTAAATTACAAGGAACTCATACAAGATAACATAAGCTGAATGAACCCACCATTAGGAGAAGACCTCAAGTTTCCAGGCAGGAGACTCAAGGAGCCAAATCACTTGGAGAAAAAGAGGAATAGCGCCATTAGGGACTTGACATTGCCTGACTTGATCAACCTAATCGACACCTTAGTGGCTCAAAAAACAGTCAATATGTCTGGCTCTAGCACCAATCATGAAATTGATGAGCTTTATGTGGAAGATTTCCTAGTCGACATCCAACAGATGATCAATTGATATGGCCTACAAACCAAGATGGAGCATCACCATGGGAGAGAGAAGAAATTGACAAGGAGGGGACAACATTGTAAAGCATAACCACTTACAATTAGGAACAATGAGCTCAAAGGCTGAGACAAGAAATAGAAATGCAAGAGGTCTAGCACATCTTAGCACTTGCTAACCGTAATGGGCAGGATCCAATGAGGAGAGGGAGAGAGCACTAGAAGCCAACCTTACGCTAAGTGAGTTTCTCACAAAGTGACTCTTAGATAACACAATTGAAGAGCAAAGCGGTGCAACCATGGCAACTTCACTGCTAGCAAAACTAGGAATCACTCTAAATTCAAAGAGCTAAACAAACATGCCCGTAGTTGCTAAGCAACTCAACAAGTATTAGCCCGATAACAACCCACATAGATTTGTAGAGTAGTTTGAGTAGATATGTGAGGTGAATGGCTTGACGGATCCTACTCAACGTGCTCAAGATTTTGGTCTTTGCCTTGGGGATAAAGGACAGATGTGGTACATTAGTCTAGACAATGCCAAAAGGAATAATTTTAATAATCTCAAGAGTCTCTTCATCAAGAGATTCTCTGAGGCAAGGTACTGGGATAACCTTATTATTCAACTAATGAACGTTAGTCAAAAGGACAAGGAGAATATTCAAGATTATGTCACCCTTGTGTGGAGTCCCTTTAAGAGAATCCTAGCAATAGAAAGGTATGACCTTAAAAACAAAAACCCTAGATTTGGGTGGGGCTACTTCTTATGCTAAAAACACTTGCTACTGTTTATTTTTTATTTGTGCATGAATTGATGGTTGCATATGAAAGATTGATTGTGCTTGTAGTAGTTAGATCTAATTGTAAATATATAATCAAGATAATAAGAGAAAAGGTTGTGCTATGTGCCCCCCATGACTAGATGCAAAATCCTGCTCCAAGGGGGATTGCTTTGTATCACTGCGAGGAGCTTTGGATTGGCCCCGACGGCGAGAGGTCACTCAATGGGGAATTCGTTAGGTAGGAGGAGGCGGGAGTGCCAGGGGGGCTATGGCTGTAAACCTCTCAATCACTCCCAGGATTTGCGTGGCCTTCACATGAATCAAGGTAGGATCTTGGAGTCCCCAATACTAGTGAAGGGACACAAATCTTGGAGAGTTTCTTTTCTTCTGTAGAGACTAAAGGGATTTTTTGGTGGACGGAGGTTTATCTTCTACCTAGACAGAAGGGAACAATCATTGTAAATAACTTTGCAAAATAATAAATAAATATGCCTTACCAAAAGACTGTTTTCTTTGTCTTTGTGTTGTGCCATAAAATTTTGCAAAGGAACCTGTGATAACGGGTTAATTAACAAAGCTGCTTTTATATGTCATAACTTAATGTGTTTGGTAATTAGAAAACTAACGAAAACCATTTGTGGGAAGCGAGTGGGCAAGATTCCCGACGGATCCCATCCTACAGATAGGTGGTCTTGATAAGCTAGAAGCTTCTTTCAAGAGATTGAACAAAACATTATTTAGGAAAAATTAGGTAGAGCCAAGCATTGACTTACCTAGGGTTAGGTCTTAAAACCTAATAAAAATTTATCTTAGGGAAAAGGTGCAATGGCTGTGCCAGAACTTCGTTAGGGTTCCCTAAATCCTAATTAGTTCTTGGAAAAAAGTGTTGCACTCCATGAACCAAGGGTAACTACGATTGCTCCAATCGGACGAGAAGCCCTTGTGGGACACCTCGATGGAGCTAGTTGATGTATCGAGACCTTAGTTGTCAAATTAGGACCCCGAGCTTGCAAGTTGATGCTCATGGGGATGGCTAGTACCTTTTGTTACGAGGTGGATTGTGGGAAACCTAGACGTTAGACCTGCTGCATTCTCGCGAGTGTTGGGTGCGAAGCTATCTAGGATAGTTCCTTGATGAACCACTAAGACATGCTTCTAGGGAATTGTTAGGCAGGGACATGATAGGTGATATCAGAGCATAATTGAAATTAGAAATACCTATGGTTTTTAAGACCAACTATTCTAAGTAATAATCAGTTTGCTAATTTTTAAGGGAGAAACTTTGGCAGAATAATGAAACCTGGAACTAGTTCCTTTTTTTTCTAGCAATGTATACATCTATGCTGAACTCCATAGATGATGAGTAGAGAAAAGAAATGATGAGGACACTCAATCACCTATACAATCCATCCCCTATGAATCGCGGAAGAAGATGGTTTCGGGATGAGCGTTATTGTTACATTGAGGCCGATCGATTCTTCAACATATAGACTAATTTGAAATGCCTTGAATGGATGGAAAATTTAAAAGTAGTTGAGGCCTTTATCTTTTGTCTGTCACGAAGGAATCCACTTATGATTACCAATGGTGGTCAGCAAATACGTCTAGGCTGTTATGTCTATGACAAGGTACTGAAGGTAACCCTGGGCAAAAAGATCATAATCCAAAGATGTCACAAGTATTGAGATTGCCATATCCATGGTTTTCTAGATCTGCCATTTCCACAATATAGATTTTTGGACATAGACAACAATTGGCCTACTTTCTTCTACATGAATGTAATTGATATCCATCCTTGAAAAAGAAAGATATAATGATATCCTGTTTTGGAAATTGTACATAGCATCCAGCCTAACCTATCAATGATGATGTATCTCTACTTGTAAACATTTTCCATTTGTAAATATCCCTTACTTGTAAAAGTCATAACTTATGGCTACTGATAATGAAAGATAATAAGGGCTAGATTTTGTAAAAATATTGTGCTCTTTGACCCATCATTGTTTTACAAAACTAGTAAGATATGTTAATGTGGAAACAAAGCTGAAAGGTTTAAGCATTAGACTAATTCATGAAACTTATGATAACCTAGGGTAATACAGCTATTGCTAGTTTGATTAAAATTTAGGAGAAAAAGTATCTCCTTAAGCAAGTTAAGCCACTGGAATTCAATGGCAAGGGGGGCAAGGACATTGAATTCAAGGCAGATATTTGAATTGAGACCATGGAGGACTACTTTACTATCATGGAAACTATCCTTGCTAATCAGGATATGATTGCCAAGTTGAAATTGATCAGTGAGGCATACTTGTGATGGAAACAATGGTGTAAAGACCAAGGACTTGCTAAGATAGCTATTACATGAAAAAGCTAAAAGAAGCTGTGCGTGATCGATATTTGCCACCAGCTTATCAAATGCTAAAAATGAATGAGTTCTTTAACTTAAGACAGCTAGGAATGAGCCTGGAGGCATATTACTCAAAGTTTATCTCACTGCTTAAATATGCAACTTCCATGACTATTTCTCAGTATTAAGTTTTGTCATGGATTGAATGCTCCTTTGAACACACGCCTTGAATCTATGCACCCAATTGTTCTACAAGATGGATGCCTAGCAATCTAGGCATTGAGTTAGCCAAAGAAGAAACTGACAAGAATCCTAAGTATCAGCTAATGCTTAAAGAAATCCTAGTTAAGGATACTGATCCTAAGCTCAGAGTCAAATACAAAAATTTCACTGTGGATGATGGACTTGTCTATTTCAAGATAAGGCTTTACATTCCTCTCAGTCAAGTGTTGAAAAAAAGATATTATGGGAAGCCCATAACTCCCCATTCTCAGGACACCCTAGCTATGCAAAAACTCTTAATGCAATCATGAAAAGCTACTATTGGGAAAGACTGAATTATGATGTACTCAGATATGTTACTGAATGCCTAAGTTGCCAGTGGGTGACAGGTGAGCATGTCAAAATGCCAGGCCAAGCTCTAGCCACTTGATATTCCATAGATAAAATGGGAGTTTATCAGTATGGATTTTGTAGTTAGCTTACCTTTTTTTCAAGGAGGGTATAATTCAATCATGGTGATTGTGGATATGCTAACAAAGGTCACTCATCTTATCGTAGTTAAGACCAACTACAAAGCTTCAAATATTGCATGACTGTTTGTGAAAGAAATCTTTAGGCTTCATGGATTGCCTAAACAGATCGTTAATGATCGTGACTCTCTATTTATATCACATTTTGGAAGAAGCCTATTTGAAGTAATTGGAATCCTGCTTTGCTTTAGCATAGCTTACCATCCCCAAACTGATGGTCAAACAGAGTGGGTTAATCAGGTCATTGAAGATATATTGAGAGCTTATTGTTCCAGAGAATCGACAAGGTGGATACAGTATTTGCCCTTAGTAGAATTTTCCTACAATGTGTCATATCACCAGAGTATTCAAATGACTCCATTTCAAGCATTGTATAGGTAAGATTATTTGATGCCAATGAATTTCTCTAATCCAACCCTAAAGGTTGAGGCTTCTAAGAAAATGCTAGAAGACATGGATGATCAGGTCAAAACTATCGGACAAGACATCCAAGTTGCCAAAGACCACTAGAAAGCTTATGTTAATCTAGGACATCGAGAGCATATCTTTAAGAGAAAAATATGGTTTTCATTCGTGTATGCCCAAGGAAGAGTTCTTTGTCATTAGAAAAGTTCAAAAAGTTGAGTCCAAGGTAGTGGACCATACAAGATTCTCAAATGCCTAGGAGCTAATGCCTACAAATTGCAACTTCATGATCATGTGAAAGTCCACAATGTATTTCATGTTAGCCTTCTGAAAGCTTAGTGGCAAATCAAGATCATGTTCTTGACTAGCAAATTGTAATGCCTAGTCAAGGACCCCTTGAACTCTAGCCTAATAAGATTCTAGATGTAAAAGAGAAACCTCTTAGAAATAGAACCATTAGAGAGTATCTTATCCAGTGGAAATACTATCCTAAGGAGAATGCCACCTGGATAGAAGAGAGAGTTCTAGAAAATAAGTTTTCCTGGTTCTTTTTGAGATAAGGACATCTCGATTTCTTTAAGGAGGAGAGGATGTAATATTCCCACAACAGCGCTTCATATCAAGAAACGAATTTGGGCTTGAGACATTTTAAAAATTACTTGTTGAGTTGTCACATAAGTAACCACACATAATTTTCTTGATATTGAGTCTCGCATAAAATCAATTCCATAATTCAACATGAGAAGATGCCTCAATAATCCTAACCAACAGAAGTTAAAGCACCTTGTAAGTAATATTACAACGGCTTGATCATATAAATTTTCTTACATTATATTCGATTTGGCATTCCCGATTCTATTTAATGCATCGAGGATCGCATTGATTTTGTAACTACAAGAAAATTCACAAAAGCCTCAATCAGTAGATAAATAACACGCAAGGATGAGCATGATATTGAGTAAGTTAAGTATCAAAGAGTATGATATGACTTTATATACTAGATAAGTCATGAAGTAACTAGGCCAAAAACCACAAAAAGAAGTCGTTTTGAAGAAAAAAAAGTTTTGAAAAAACACCAAAGTACATGATTTTTTAATGCCTAGAGGGAGAGAAAGCATTAAAAAATCATCCCCATGCCACCATCCAATAAGTAAGCAATCAAAATGAATATTTAATCAAGCTCAATTGGCTCTTGACAAGTAGCCAAATAAATTAGTTGACTGCATACTCCCCCTCAAGCTTATAAATACACCCCTCTCCTTCACAATAAAAGCAACTAGAAAGACCTCTTGATGATGGAAAAATTTCACTATTTCTCTTATCCATTGAAGCTTTCAGCCTTGAAAGAGAGAAATACACCCCCCCCCCCCTCTACCTCATTTTCATTTTCTCTCCCCCCTATTACTTCTTTGTCCCATACGATGGAATCGCTAGGCGAAACACTGTCAAAATTTTTTTGGACAACCATTAACTCCCCTTGAACTAGCACCTCAACTTTGCCTGACATCTAATGGCTCCACAAGGTTGTAGAAATTCAAAAAGCACATTTGAAGCAAGAGAAGTAAGAAACAGGGCCGATGGAGAAAATGACACAGTAGGAATTGGCGAGACTCTCGTCACAGCAAACTTGAGAAAGGTAACATCTCATCAGTTTGGAAAATAGAAAAATATAAATTCTATAATAATTTATGGAAAATCATTTAGATAATATCATGAAATAATCAATGCATTAAATCAACGAAAAATTGTATATGAAAATATATACTAGACGCGCATAAAATAGGTGCATGGAAATATAATTCGATGTTAGAAAGATGAAAAAAAAATTACACATGATTTTTGTATTGCTTGGAAGAAATTTTCAAAAAAATAATCAACATTGTACTTAGGACATGGCTAAAAGAAAATTGATCTTTCTAGACAATGTTGAAAGTTCGACAAATGGTCAAACATCGTCAATTAACCCATAGAATATGAGTAGAATAAAATAAAATTTATTTTCTTACTAAAAACACACGTGATATGTATACTAATTATTATATTAGCGAGAGCATTAATATCATGAGCTGAACCACGTATAAATCAGTGAGATAACCTAACCTAAAATATCGAGAATGTTGAAGTAAAAACAACTATGAAATACTCGACAACCCTGAAACTATTAGTATCAGGAAATCAAATAAATATCAAAAGTCTATAAGACTTGTTAAGAGGGTAGTGCACAAATTGCCTGTTGCCATAGGCATAAATGTCCATATTATTTTTAAATGCAAAAATACAAATTTTTTTATAAGGATAAAATACACTTCTCATAATTAATCAAATTCGCAAAATAACTTACCGTCTCGAAAAAGAGTTGCAAGTAGGAAGCGAAACCCTAAGAATAAGGTGGGACCTTAAAAAGAGAAACCCTAGATTTGGGTGGGGCTGCTTCCTATGCTAAAAACACTTGCTATTGTTTCTTTTTTATTTGTGCACGCATTGATGGTTGCATAAGAAAGATTGATTGTGCTTGCAGTAGTTAGATCTAATTGTAAATATATAATCAAGATAATAAGAGGAAAGATTGCGCTATGCCTCCTCCATGGCTAGACATGAAACCTTGCTCCAAGGGGGATTGTTTTGTACCACTGCAAGGAGCTTTGGATCGCGGCCTTGATGGCAAGATGTCGCTCAGTGAGGAATTAGTTAAGCAAGAGGAGGCGGGAGTGCCAGGGCGGGCTTTGGCTGTAAACCTCTCGATCGCTCCTAGGAATTGCTTGACCCTCACAAAAATCAGGATAGGATCCTGGAGTTCCCAATACCAGTGAAGGGATGGAAATCTTGGAGGGTTTCTTTTCTTCTACACAGATAGAAGGGATTTTTTGATGAACGGAGGTTTATCTTTTGCGTAGGCAGAAGGGAAAAATCATTGTAAATAACTTTAGGTATGCACGTGATAGCCACCTTTCAGTGTGTAATATGCGCCACCTTCAAGGACATGCTTAGGAGAGAACTAGAGGTATTAGCTGATGATCTATGCATACACTCTAGTTGGGCAGAACACCTAGATAAGCTTCACATAGTCTTTGAACATTGTAGATTGTATGGTTTCTCTTTAAACCCCTTACATTGCCAATATTGGATAAAACATGGATGTATCCCCTAGGGCATGTGGTGTCCAAGAATGGCATTGCCACTGACTTCTCCAAAATCAGGGTTATTATCAACTTGCCACCACCAACAAACTATAAGGGAGTTCAATCCTGGAACACATAGGGTATTATTGTCACTTTGTCTTGAACTATGCATTGATTGGTAGACCACTTTACAAGTTGTCGATCGTATTTGAGTAGACCGAGAAGTGCCAACACGCTTATGAGAAATTGAGAAAGGCTCTCACTACCACACAAATTACACAAGCTCTAGATTGGAGCATAACATTCCACGTGCACATTCATGCATCAAAGTTTGTCATGGGAGCTATTTTGTACTAGCCTAATGAACACAATCTTAACTATTCGGTGAGCTTTGCTAGCAGAAAACCCATAGATACATAGATAAACTACTCTACCACGGAGAGGAAACACCTAGCTATTGTATTTGTTGTAAAGAAATTTCAACATTATCTTTTGGCTACACATTTCACCTTCTTTGTGGACCATCAAGCTTTGCTTTATCTTGTAAATAAACCTTGTGCTACTACAGGATGCATAGCTAGATGGCAACTTCTACTTTTAGAGTTTGACTTCTCTGTGGTTGCATTCAAGGGCAAGCAACATTACATGGCCAATCACATCCTGCATACCCATAAGAGAAGCCGCTGGAAAAAGGGATTGTAATAAACAACCTACCTGATGTGCACCTGTTTAGCATATCCAAAGTAAAAGGCTTATTTAAGGTAGAATCAACCCCATGTTAGGCAGATGACATAGTCTAGATTTTAGAGCATGGATTACCTAAAAGATCTATCAGAAAGACCAAGCTAAAGTGCCTTATCCTTAAGATTTAGGCCTATCAGTTAATCACCAGCTAGCTCTATAGATTGGGATAGAATGGCTTATTGTGAAGATATGTGTGTGAGCATAAGATGCATGATGTGCTGACTAAAGCACATGCTAGAATCTCTGAAGGGCACTTTAGTGGAGATACCATGGTCCACAAGGTACTACAATCTCAATTGTGGTGGCTCACCCTATTTGTCGATGTTGCCAAATTTGTAAAGCATTGTGACGAGTGCCAAAGAACATAGGGTCCTCATTTGTAAAGATAAGATGGAGTTGACCCCAGTTATAGCATGCCAACCCTTTGAAAAATGGGGCATTTACTTCTTGGGCCAATCAGCCCCTGCGGCATAGTACTCCCAGGCCAAGTACATCATTGTGGCAATGGATTACCTCATGAAATGGGCCGAAGCTCGAGCCACCAAGAAGATCGATGCTAGGGCTACAACTAAGTTCCTTTGGGAGTAGGTAATCTTACAATTTGGCTACCCCATTGAATTGGTTAACAACCAATTCAATTTGGCACTCACTTCATTAATGAAGTAATTGCGCACTTTCCTTCCACCTTCTCGATCATCCATAGTAAATCATCACCCTACTACCCTCAAGCTAACGGTTAGGCGGAATCCACAAACAAGATCCTAGTAAATGTGCTAACTAAAGTAGTCTCTGCCTTGTGTAACAACTAGGACAATAAGCTCATGGCAGCACTGTTGTGAGCCTATAGGATATCCTTCAAGACAACAATCATCCAAACACCCTTCAAGCTGACTTATAGGACACAAACGATCCTATGAGTAGAGTTTTTCATTCCTAGCCTGAGAGTGGCAATGTAAGAGAGATGGAATGGAAAGGAGGCATGGACGGAACACCTAGTAGAGCTAAAACGTCTCTCTGAGACACAACATTTAGCGACCCATGCACTAATATAAGAAAGTAAGATGCAAAAGTTGGTTTGACAAGCATGTTGAACAATGTGACTTTGAGTGAGGCGACCTAATGCTACTATACTCAGTAAAGGGTCATAAGCAAAAGATGAAATTCAAGGGATTAAGGCCTTTCAAAGTCTACAACATTAGTCAAACCAACAACATAGAGCTCAAGACCTTAGAGGGAGAGGGCATAGGCTTCTTTAATGATAGTTGCCTCAAGAAGTGAAACCCTCCAACCCACCCATTGCATGAGCTGCCAATGCTACAACCATCCGTCAAGATGAGAGTAGTCACCATCACAAAAATCGAGGATATAGACGAGGAAGTAGTGGAACCTTCTTACTTGTGAATCACAATCACTGCTAAAAAAATGCACATCTTTAATGTGCTTATCAATGAGGGAGTTGACTTCAACATCCTTACCAATGAGCATTGGACTCTCAATGGTCAGCCCCAATTGTAGCCTACTAATGCAAAGCTCAACCCGCTTGGGGGATAGTCATACCCACCCACTGCTAGGAAAGTGTAAAGTAGCAGTCTCTATCAAGATTCAAAGCCTACCTATGACGTTCTATATATTGCCCAGCTCCAAGGCTGCTAGTAAGGAATCATTGCTAGGACACACCTTCAAAAAGGAAACACATTGCAATGTTGACTATGACTTGCAATGCATTCACTTTGCCATTGGTAATGTGCGAATAGTGATGGCTTTCAATAAGGGTAGTGTGGCCCCACTTAAGCCCACAATGCAACCGATAGAAATACCTAGTGCAAAGTCGAAGGAGAGGGGTCGTGACTCGTCCTGCCTTGCCAAGACTGACCAATCGCAACCCTCAGAGAAAACACACAAGCCCACAAAGTAACATTGCAAATGGGTGCCAAAATAACACCCCCAATTGCCAAGAAGCCAAACTGCATGAACCCATAACCACAGAACATCACATTGTAGACCGAGGAAACAAAATTGGTGCTACTGAACTAGACGAACAACCAAGCTGTGATAATTGCTCAAAGAGTAGAGTTGTGCCATCCAAACCATGGAGTATGATCCAACTTATGTAGCTCCTACCTCCTTTAGAATATTGGCCATCCCCTGTAATCGACCCTTAGAAGATCATGTTATGGCCCATCCTTACTTGGATCACATCCTGAGTGAGGAAGAACTACACCATATCAACTCTGGTGACTTCCTAACTTATGTGTTGACCTACATCACATGCGTCGGCATTAGACCTCAAGACATGGACCGTCATGCCACCTTAGAATAAAACTTACAGTTTTACGCTTGGCTCATGAAAAAGTAAATGCATCATGCCCATGTGCTTAATGCCCTTAACCCTTCATCCTCCAATCCTAGGAAGGATTTGCATCATTCCTGGGGGAGAGGGGGAGTAAGGTGGAAAACAAAACCTCAGAGAAGCATGAATGATAAAGCATAAAAAGGGAGGCAAACATGAAGAAAACTTTAAGATTGAAACCTAAAAGTAAAAAGGCAGATAAAAAGACTTTGTGCTTAAGGAGAATAGTTAGAAAATGCTTGCTTGGAATTTATAGACTGCCTGAAGCAAAAATTTCCATTATCTTTGAAGTCCCCTTGTTTCGTTGTGTAAAGTTGCAATATTTGGCTTTCATGTTGGAAAATGGCCTTATAAGGGAACTAATAGAAGTCATTGTATCTTGGTAAGAACCCAAAATGGCACTACAAATTCCATTCTCAAAAGAAGATCATAATAGGTATTGGTTGACTGTCAAGATAAGAGTCTTTAACCAACTCAAGTACCATAGCATTGGCAACTTGAAGGAACTGATAAATGCTAAAGATGCAGTGAAGAGGATGATCGACTAGTACAACCTTCACAAATACATGGGAAAAGCTAGTCAAGAGATTGACCACAACTAATGCACAAAGTTCTTGAGGACCTTCAATGCAAGCAAGTAGCATCACCGTAATTGTCAGGTGAGGAGTCTCTCCTAGGAAGGTCGAAGATATAGTAAGGCCAAAACTGGTGGAGAAAGCATTAGGGTTGGTCAATGTCCAAGGAAAAAGATAGAAGAGGGATGTTTAGAGCATACTAAAGATGATGAAGGTAAGGGTATACAATAACGATGGAATTAGCTTAGCGACATTCCTGATGCTATCGTCTGGTTGCAAGCAAAATTGGTGCATACACTCTTCTACAGTCATAGGTACAATGCACTTATGATGACAATCCAAGTGCCCATGCTTGAAAGCATCACAACAAGAGCCCTAGAAGAAGTCAACCTAAATGCTTATGTCTAAAAAACCATAAAAAATTCAGCCAAGGTGCTAGTTTCTAGTCAAAAATTGACAAGGGGCGAGTCACCAGTTGCCACCTCCAAATCAAATCGCGAAACACAAGCATCCAAAGAATCAACCATAGGGTTTGGTGGGGTACTAATTGCCATTATCCAAGAAGTGGAAGGTGAAGAGGAAGTGGGGGAGACCCTTGAGAGATTGCCACTCCATGAGCAGGATCAATCAAGTGAAAGAATAGTGAGTGAGGGTGGAGAGCAAGAGATGCCATCTAGCCGAGGACGACTAAAGAAGCTGCAAATTAAGATCCTATGAAGAAGTAAAAGGAAATTGAGGAGAGGATGATGAGAAAAGGAAAGGTTGAGCTCAAAAAGGCACAAGAAGAGTCAAAAAGGGTTGAAGAAGAGAGGGTGAAGAAATTGGAAGAAGAAGGAGAAAGACTACACAAGGAGGAGGAAGAAGACATGATGAAAGCTATTCACATGCCAATAGAATAGCGCACCAAGGAGGAGGAGTTAGCAGACATGAGCTCATTGATAGACGAGGGACCAAGCACCAATGCTAAGGTTGTGGAGATTGAGCAAGGAAACAACAATAGCTTACTACATCCAATCCCACCAGTTCTCATGGCCCTAACCCCAACCATAACAACCACCCAAGGCACCACAAACACAGTGAACGAAAGCAATTTAATGGCTTGGGTGCAATATCTAGTGGGTAGAGTGCAAGCGATACCCCTAGAGTCAAGTGGAGGAGCTCCAATAGTGGGAATGAAGAGATTGGCAGTTGTGGATGCCAAATCAAGGCAGGATCCTAAAAAATAGAAAATAGAGGCATTAGAAATGTCGATACCTATAGTAGTGTTGTCGTCGATAGGGTATGACGAGTATGTTAAAGAGCTCCATGCATAGTTGGAAAGGGAAAATGAAGAAAAAAGGATAGTTGTGAGTGATCTGGAGGCTAAAAAGGAAGCCTCAGTAGTATCCTAGTTGGAGAGGATGCACCAAGTGGCACGGTGCCAAAAGGAGATATGTGAGCTAAAGGAAGAACTCAAGCCTAAGGAAGAAAATGAAAATTGGCAAGAAAGGTTCAAGGAGGAAAGACAAGAGCTCATAAGGATACAAAGAGAGTATAAGCTCCCTATTGTAGATCAGGAGGAATTAAGAGAGCAATTGGAAAGGACATAGGAGGCGATGGATAGGCTGGCAATAGAAGACACCTCAAAAGCTCATGAAGATGAAAAACACCACAAAGAAATGGAGGAAATGGAGAGTAGGCTGATGTTAACAATGCTCGAAGAGCAAGAAAGGGTGAAAGGTGAGGTGAAGCACTTGGAAGAGGAGAAAGCACAAGCTACCCAGATGTGGAAAGAGTAGGAGCAAAAAATGGTGGCTTTAGCCAAAACACAAACAAAAGTCAAGAAGAAATGAAGCAAAGAACTGAAGAGTGGGTAGCTAGGAGTGAGGAAAGAGTGAAAGATTTGCAAGCCATCTAGCCCATGTGGAGAGCAAAAGAGTGCTAGTAGAGAGCATGATAGAGGCTATGGAGAAGAGGATGGTGGAACAACAATGTGCCTTCCTCAACACCATCTTAGATATCACCCAACCAGAAGGGGAGGAGGCCATGAAAATTTTGAAGGAAATGCTAGAGATTGCCCTTAGAGCCATAGGGCATGGCTAATGTGCTCAAATAGAAGAAGTAGAAACCCATCTAAGCCAACAAGAGCAAAGAGAATACTTGCTATGGGCGGGGTTGATGGCACAAGAAGTAGAGTTGCTAGGGTATTAGGAGGAACAAAGACCACTGGAGCCTACAAAAGGAGAAGATCAACAAGTGCCACCCCCACTGAAGGAGGGCTAGATTTTGAGGTGGGCTAGCAAGAAGAAGAACAAGTCCCACAAACAAGCCCTCCATGATCAAAAGCACACAGGAAGTGCCACAAGAAGATCCAACTCTAGAAAGCAAAGTTGATGTTAGAAGGAAGAGAGAAAAGATGTTGGAGCAAGCACAAAGAAGGCTAAGGGCGCAACCCCTAGTAGTTCTAGAAGTTCCTATCCCACAAAAAGAAAAGTGCTTTCCTATCAATTGGAACATGGAACTTGAGGTGTGAGAATAGTGGGGAAATAAGTGCAAACCCTTTGAGTTTACCTTCCGATTTCCACCCATAATGAGTTGAGTGTTATCCCGTAGAGTGGTGGAAGAAGTGATAAGCATGGGCAAAAGAGTGGGAGACTGATGGAATGAAGAAAGAGAAAAGAACCCAACACTGTGGAAAATGGAATTACCAGACTATTGGGAAGATAAGGTGAGGGAACTATCCAAGATTGTGAAGAGGTATAAAGCACAACCAAGGTGGAGGAGAAGAATTTGGGATGCAAATATGGATGCGTGGATGTATTTTTGCAGCAACCTACCCTACGAGAAAAATGACCCAACCTACATGCCATATCCAAGAAGGGTAGGAGTGGATTTCAATTTCGACATCCATGGTTGCTATGAATTTTCCAAAATATATAATATGAATACTACTAAACTAGAAGAAGATCTCATATTATTTGTAGATGACCTTAGGCCCTCCATCTCCCACTTCCTTAGTGAGTTCTTCTCCTGCCTTGACCCAACCTTCATCACAACTTGCAATTACCTTAGGTTACTTAGGGTATTGATCACATAAGCTCCTACCTCTCAGAAATATCGCTATCACTCCTCTTTTTTGACTTGAATACCGGCATAGACGTTTGCACAATTTGCTAGACTTATGATGCGAGCCACACTTCTCCCATCTTTTTGCATGGTTCTACTAGAAGATATGAACGATAGCCAATTCACTAGATGTAATCATCAATTCTTATCCACAACCCCTCTAAATATACATGTGAATCTAAAGGACTATATGCCAAGTAACAACTTTCTTGATAAGTCCCTCAAGTCCCCAACGTCTTCCTGCCATGACCAGGAATACAAGGACTAGTTCTTTGTATATCTTCAAAAAAAAAAAGAAATAAAAAGAGAAGGAAAAAGAAAAGAGAAAAAAAGTAGAGGAGAAGAAAAGAAAATCAAAAGAGGAAACAACGTATTCATCTCACTTTTGATGAGTGCCACAATCACCACACCTAGGGATCCTTAAGTTAGGTGTGTTCAATGGCCTCGGTTGGCTAGCTCTGTGGCTAACGCCCTAGCCCCTCTTATTCTCCCACTTTACACACTTAGGGCATATCAAGGGCAGGACACACCTAGGGTGGTTACACTTGCCTATGGTTAGATGACCTATCTCGCTAAGCTACACCCACCACACCTCCCTTATGCACGAACTGGGTTCTCAAGTGTGGGACAACACCCCAAGTTTGCCTACGGTTCAAACCAACTTCCAGTTTGAGAGTAGAGTTTTGATGCTGAGAAGTGCTTAAAAATAGCCAAAATTTACGAATATCAAGGGAAAAATATTCAACATCGAAGGCGGCGGCTCCAGCTCTAGGACGATTTTAAGCACCAAGTGAAATATGACTCTTAAAAGGCGCTTAAGCGACACTTGTTGATTTTTGATAATTTTTCAAACTGCCGTGTGGGTTGTCAGGAGTTTCCGGCCAATGCGGGATGTCAAGCCAGACACACAAAAATTTACAGCACTCGAATCGGAGCCAGGACAGGGAAATGGCCACAAAAGGGGCAAGATATGAAAAGGTGGACATTTGAGAGGGCCAAAAGGGGTGCCCTTTGGGGGAATTTTAACCCCTCTTCAATTTTTGAGTTTGGGGGCCATCAAAAAACGTGGAGAGAGAATGGAAGAAGAAGGCACCATCTTCATGCTGAAAAATGCACCATGTGGAGATGGAGATTATGATTGCAGCTTGCAAATAACCCACCTAATCGATTATACCCCCGATCTTCTCCCTCTTTGCCAGTCTTATCGCCTGTCTTTGCCTATACAATGGTGGCCTAAATGAAGAGAGCCAATTCTAGTCTTTCTCTCTCTTCCCTTTCTCTCCCCTAAGGGGCTGTTCTTGTGTGCAAGAGGAAAATGAAGAATGGTGAAGGAAAGCTTGTCTGGATGAGATCGGATTGCTTCCGGATGGATGTAGACATGAAGATTGCTGATCTTGAAGGTGCTGGACATTGAATGAGGGCTGACCCACAGTCCCGTACCAAAACCGAGATCTCGAGACATGAAGCCTAAGCGGTAATTCAAATTTTATGAAGAAAAAATGAGTTTTTATGCTATTTGGTTGATGAAATATTGTTCCCATGGGCTGCATATGCATCATGATGTTGTTTGCTATGAGTTTTATCAGTTCATGCTCTGAAAATCAGAAAATCATAAGTGATATGGCTGAAATTAGTGGTATAAAACCCGTAAAACACGCGTTTAAGGGGTAAAATGGGGTTTTTTTTTTGCAAAGTAAAGGGGAAATATGAGACATAACATCAATAAAACCTGAAATTTTGCTGTCAAGGAACCTAAGGGCCACAACCCACAATCAATCTTAATTTTTAGTCATTTTTATTGAAGAAAATAGAGGAAAAAATACCAAAAAATGGTGAAAATGGAATTTAAATGGGAGAAAATTAGGAAATGGTAAAAAGAAAATTCTAGAAAATTACATAAGTGTTTGTGCAATGTAAAATGAAGGTAGAGCATGAGGTTGGCCTTGGTTTACCCTTGTTTCTATGTTTTTGTCCGTGTTTATCGCTTTCTCTATAAAGAAATACACATAAAATCACTCTTACACCTATCAGCGAATGCAAAACATTAAAGGTAGGGTGAGAGGGGAGTTTGAGCGTCAAAATACAATCTTAAATCTGATTTATGTATTGCATCATGCTTATAGGACGTTGTTTTAAAATAAAGGAAAAGGCAGCATGAGTGTAAGGCTCGGTGTCTCTCCTCGTTTCATTATATAAACGCTAGTATGGAAATCATGGAAAGATTGGTTTCACACGATACACAATGTTGAATTTCTTTTGTTTATGCACTAAACCATTCACATTATGCACTATGCATGGTTCATGGTATCAACAGAAAAGCTCCTAGACTGCATAGCAATTATTTTCTTAGGACTTTGACCCACGATTGAGAGTGTGAGGTTATCCTTTGCCGTAGGGTAGAGGGTCGGTTTCCTAAGAGACTATTAAGTGAGGAAGCATGGTATATCTCCTGGAAATATGAGAAATATAAAAGAGAGGAGGTTGTGTTTGACTGTGTTATATGTTTAGTAGCACATCAAAGGGCCAATCCTTGCGATGTAGGAGAGCTGCAATGGGGCCGCGATGTTTTTACTGTGAGGTTGTCTCCATATGTGTGTGATCGTGGCATTGCCAATAAGTATGGGTTCTCCCTCTGAGGAGTTTAAGGGAAACGTTGGACTATAAACTATGAATGCATAGATTAAGCTTTATGGCAGTTTGTCCTTTAGCATTAGATTGACACTCCTAGTTCACGAGGCCGTGAGGGTGTTTGTGTGTCATGAGCATGAGGTTTGGCTAGTGCTATAGCTAGTGCCGGCCCATTTTAGGTCCCATCAGTGGTGCGTCTACCGGGAGCTGCCGATAAGCGGTGGTCTCCAAATCTTGGTCTCATAAGGGACTTGTTAGCTTTATTCTATTGGTCGATAGCCGCCTTGAAGCGGTGGATATCAAGTTAGTCTGATAAAGACCTTGGTCATCAGTATGGCAGTCAATCCAAGAAATCCCCAACACCCAAAGGATACTTTGTCTATCTTGAACAATCTAGTGGGATCTTTGACACGTCGGGTGATTGACTATTTTACCCTTTGCCCTGAAAGTGATACAATGCTTGAGTTTAGGTCACTATGAAAAAATACCCATGGAGCTACCTCTAAGATTAACAGCCCATGGAGATTAGAGAAAAGGGAAAGTGAAAGTAGTGCTACGATGACACAGTCATCTATGATCATTCATGATGATAATGTCATAGAAAAGACTGTGACAATGATGGTTAATATGCACATAGGAGGACATGATGATTATGATCTAAAGATACATCTGATGCTAGTGCCTGACGCAGTTGGGTACCATAGTGTGATTGCCAAGATCCATAAAGCATTGGATGATGTCCATGTGTGTGGAAAACCATTGTTAGTAAGGAAGACTTCATTAGGACCTATCCTAAGTTCTAGCAAAGTGGTGGCAGATGAGAATAGGCTTACTAGAACACCATTAGCAGATGATGGGATAGATTCCCTATTGCATAGTGTTGGACTCCCTAAACCACTTTGTGAGTTGGCAGAAAGGGAAGGTCATGGAATTAGTGAATCTTCCACACCAGTAAAGGTGGAAATGGAAGAGATTAAAGACCCTTACACACTGGTATTAGATCAAGAGGAATATGAAGATTTTGATGACCCAGTCTTGATCCCAAAGGAGAGGATTAAATGCCCTTCTCTTTATAGGGATCTCCCAGTGTTTTATGGGTTGCCAAATGAGGATCTGATGGTGCATTTGAGAGAATACGACCTAACTTGCATTGCAAGTGTTTTCGACGATATTGTAAGAAGTTGGAAATAGTTAAAATGTTGATAATATGCCATGTCACACTGACATTGGTATATAAGGAGATAAGTTGTAAATTTCCAGATCTTTTTGACATATCAATACAATTACAAACTTTCTCTCCCTTCTTGCTCCAAGCTTCCATGGCTTCTTCATCTTTCCTGTCTTTCTCTCTCCAATTCTAGTCTTTCTCTCTCCTCGTCACTCTATTTCTCTCTCTTCCTGCAGTCTTTCTCTCTCCTCTGCAGTCTTTCTCTCTCCTCTTTCTCTCTCCCTAGTTCTCTCTCTGACAAGTGGTATCAGAGCTTCAGTCTTTGATCCATTATTTTCTTCCATTTTCACTCCTATTTTCCTATTTCAAAACCAATTTCAGACAAAAATGGTACAAGACAGTGACTAGTGGAGTGCTGCAGGACAACCACAGTTAGCAATGACTACATCTGGAGATATCCAAGGTCAGATATGGCGGGTAAAGGCTTAAATGGCTGGACGTCATCAAATTTCATGCAAAAATGGAGGTACACAAGTACGGGAGCAGTAGGGGAGTTTCCAAAGCATCTCTGGACCACAAGGACTGCATGCAGAAGCATTAATGGCAGCTTTCTTGGGAGTTTACACCTCCTGACCACAAGGACTGCATGCAGAAGCATTAATGGCAGTTTTCTTGGGAGTTTACACCTCCTGACCACAAGGACTGCATGCAGGAGCATTAATGGCAGCTTTCTTGGGAATTTACACCTCCAGACCACAAGGACTGCATGCAGGAACATTAATAGAACTGTGGCTGTGCCTTCAATAAAGCTGAAAAGAAGTCTCCATGCCTATACTATCATCCATAACCAGGAAATGGCCTGGCATCCATATCAGAAAACAGCATCACTTTTCTATATGATTTAAGACAGTGCGTGTGACTTAGAAGAGAAAGGGCGTGCCTAAAGAGAAGGACATATCTGGCCAAGGCCTGAAGCTCGGCCGTTTTCACTTCTTCATTTTCTTGCACCTGTGACTTGTTAGGCGATATAGTGGAAAAGGAAGGGGACGGCTTGGCCTTGAGAAGGACTAGTTTCCGGTAGCAGGACGAGCAGAGGTTCATGGTGGTGGAAGAACCAAAGAAGCTGCAGTTGCCATCCAGAGCAAGCCATCATGCATCAGAAGGCTCTGCTGTTCCAGGACGAGAGGATGGCGGAGAGGATCATGAGATAAGCTAGCTTCAGGCTTGCTTAACCCGTTTGTCTCGCACAGCAGAATACGGCGGTCTTCTGTGGAGACCGCAATCGAAGCCAACATATTTGTCAGAGTTTTCTTCCTCTGAATTCTTAGAAGAGACTGCCTTCACATTCTTCTCCTCTTCTCCATTTCCAGAATCTGCCTCAGTCAATCCATAAGCAGCCATTGCCCGGTCTGCCACAGAGTTTATCATGACGCCTTTCATCTTGTAATAGAATACAGAGTTCGATGACGGAATCACGTGTTCATCTATAATGCTCAAGATGTCGCGGCATATGTTTGATCCGCCAGGAAGCTCGGCAAGCACTGATCACATTCTTGTAGCCGACTGACAGGAGGTTGCGTTCTTCGACGACGTATCCATCGTGCTCCTCACAGGGTTTATCATGATGCCTTTCATCTTCCTTGCCTGTCTAAGCTCTATGCTACCTCCATTCTCTACAATGTCAGTATCGAAGCTGCTCTTCGTCGTGGATCCGTGCATGCTCTCAGGTGTTCCTAGCGTCTGATACGTTTGATCAGAAAGATCAGATTTGAATCCTTCAGGAGCTTCAATTCCAGCTCTATCAGGAGTCTCTTGCTTGTCGAATTCCCGGACGGGATCCTGGACCTTGAACCTAGCAAGTCCAACAAGGACATAAGATGACGAGATGCATTGTTATCCACAGCATCAAGTTGGTTTTCAACCCCCATGCTCTTATGCCAGACCATCGAATTCATTTGGGGTGACTTATGCAGGCAGCGTAATTGGCAACATGGTGCTCAGGGTGGGTTAGGCGGTAAATCGACAGCAGTTGCAACTGCTTAGAGTGGTAGCCCAATGATGAATTGCAGTGATAGCATAGGATGATGCACTTGGTGATGTTGCATCTACTGCAGTGCGTCCACTTCCTGATGCACCGCCACATGGGTAACTGCCTTCGTGACCATGACCCATTTTAATGTACTGGCCTTTCTAGGGAACATATGCGTGTTTTTCCACTGCTGCTGCAGAAGCAATCTTATTCTGTCCTATAACAGTGCTGGTAACAGCTAGCATTCCCTGAAGTTTTGATGCCATATTCTAGAAGATATAGCAAAGGCACTCCGTGAAGCGGCAGGAGCTTTGGAGGCGCAATAAGAAGGCTTCACTGTTAGTGTCGAGGGTGTAGTCTTCTCCGGAGTTCCCAACAATCGACAGGAGAAGGCCTTCAGGAGAAATCCTCACTCTGCAGTGAAGTATTACCTCTCCTTGGTTGAGCATTGTGTTGGCTAGAAATAGGAGAATCTAGCTCTTTGGGCACAGTGGCACCAGGGCCCCTAAAACATTCAATTCACTAGTGGATGTTGTGACTGCTTTTGGAAGCTGTACAGCCTTGGCATCAACCTGCTTCTTTGCATCTACATCTTGCATTTTGTGCCCCTCCCCAGACTTGCTGAGATGTAGGGTCTTTTCTGGACATTGAAGAACTCCCTTCCAGTTTCACTGCAGTAGAGGCCTGTACACATGTTGCAGCTTCCTGCACCGGCTAGAAGAACTGGGAGCTTTCTTCTTGCTTTGCAACCTTGAAATTTTTCTCACCCACATGCATCTGGCCTCCCTTGGCCAAGGGCCTGCATCGTGAAATCAAATGCATCCTTGAAATCTGTGAGTCGTTGGCGTGGATCTGCATACACTAGTCCAAGTATCAACTTAATGACTACCTCTCTCATGTTTTGTATCTGAGCAGGAGAGAACTTCAGCAAAATCTCCTCAATGTTCACCTTGCCACTTCTAATATCATCTTCTGGTATAAAGACCGAGTACTTATTGTGATTCTGTGGGAGGTGCCACACATACTGAGTATAAGCAAAGTGCACATGGAACAGATCTTGGCTCATTCTCAGAACTGTGAATGCACACATAGGCTAAAATGTTGCATCATGAGGATCATCATTTAGAGTCAAGCGAGAGTTCTTCAAAACCTGTCTGTGAGTTCCACTGTCAAATCGAGGAAGGGCATTCTCCCTTGCAACTAGAAGAGATGGTTTCCTAGCTGCAAGGACACCTGCATATGCCTGTGTTCATTCTGCTTTCATCTACAAGGGTGTTGGCGCCATTCCCTTGCGCATAGGCATTTTCCTAAGGTAGACAGAAGTTGTACATGCTTACAGAGTCCATGAGCAATGGAGGGGAACATTCTGCTGAATTGTTCACTTCACCTCCTCAAGGTTTTGGAAAACAGAATGTTGTTGATGGCTTATCATCACCTGAATTGTGTGGAGAGATTAGCGCAGGGATATTGGACCTGCACTCCATCGATGACATAGAGCTTCTATCTAAGGATGCTATTCATGAACCTTTTGAGGCTTCTCCATGCCTACAACAATCTAAGTGACTCTTAAGCTTCCCACCCGTGTCAACTCATGTTGTGCCCATCAAGAGGAGATACATCATTGGATGACAGACTGTTGCTCAGAATGTAGGTGATGCTAGTGTAGCAGACTTTTCCATTTTCAGATTCAGGACATAAACACATCCTTGCTGGCCTTGAGTTCAGGCTTACATTAGGAGCTACAGTTGCAGAAGAAATGCTTGACAGAAGTTCAGAATGACTTGTACTAATGGACTGAGTATACTCAAGATCACCTTGCATTGAACTAGAAAGGGAGCTATAGAAGAGCTTATTGCAGAATTCTTCCAGAAGACATGTCTTCAGGATGGATCAGAAGATACTGAAAGATCACAGCTTGAAAATGTAGAGTTTCCAAAAGCATTTGGGACAGATATAATTCATGTCAAGGCAAGCAAGGGAACAGATTTGGAAAAGTTTCTACAGAAACTAGTAGCATCATTCTAACGACAAAGGAACAACTGGAAGTGATATTAGACATCATAAGCTTCGAGTGGAGCCATCAAACGTCTCTTTTGGACACATATTTCTCGAACTAGAGCCTATTTGGTACCGGCAGTTCACTAGCAGTTTATTGTGGACAGTTCTGGAAATTCTTAAACAGAGAGGGGTATTGCTACTCCTAAATTCAAACCAGGATTTCTACTTGATACTAGACATCCTAACCTTCGAGTCAAGCTATCATACACCTTATTTGGACCTCTATTTTTCAAGGAACAACATATTTCTTCAACTTGACTACAATGGCAGCTGAGAACAATAGTTCCAGCTCTAGTGAACAACGTTGGCTTCAAATACATGCTAAAATGGACAAATTTGTACAAGATCAGCTTCAAATACAAGCTAATATTGACAAACTTGTAGCTTCGAATGAACAGTGTATTGCTCTTATAAAGGCATATATGGAAAAAATAGCAAGACCTGAACCAAATGCTTATGCTCATGGCCAGCATCAATATGCTGATGGTACACTTGGATCAAATGCTTATGCCTATGGACAACATGTATATGCTGATGAGTATCATCCCATTGAACCTTGGCAGCAGAATGGTTATTATGGTCAACATGCTTATGCTTATGAGCATCCATCTCTTCAGCAAAATAGTTCTTACGGATGTAACAGAAATGATTATGCTTATCAGTACACTTCTAGCTTTGATCAACAGCAAGCAAGTGATTATGACCAGTACAGTGGGATCAATGATCAAAGGCAATATGCTTATGTATATGAGCAGCAAACATCAGTAGAAGCAAATGTATATGCTCAACCAAACTGTTCCTCTGATGTGCAGCAGGGCTATTATCACCATATGCAGTATGAACAGCATGAGCAATATGGTTATGAGTATGGACAGCCATCTGTTGTACATGATGAGCATGGACAGCCATCTGTTATGCATGAGCAGCAAGATGACTATGAGCAGCATGTCAAAAATATCATAGAGCTGACTAATGGTGATGAACAGGTGTGTAAATTGCTATCTAAATCTAAACGTGTTAGACACCTTACTAGTGATACAATACGGGAACTGCATGCTGCGGGCTTATGCTATCGTTGTGCGAAGCCACTATCTTGTAATCACCAAGCCACATGTAGGGCAAAGTCTGCCAAAATAATCTTGCTATTTGAATATTATGATGTAAATGATGGAGAACATCTTGTTGAAGACCATTCTGGTATGAGTCCACAACAAGAAGTTCAGTTCAAGAAGGCAGATTATGGACAGCATGTGGACTTGGAAGACCATCATGCAATGGAGACTTTATTAGTGAGTACTATCATGATGATCGTGTTTCCAGCAGTATTTGATTTCGATCTTATGAAAGTTGATCCTATGCATGGCAAAGATACAACTTTTCCTTTTGATCCGGGAGGCTACAGGCTGATTTTGACCTCCTGTATAGATTAGTACTACTATTGAGTATTAGGTAATCTTTTCTTTTATCCCTTGTAATGCTGTACAGAGTAGTACTCTGTTCTATCCATCTCCTTTTTAGCTTGTTTCTAGGTTTGTTTTTGAGGACAAAAACTTTTGGGAAGGGATGGATTGTAAGAAGTTGGAAATAGTTAAAATGTTGATAATATGCCATGTCACACTGACATTGGTATATAAGGAGATAAGTTGTAAATTTCCAGATCTTTTTGACATATCAATACAATTACAAACTTTCTCTCCCTTCTTGCTCCAAGCTTCCATGGCTTCTTCATCTTTCCTGTCTTTCTCTCTCCAATTCTAGTCTTTCTCTCTCCTCGTCACTCTATTTCTCTCTCTTCCTGCAGTCTTTCTCTCTCCTCTGCAGTCTTTCTCTCTCCTCTTTCTCTCTCCCTAGTTCTCTCTCTGACAGATATACATAGGATGCTCATATTCCCAAGTACCCTAAAGGGAGAGGCAAGGAAATGGTACTGGAGCCTCCCAAGAGGGTCGATCAAATCATTTGAGGAGTCTTGTGATAGATTTCTAGATGAGTATGAAAAGAAGTTCCCTATGATTCAGGTCTTAGGGCGGCTTAGGTAGTTTAGACAGGAGTCTTATCTTTCTATTAAAGAGTATGCTAGAGCCTTTGATAGTACTTTTAAGCTTTGGCCAAGAAGAGCCAGTGCACTACTGGATGATGTGCTATGTGAGCTCTTTCTGAATGGCCTAGAGATTAATACGCAAATCCAAGTGGGACTGCGGAATCCTAAGTCATTAAAGGAAGCAAAAATGCATGCCATTGATTATGAGGGTCATATTCAGAGATGTTGGGAAAACTTTTAGAGTTTTTCCCGCTCAGTACAAGTGCATCCTAGCTTCCAACCATTTCTACAAGGAGATAGCTCACTTGTTGATACCAAGGAAGCCTATGAGGGGAACCTTGGTGGCCAAAATCTCAAAGCAGAAAAGGGCAAGTCTATGAGTAGTAATGACATGCCTCTCAGTGAAAAGATTCCAAGCCATGCAAGTCCCATTAGGGCTTGCAACACTTCCATGAGAGGTAGTTGTGATGGCAACATGGATAGAACCATTGGGCCTATGAGTGTTGATAAGCATTCTGTGTGTGGTTCTAATTTTGTTGCTAGTAAAGCTTTTGAGAGACCTTTATCATCTCCAAGTGAATCATGCTTCCGAGTGGATGTTGTTCCCTTTAGCGAAAGCATGGTCCCTATGAGTAACAAGTTAGAGTGTGGACATAAACAAGTAAAGACATCTTTTGTAAAGAGAATGCAAAATGCTAAAATTCCACCTGTGCTTCATAAAGGTCATAAGGACGTGAGGCCATTTGGCCATAGGGATAAGTTTGCATTGAGTTCATTAGACCAGTGCAGCAAATTGAAGGAATGCAAGAATATTAAGGGAAATGTGAGATGGGTTTGGAGACCCAAAATCTCCAAAAGTATGGCAGGAGTGTCAGATGCAAGGCCAAGGATCCCATCTGGATATATTTTATTGAACCCCCAAGAGGATAAGACTGGATATACATCTGACAATATACACTGCCTTGGGATACACCTATGTGATGTGCCTAGGCTTGAAGCTCTACCTAGGTTGGATAGCAGCACTGATTTATGTGAAAACCCGAATAGGGAGGGTTCAAATGAGCAGAAAGCTATGATTCTTTCTGCCAAAGGAGCCACTCAGCCGCTTGAACGACTAGTTTATTCGGATGACAATAAATGTGGGACATGCGAGCACACTGAGGCCGTTCATTCAGCTCATAGTGCCCAAGAAGGGATCGGCCTTATTGATGAGTTATTTGTGGAAAGGCTTGGACTTGTATCTCTATATTTAAAAAAAAAAACCTAAGATCGAAAAACACAAGATCAAGCTTTTAGCTAACTTGCATGAGTAGCATGGGGCTAGTCGACCTATTATATGTTATCCTTGGCACCCTAGGTAGTCTGATAGGGTGTGATGTATATGCCAAGGATATTAGTATTACATGGACTAAAATGATCTATCTATTTTTAAGTTAGGAGGCTAGCTGCTTTGGATATTACGTCCAAATTTCATTAGGCCAAGAGGGCCGATCTGTTTTTGTCGTGAAGTACTTTATTTCATTAGGCCAAGAGGGCGAGTTGTCTGTTTAGTATAGGTGCGGTTAATGGTTTCTTGTTTTAGTCTTGTGCTAGACAGGTTTGAAGAAGAGCTTGGAAGGAGCCTTTGTTGCGCGGAAGCTTCTCGTGGCCCTATCCAGGTGATATCTCTCCTTTACGAGTACCGTGTTTTTATGCTATATGTGTCTGTGTACTTGTAGGGGATTTTCTTTTCTTGTTGGGAACCGGCAACCAAGGCATGAAGTCCCAGGTTTAGGTTCAGTATATTTGAGGGAGGTCTGAGTAGTTGTTGCCTCCTGTAAAGACATTGTCAGGCATCGAAAGACCTATTTCAGGAAGCAGTCCTAGTGACCCTGTTTTGCTAGCCTGCTAGGCAGCCATTCTAGGAGTTCTTGGTAGTTGTGAGGTAGTTAGAAAATCCTGCTAGAAGAAAAATAATGATGGTAGGGGAAAAGAAACCCTGAATATCTTAAAGGTGATTAGTATATACAAAGGTGTGTAAAAAGGGGTTCTAACCCTATAAAAATCAAAAGAAAAAGAAAGGAAAATTTATATGCAGTTGATCATCACCTAGTGAAGGCCTGGTAGGTTCCTGGGGACGAGTCAAACCCGGGGCCGATGCCTTGTCTTCCTAGGGGTGGCATCTTGTTGGAAAAGAAGAAAGTAAGGAAGGTTGGAGCGAAAATAAAAGTGAGCATCAGAAAAGGATTAAGCGTCGCCTTGCAAGGGCTTGGTAGGTTCTTGGGTACCGAGACAGGATCTGAAGCCGATGCCCTGTTCTCCTTGGGTCACTACGCTCAGCTCCCTCCTTTTTACATACCCGAGTATGGAATATAAAACCCTAAAAGAAGTAATGTATTGAAAGAAAATATTACTTGATCAGGCTATAGGAGTCCTCGCCTAGTAGAAGCTCCTGGTTGTGTTGTCCTTAGTTAGGTAGGTAGTTCAAACCACCACTTAGGGCAACCTCTTTGATAGTTCTTTTTAGTTTGGCCATGTTGGAGCAATTGGTTGGTGACTAGCTTCGGACTTTCTATCAAATTATGCTAGGCCTACCCTTGTGGATGTCATGCCTTGGTTTTGTCAGGGGGTAGGGTGAGATTGTGCTATGTTTAGTATGTATCTATTTTGTATTAGCTTGATGCTTTCTTTGGTTGTTTTGTGTAGATATGTTGTGGGATTCGACGGGCTGAGTCACCCTATCCCGTGGTCGCCAATGAGAGCGGAGTTTTGATGCCGAGAAGTGCTTAAAAATAGCGAAAAATTACAAATATCAAGGAAAAAATATTCAACGTCAAAGGCGTCGGCTCCAGAGGACGATTTTAAGCACCAAGTGAAATACGACTCTTAAAAGGCGCCCAAGCGACACTTGTTGATTTTTGATAATTTTTCAGATTGCCATGCGGGTTGTCAGGAGTTTCTGGACAATGCGGGATGCCAAGCCAGATACACAAAAATTTATAGCACTCGAATCGGAGCCAGGATGGGGAAATGGCCACAAAAGGGGCAAGATATGAAAATGTGGATATTTGAGAGGGCCAAAAGGGGTGCCCTTTGGGGGAATTTTAACCCCCCTTCAATTTTTGAGTTTGGGGGCCATCAAAAAACGTGGAGAGAGAATGGAGGAAGAGGGCGCCATCTTCAAGCTGAAAAATGTGCCATGTGGAGATGGAGATCATGATTGCAGCCTGCAAATAACCCACATAATCGATCATACCCCCGATCTTCTCCCTCTTTGCCAGTCTTATCGCCTGTCTTCGCCCGTACAATGGTGGCCTGAATGAAGAGAGCCAATTCTAGTCTTTCTCTCTCCTCCCTCTCGCTCCCCTAAGGGGCTGTTCTTATGTGCAATAGGAAAATGAAGAATGGTGAAGGAAAGCTTGTCTGGATGAGACCGGATTGCTTCCGGATGGATGTAGACATGAAGATTGCTGATCTTGAAGGTGCTGGACATTGAATGAGGGCTGACCCACAGTCCCGTACCAAAACCGAGATCCCGAGACATGAAGCCTAAGCGGTAATTCAAATTTTATGAAGAAAAAATGAGTTTTTATGCTATTTGGTTGATGAAATATTGTTCCCATGGGCTGAATATGCATCATGATGTTGTTTGCTATGAGTTTTATTAGTTTATGCTCTAAAAATTAGAAAATCATAAGTGATATGGCTGAAATTAGTGGTATAAAACCCGTAAAACACGTGTTTAAGGGGTAAAATGGGGTTTTTTTTTGCAAAATAAAGGGGAAATATGAGACATAACATCAATAAAACCTGAAATTTTACTGTCAAGGAACCTAAGGGCCAAATCCACAATCAATCTTGATTTCTAGTCATTTTTTATTGAAGAAAATAGAGGAAAAATACCGAAAAATGGTGAAAAATGGAGTTTAAATGGGAGAAAATTAGGAAACAGTAAAAAAAAATTCTAAAAAATTACATAAGTGTTTGTGCAATGTATAATGAAGGTAGAGCACGAGGTTGGCCTCGGTTTACCCTCGTTTCTATGTTTTTGTCCGTGTTTATCACTTTCTCTGTAAAGAAATACACATAAAATCACTCTTACACCTATCAGCGAATGCAAAACATTAAACAGTAGGGTGAGAGGGGAGTTTGAGCGTCAAAATACAATCTTGAATTTGATTTATGTGTTGCATCATGCTTATAGGACGTTGTTTTAAAATAAAGGAAAAGGCAGCATGAGCATAAGGCTCGGTGTCTCTCCTCGTTTCATTATATAAACGCTAGTATGGAAATCATGGAAAGATTGGTTTCGCACGATACACAATGTTGATTTTCTTTTATTTGTGCACTAAACCATTCACATTATGCACTATGCATGGTTCATAGTATCAACAGAAAAGCTCCTGGACTGCATAGCAATTGTTTTCTTAGGACTTTGACCCACGATTGAGAGTGTGAGGTTATCCCTTGCCATAGGGTAGAGGGTCGATTTCCTAAGGGACTATTAAGTGAGGAAGCATGGTATATCTCCTGGAAATACTAGATATATAAAAGAGAGGAGGTTGTGTTCGACTGTGTTATATGTTTAGCAACGCATCAAAGGGCCAATCCCTGCGATGTAGGAGAGTTGCAGTGGGGCCATGGTGTTTCTATCGTGAGGTTGCCTCCATATGTGTGTGATCGTGGCATTGTCAATAAGTATGGGTTCTTCCTCTGAGGAGTTTAAGGGAAACATTGGACTATAAACTATAAATGCATCAATTAAGCTTTACGGCAGTTTGTCCTTTAGCATTAGATAGACGGTCCTAGTCCGCGAGGCCGTGAGGGTGTTTGTGTGTCATGAGTATGAGGTTCGGCTAGTGCTATAGCCAGTGCCAGCCCATTTTAGGTCCCATCACAGTTCCAATGGCATGGACACAATACACTACACAGTAAGATAGACACGCCCCCTAGACAATGCACCTTCTTGTCTTTTTTAGGTGAATCCAATGCCCCCGCAACTAGATTTTTAAACTGTAAGAGTATTGGATTCTCAAACTGGGTTCTCAAGTGTGGGACAACACCCCAAGTTTGCCTACGGTTCAACCCAACCTCCAGTTCCAATGGCATGGACACAATTTACTACACAATAAGATAGACACACCCCCTAGACAATGCACCTTCTTTTCTTTTTCAAGTGAATCCAATGCCCCCTAGATTGAGTGAGGGAGTGTAAGAGAGTGAGAGAGTGAGTGTGTGAGGGTGAGGGACTGTGGTGGAGAAGCTCTCCATATTCTCCTCTCTTCTTTTGCTTTCTTCCCTCTTCTCATCTCTTATCTCGCATAGCTATGAAGCATGGAGCTTGAAGATGGAGGGTTGAGGTTTCTTGAGCTTCCATCTCGGATTGTGGAGCTACTGAAAGGTTTGCAAGAGAAGGGTACTCGATTGGGCATGTAGATAAGCTCACTACACATAGGATTAAGGGTGCACATGGCTATGTGAGAGATAGGTATTAGCATTCGACCCTCAAAACGCTTGAGCAATAAGTGGTCCATAGGTCTTGAAAATAGAGTGAAAGCTCCCACAATCAATTTATTAGGGAGATATTCCCCCCCTCCATTTGACCTTTAGCACTTAACTTTCAAGCTTGTTTCTATTTTAACAATAGCCTTGAAAGTTTTGAAGTACTCAAACACATTAGTCTTTTCCTTCATGCAATACACCCATAGATTTCTTGAATAATCATTAATAAATATGATAAAGTATTTGCTATCACCAAGAGGTATATTTTATATAGACCCCCAAACATCTATATGCACAATATCATGTATATTCTTGCTCATATCTCTATCATGTGAAAAAGATTGTATTGCTTGCTTTAAACCAAATTGACATGCTTCACACACTTGATGAAATTATATAACTCTAAAAGTAAGCAATCATATAACCAAACCTTTGGAATGCATAAATTTCAACCTTTGTATATTTGCATGTCTAATATGTTTGTGCCATATTTTAATGTCTACAATAACCACTCATTTGCCTTTAGCATGCATAGCAATATTTATAGCAAGAACTCTAGCATCTAAAGTAAACATGCGACTAACTCTACTTTCTTTTGTGATCAACCTACACTTATCGTTAAAGTCTTTCATAAAACAACCTTTTGTATTAAATCAAACCTGCAACTCTATTGAAAAACACGGGATCTAGAGCATGGCAGTGATTATGGAGGGTGGAAGATGAAGACATAGCTCATGATGACATGACAAGGACTAGACTTGACAAAGATAGATACTTAGACTAGACTAACTGACAATAACAAAGACACTAACTGAAAAGAGAAAGCATCATGATATTGCATTCATCTCATATGAAAGTGACAACCAAGTACAATGGTATATAGAGATGGGTAAGTGCCAGTCTTTCTCTCTATGCCTATGGGATTCTTGTAGCCTGCATGTCCTCTGCCCATCTGCTCTTACAAAGAGGTAGCATGGATGCGATTGCAAATCTCAACACCTCTCCTCAGACATTACAAGGCATAGAAGGACTAATGAGGCTTTTCCTTCTCCATGGTCTTCTTCTTCTTTCACTATAGCAAGGTAGGCCTTCTGGGACCTCTTTCTAGAGAGGCAGAACTTCTTAGTGTGTCCGATCCTCTTGCAAAAATCATAGAAAAGCTGGTCCTTCTTGTCTTTGTACATATTGCCAACATATAACACTTGTTCATCTCTAGAGGCACGTGGTTATTCTTTAGTTTTCAACTTCTTTTCCTCCTCTAACATTGATGCTTGGATATCAAGCTTAGGGTTTGGCATATTGATTAGAGTTGTTGATACATTATTATATTCAAGTGGCAAACTTTTAAGTAGAACACCAATACAAACATCTTCTTCTATTTTAATGTTGATTCTTGCAAACTGGGTTAGAAGTCCTTCCATGTAATTTAGATGTGTGGCAAGTGGTGTGTTGGACTTCATGTCAAGCCTAAAAAATTCAATCAAGAGACCATACTTTGATGACTTAGACTGTGCACCAAACAAAGTGTCAAGCCTCTTCCATATATCATGTGAAGTATTACAGTTATCCACATGGTGGATACAGCTATCGTCTAGCTCCAGTTTGATAATGACATGAGCCCTATCATCATCCTTTTGCCAAGTGATTGCTAGGTCCGCATCACGAGGCTTCTTTTCTTTGCCATTTGTAATGGCCCATATACCCTTCTTCATTAGGACTTGATGCAGGTCTGCCACGTGTGAAACCTGACCCCTTTGAACCTGATGGTTGGAGAGTCTTTTCCCATGTTGGAGTTGCAGGAACAATAGCAAATTAGCTCCAAATTTCTCAAATTTCAGTAGTAGAAGAAATCATCTTGAGTGTGCACAAGTGTCAAGAGACACTAGATGAGTAGTATCAAGAGATACTAGTTATGACAAATTGAGTGTTGCTTGCTTTGTTGGGCTTGAGGTCTTCAAGAACCTTTAGAAATCTACTCCAAATCTTCCAAATCCCCTCCTTGATTTGATGTTGGTATGGTTTGGTAGTAGACTCAAGTGACAAGGTAAAAATGAAGCTTGAGAAGGGCTATGCTTTAAAAGATTTGCTAGAAAAGTCTAAAAAATCTTCCCTCCTTAATGGTGTGAGGATAAATCTTGTTGGAGTCTTCAGTGGCCCAGCAAATCAGAGTGACAATGTCTTAATCCAAGTGGTAAGAGAGAGAAAATGAAGAAGAGGGAAAGCTTGAGTAATCTTGGCTATGGTGGACCTGAGTTTAGGGTTTCTGGATGATTGATTAATCAGTCCGTGCAGCTTGACTAAGCAATCATTTCGGGATCTCTTTGGTGGGGAGTAAGCCTATAGGGTAAGCTAAGGAATTGTTATGGTGGAGGCATCTATGAGGAATAAATATTGCATGTCAACATATCATCACTTAAAGTGATCGAAGCACAATTAAAGCAAGGGCCATCCAATGACCAACAATTGTTGTGATAGGCAAAAGTGAGGGCTTTTTTAAAATGATGGAAGGCATTGTTGTACATTTACATTTCATAAAGATTTCTTATTGTAATTCTCCTCAAAGATTAGGGAGCTCATGCCATGGATGAGAATGAAACCACATGTGAACTGTTGTAAATTTTGGCTAATGGTTGGCCATTGTACTTTCTACTTGTCTTTGAAAGACTCGATTTCTTCAGACAATATATATCACAAGTGTTGTATTTGCAATGCATTGCAATAGATTTTAAAGCTTAATGTTGAGAAATGAATATCATACAAAGTTGTAACCTAGCTAGTACTATTATGTGGTAATTATCATGCTTAGTGACAAACACGTACGTGCTATTTTGCTATACATATAAGGATTTTGAAGCTACCAATCCTTTTATCTTGTTAGGTGAATGAGGAAGTTCATGATGGTTGAAGAGTTGTGAATCTTTGGGCTTAAAAAAGTGTTGCACACATTGTAGGATTATGAAGGAACTTAGTGCAGTCATTGTGGGCTATGCTTCTAGCCTTGGAAACTATGTTGATTATAATCATGCTCCTAATAAACTATGTTGATTATAGCAATGCTTCTAATAACAAGGATTGCACCATGCCAAGAGTGTGGATTAATGTATTGCTCAATCTCTATTCATGAAGTTTTTGTGATGAATTTAGACATCAAAAGGTCGAGGTTCAAGGATTTGGTTTGTTCAATGCTTAGTAAATGTGTGCTACAAAAAACCTTGATATCAAGGAAAGAGTGCTTATAGTTTATTGATAGACAATGAGATTGTGAGTATTTCAAAGATTTTTGTTGTATGATAGCACAATCAAACAAAGCTATCAAAATGCATGTATTTTTGCGAAGTCAACCTTTTACATATAGAGTTGCAAATGTTTGTATCATATACTAAGTTTTTAATGGAAAATATCATTGAATTTTTAAACTAACAATGCCTTATAAATGATAGCGATGTGGATACGTACATTAAGTCTTTTGATAATTGAGAGGATCACACATGTATTGATCAAGGTGTTTTGAGAGAGAGACTAAAGGTCATAGCAAAGGCACCAATTGTGATTAGTATCCAAGCTTGCATGTAACCTAAAACAAACCTCTTACCCATTATATATCTCTTTTAACTATTTTAGCTAAGAAGCTAAGACATCACAAGATTAGTGATTGATCTTGCGTGCAACTTGATTCAACCAATTAACTCTTTCAACTTAGTTGCTAAGATACAATAGGCATGTTATTTTTGAAGTATAGTTTAGAAATAGCTATAATGATTCTCTCTCTCTCTCTCATTCTCTCTCTCTCTCTCTCTCTCTCTCTCTCTCTCTCTCTCTCTCTCTCTCTCTCTCTTCTCTCTCTTTGTGTGCCCCCACTTACATGTTCCCATTTATGCCAAGCATGGAGGTGTCTATCAATGCATATCTAAGAAATGACCTATCCTCTTTGGAATTGGTGTACCAAATATAATTTTCTAATTGTTGTTGCAAGTACTCAATGGAATAACCTCAATAGGGTGAAAATGTTAAAGATCTAAAATCGAAGTGGCCATGAAATCAATCATGAGTATAATTGTGAAGTGTGATGCCATGTACTTCAAAGCGCACTACCATTAATGTTCTAGCAATGAAGGCAAGCATCAATGCTACACAAGAAATTATATGTTGCTTTGCTCACATTAATAAAAATAATTCATTAATGTGCCCTCTTTTAGCTTATGGAAAATTTTTATGGAATTTGTGAAGAATGTTTGCTTTCATTATACTTATGCGAGACAAATAGATGACAATTGTATTGACATGAATTGACAAAAGGGGTAAAAGTAGTACAATAATGCGCATGCACAAATACAAAAACACATACGTGAATGCACTATTAGACATCGATGCATATATGTTGTCAAAGCACATGGCTAACTGCATGCTTATATATGATGGTCTCAATAACTTACATCTTTAAATTGGTGGAATTTTACATGAGGCATGGATCACATTGTTTATTGTGCACGAAGCACACCTTATTTTGTGAGAAAAGGCCACTTCCCTTTGCTCACAAGATCACAAAGCAAACAAGGCAAATCCTTATGAGCTTTGCAACTTCATAAAGGGCGCAATGCATTAGCGGGTCTAGCTTATGTGCCAAATCAACTGCTGTAACATCAATCGTAACACTTTTATAAAAGGAAAAAACAAACTAATATTACCTTAGACTAAGGGGGAACCCTAATGTAGCCCCCTTGCTACCTCTTGTCATGCCATCATCTCCATTCCATTGCCTCCCTCTCGTGCTCATCGTGTGCCCAAGGCTCCGACTTGCCACCTATGGGGTTGGAACCATGGGATGGGAATTGCCAATGTTGCCACATGTTGCCAAGGCTAGACATGTTGGCTAAACATGCCATCTATTGAATACAACACTTCTTTGATCTCATCAAGGTTGAACCCTCGCCTTATATCCTTGAAAATGTTGCCCTAGGTCAAAAACACCAACCTTGTGCCTAGCAATGCTGCCTAAGGACTAGAAACACTGCCTTTTGTGTGCCAAAATACCTACTTGGAGTCTCGCTAAGGTACGAGGGCCAAGGCCCCTGATACCAAAATAGTGGGAGCTTCTCGCTCAACTACCAAGACCCACAGACTGGCCAGTTGTCACTTCAAGTGTTTCAAGCCAAGTGCAATGACTACCTCTCACATAGTTGTGCACACTCTCACACCTATGAGTGTAGTGAGCTTACATTCATGCCCAATCGAGTTGCCTCATCCCTCAAGCTCTTCGGTAGCTCCACAATCCAAGGTGTAAGCTCAAGCAAGCTCGATCCTCAAGCTCCAAGCTCCATTGCTGCACACGAGACAAGAGAAGAAGAAGAAGAAGAAGAAGAAGAAGAAGAAGAAGAAGAAGAAGAAGAAGAAGAAGAAGAAGAAGAAGAAGAAGAAGAAGAAGAAGAAGAAGAAGAAGATGTAGAGCTTCTCTTCCATGGTCCCTCGTCCTCACACACTCACTCCCTCTCTCAAGCATAAGCATAAGCACAAGCAAGAGCTAGAAGAAGAGAGATAGTTTTGACCACACACAAGAATGAGCTTCTCCATTCACTTTTTGCACTTTTATGCATGCCCTACTCCTCTTGGGTACCCATCTCTTTTTTACATGATCGACCATTTTAGCATATGTTCTAGTTCTCTGTTTCCTTCCTATTTACATTGTTCCTTCTTCCAGGCCTGTCTATATTTATAAATAGCACAAGAGGGAGCCTAGTGCTCTTTTACAAGAATTTAGCATGCACTTTCACATAAAAAATGAGTGAGACACAACTTTTGTGGTTGGCCTTTTCACCACTCAAGCTTCGGCATGTGAATTGAGCAGTGCCCTCTCGGGTTGAAGTGTGGCCTTTCCCCTTTTGCACTTACCTTGGACTTTTAGGGTTACTTCTTATGCTTTTGGCCCTTTTCCTCATGTTTTTCTATTCGATCGCCTTTTTCTACTTTTTCTTGTGTCTTTTAATCTTTTTTACTTTTTATGTGCTTTCTTTGGACCGAGGTTAACATTACCCCCCTCCTAGCCAAGTGACTGTCCCATGGCACTTGTTGGTGAGATTGGTTGTGAAGAAGAAACATAAAAAATGGATGAGTGGTTTTGGAGGCCAAGGATAGATTGGGTGGTGATGGGGCCTCTGATATCGATGGTTGATCAGGAATTGTCGAGTGTACTTGAAAAGGAAAAGGAACTGCACTACTTGGGAGCGTGTCTACCTCACCGTGTAGTGCATGGTGTCTGTAAAGTACCAATGGAATTGGGAGTTGGGTTGAACCTTGTGCAAAACCCGTGGTGTCATTCCACACTTGAGGACCCAGTTTGTGTACAAGGGGAGGTGCTATGGGTGTGACTTAGGGAGACATGTCTAACCATAGGCGAGTGGGAGCTCCTTAGGTGTGTCCTACCCTTGATGTGCCCTACGTATGTGAAGTAAGGGAGGGGGACTAGGGATATCATTGTCCTAGGTGTAATGTCTGTGGCACTCCGATGGTACATGAGAATCCTAGTTTGTCCTTTTCTTGTGCTTCATCTCAATCTCTTCTTTTCCTTTTTTCTTTTTTTTCTATTTTCTATTATTTTCTTTTCCCCCTTTTTTGGTATTTTGTTTTAATACTTAATACATGGGGAGGGAGTACACTAGATGCCATCCCTATGCTCTTCATTAGGGGCTACACTATGAGGGGGACTAAGGGACTTGGTAAGGAAGGGTTTACTCTGCAAGTAGCCTTTATGTTGATGCATTTATTTAGAGGTATTGTTGGTAGGAAGGGGCTGTTGCACTTAGTGAAATGGCTATCATTCATATCTTCGAGGATGGCCATACATTGTATTGTGTTGGCCCTAGCATGGCCAAGGGTATGGATATAGTTGAGGCTTTTACCTTGGCCTTCTTTGGGATCTTTTCTTGGTTCTACATCCACAGCAATAGGCCTCTTCATTCCTAGTGGTAAGACTCCTCCACTAGCTCTGTTGGTCCAAGTTGCTACATCATGTTGACTAGGTCTTGTACCCAGGCCATCACATTACTTTGGTCCATTGTCGCATCCACGGTTTCTTCAATGTAGTAGTGGTGGTAACCATGAGGGGCGGGGGTAGTTCCAATGGGGCCTTTCCTTTGCCTTCTACCACGGGTCCTCTAGCCTCTTTTGCTGATGTAGAGCTAGTTCTTCCAAGCGCATCATCTAAGCTCCTTTTGGCTAGCTATTCAATGCAAGAGGGTTGCTTGATCAAACAACATGATGGGGAGAGACATCTGCTTATCCTCTTCCCTCAGTCTTTCCTCCTCCTCTTGTCACTTCTTCCTTCATTCTTCCACCGTCCTTTGAGGTTCTTCTTCTGCCTTTCGATGTTCCTCCTCTTCTTCCTACTTCTTCTTCTTCTTGCTTGGAATTTTCAGCAAGATTTTCTTGTGCTTCCCCTCTCTCGATGGGAGCAAGCCCTCCTCACCTTGCTCACTAATGGTCCTTTCACTTGCACCCTTCTACTACTACTGTGCTTAGAGTTGAGCTTCTTTTTTCCTTGTAGCTTGCTCTATTTCTTCTTTTTGTAGCCTGATAGCTTCTTCGTCTCCCATGTTTCCTATTTTTGGAGATGTTGATGGGCTTTTTGTGACCGAGGAGTGGTGTTTCTCTTGAATAGGAGATCCAATGTCTCCCCTACTTCTTCCTCCCTTTCCATCTCTCTCATAGCTTCTTGGACAATGGCCAAAACACCCCTCCAAACCTTATCATGGATGCTTTCGATACATGTGTTTTTTTTTTCAATTAAGACGTGGTGGTTGGTGACTCATCTCTTGCAAGTCTTTGGCCTGATGACTGCCTTGGCTGATGATTCAATCATTTTGTGGACATATGCATTCATATTTATTTCGTCTAGGGTCCCTGGCTGTGATGCTTTCAAGAATGACATTTATATCCAAGTCATGAGTGCATTGCATCAGTGGACTAGAGAAAGAGCATGCACCATCTTTGCGTGTAGCTGGATGATGGGGTTAGGGATGTTTGGTGGACTAATCCCATCATTGGTGTGCACCTTTGTCTTCACATCTTTAGCATGCCATAAACATCCCTTTTCAGTCTCTTTCCTTGTGTGTTGGTCAACCCCAAAGCCTTCTTCATTGTATCATAGCTAATCATAACTTCTACCCTTTTGCATGAGCCTTCCTGACAGTTACCATGCCATTGTTATTTCTTGTATCAAAGGTTCTCAGGAACTCTATGCACCTACTGCGGTTGATCTTATGGGCAACCTTCTCTATGTATCTATGGAGATTGCATTGATCAACTATTGTCTCACAGTGCCTTCCTTGTTCACCAACTCCCCCAAATTGTTGACCTTATGGTACTTTAGCTGGTTATAGACTTATATTTCAGTGGCCAATCAAGACCTATTGTGCTCTTCCTCTGAGAATGGAAGTTGTCCTACCATCTTGAGTTTCTATTATGGCACAACAACTTACAATTAGCTCATTTGAAAGTACCTTTTGCAAAAAATGAAAAAGTTTAATAACAAACACTACGGAATGGTGCGATGCTCCAATATGGAATGGAAATTTTTTATGCTTCAAGCAATCCATACATTCTAAGAATGAATTTCATAAAAAAGTTTTCTTCAAGTACAAGTTTCATCCTCTTTTAGTTTTGAAGTCCGGTTTGAGGTTTTGAAATTCAAGTTCTTTCCCACTTCACCCCCTCCCCTCTGGGAATGATTAAGATCCTTCCTAGGATTGGAGGATGGAGGGCTAGGGGTGTTAAGCACTTGCTTGTTGTGCTTTATTTCTTCATGGGCCAAGCATAGAACTATGGGTTATACTCTAAGTGGGTGTGATGGTCTATGTTTTGAGTCCTAATGCCTATGTATATAATGTAGGTCAAGACATCGGATAGGAGGTTACCAAAGTTCATCCTACTAGTGATGTGCAATTCTTCCTCAGTCAAGAGTCAATCCAAATAGGGATGGGCCATAACATGTTCTTCTAAAGGTCAGTTGCATGTGATGGCTAATACTCTAAACGAGGTAGGAGCCACATAGGTCGTCGGATAATACTCAGAGGTTTTGATTGCACATCTATGCTCGGTGTTGATCATAATTTGGCAGCCCTCTTGTTCCTATAGGAGATGTAGAGCATACCATTTTCACAAAAAGAAAGAGTCAAACTCAGCTAATCATTTCAGCTCTTCTAGTTCTTGGGTTTTTGTAGAGACTTTGCTCTTCCTATAGGAGGAGAGCAACCATTGTTTGAAAGCTTGCTCTCAAGAAATTTTGTTAGCAATCAAGGCCTCGGCCACCGTGAGAATCTTGATGAACATGAATTCATATTACTCCCAAGTGCATGGTAAGGAGCATACTTCTATTGCTAACAACTCATCGAGGAGGCCTAAATCCAACCATTCATAGCTTTTAGCAAACATGGTGAAGGTAGCATCCAAGCATCTGATGTAGGTGACAAGGTCATCCCTTGTGTCTGCAGCTAAGTGTGAGTCCAAAGTAAGGATGGATCTCTACTTATTGGAGGGTTTAAGGCCTGTGGGAGGTTGGGGTTTGATTGAGATGGATGACTCCACTATTGATGCCTATCCCTTGGGCTATTTAGTGGGGTGTTTGTCAGACCCTTATTCAATGGATTGGTCTTGCTGCTTAGTTGATGCACTACTCGCTACTTCTAGAGCAATTGGAATAGCTAAAGTATCAAGTTGAGTTGGTTCATTGTAGTTGACCGCAATTTTGGTTGATAGACTTCTTGGGGCTCAATGGGTTTGGTTCCTTTTGGGGTAGTTCATTTCTCATACCTAGCTGTCTTACAGTCTTGTGAAGATGGCTTGGAAAGCGGCGGTTGAGTGATATCATGCCACTCATGGACTTTGGCAACTAGATCCAAGTGTTGCCTTCATAGTAGCGTTGAGCATGCAATAGGGCTTTGAGCACCCATCGCGGCTTGACAGTTTGTCGGCTTCTGTAGTGCCAATTGTATCTCCTAGGCCTAGGGCATGTGGTTTTGGGATTATGAGTTCATGTGGATTGGCTTCTAGCAATTGCGATTGTCATTTGGACACCCATTTGAGCCGTTGCTCAGTTGCTTTGGGTGCATGTGCTAGTGGTTGTTGCCAGTTAGTTGTGATGGGTTGTGATAAGGTGCAACCCCCCTCACTCTTGGCACTAAGTTACTCTACTAGTGGCAGTGAGGTCTTAGATGGAGCCATGTTGTCCTTTTACGGAAATCCATCACTATTCGAACATTGCCAATGGCAAGGTGAATGCACTGTGAGTCATAGCTGACATTGCATTGTGCTTATTTCTTGAATGCACGTCCTAGCAGCAATTCCTTACCAATGGCTTTGTTGTTAGGCATCACGTAGAAGATCATCGATAGGCTCTCAATCTCGATAGAGACCACTACCTTGCACTTTCCCAACAATGAATAAGAGTGCCTCCCAAATGGGCTAAGTTTTGTGTTAGTAGGTTGTAACTTGGGTCGACTAATGAGGGTCCAATGATCGTGTGTAAGGATATTACAATCACCTCCCTTGTAAATGAGTGCATCAAAGGCATATATCTTGTGGCAGGTGTAACTGATATGTGCAAGTACGTAGGTGCCACTACTTCCTTGTCCTTGTCCTCTATCTCAGTGATGGTGGCTACTCTTATGTTTACAAGTGGGCCTAGCATTGAAGGATCATGTGGTGGGTGTGCTAGAGGGTAGTTTTTCCTAAGGTAACTACTATTAAAGAAGCTTATGCTTTCCTCCTCTTTTTCAGTTAGGTCATTGGCTCAATGAATACGGGTCGAGGCTTTTTACCTTCCCTGGCTAAGTTGGCCTCCTTGACCTTATGTGAGAGCTTTCGCTCAACCGCCAAGACCCACGGACCGCTTATTGTTCAAGCGTTCCAAGACGAGCACTAATAGCTACCTCTCACATAGCCGACGCGCCATCCATATCTATGGGTGTAGTGAGCTTACCTCCATGCCGATCGAGTTACCTCCTCTCCCGCGCACTCCGGTAGCTCCATGATCCAAGTGCAAGCTTCAAGCAAGCTCCAACCCCCATCCTCAAGCTCCACGCTCCAAGCTCCATTGCCGCGAGCAAGAGAAGAGAAGAGAAGAGAAGAGAAGAGAAGAGAAGAGAAGAGAAGAGAAGAGAAGAGAAGAGAAGAAGAGAGGAGAAGATGGAGAGCTTCTCCTCCTCGGTCCCTCACCCTCACACACTCACTCCCTCACACTCTCACACTCCCTCTCTCAAGCACAGGCTCAAGCAAGCAAGAAGAAGAAGAAGAGGAGGAGAGCCACTTTTTGCCACACACAAGAATGAGCTTCTCATTCACTTTTCAACTTTATATACAAAACCCTAAATCCCTTTTGGGCGGTCATCCCCTTTTTCCCTTTTTACATGGCCAGCCGTAGCCTAGGCCATTTTTCCCATTGTCCTTCTATCTTCCTAGCTTCCTTTCCACCACCCGTCTACATTTAGAAATTGCACGGGTGAGAGCCCGGCGCTCTTTTACAAGATTTCAGGGTGCGCCTTTTTATTTTAAAATGCGCCTTTCTCCTTTTGCATTTGCCTTGGACTTTTAAGGTTGCCCTTGCACTTTTGGCCTTTTCTCCTATTCTTTCTTCAATCGGGCTACCTTTTTTTCGCCTTTACCTTGTGTCTTTTTTATTTCCTTTTGCTTCTTTGTGTTAGGGTTAACATTACCCCCCTCCTAGATGAGTGCCAGTCCCATGGCACTCACCGTTGTAGGTAGCACGCTGTAGCATGCACCAAAGACGTGGGTGACAAGGACGCCTGTGGTTTACGTGGAGGAGTGTTGGTGGTGGTGTGAAAGAAGGTCCTGGGGGCCTGTTGGTGGCCAAGGTGGCTGGTGGAAGGGTTGTTGGAGTTGGTGGTAGGGCTGTTTTGTGTTGGGGATTGCATTGATGGTCAGCACAAGTGTAGGTTTGTTGGGGATTCTGCACATGATGATTCTTTGTGGGCTTGTCGGATGGTAAGGGATAAGCATTCGGAGTTGGGTGTCGGTAAAGAGCGATTGAAATTTCGTTGGAGGCTTCAATACTTGCAATTTGAAAACCTCTCGTGTGGTCTCTCCCTAAGGGGTAGTGCTAGTCTTCTTATCGTGCACAAGACATATTTGATTAGTTTGGGAGACAGGTCAAACTCTAAGCAAGTTGAGAGTATTGTCCTGCACTTGACAACCCAAACTGTGTATATACTTCGGTGCAGATATTATGTAAGTGCTCGTGCATACTTAGATATTACATAGTTAGAAGACCGTGGGCTAGTTTCTCGTAACAATGTGTGGATGAAGCAAAGTTGGCCATGTTGAGAAGAAGTACACGTGAAGGTATATGAGACATCCTTTGCATTGTGACTGCACGACAGAGCATAATTGAATACAGGGACACCGCACTTTCGGTAACTGGAGGCTATTGGAATTGCTTGATGAGGACGGTGTACTTTTCATGGCCAATCGTGCGGTGCTTACCACCACTGATTGCAATGGTACTAAGGCAGAGTGCAAGAGAGAATTGTGCAAGTAGGTTAGGGTGACAGGTCTAACCATAGGCGAGACAAGCTCCCTAGGTATGTCCTACCCTTGATGTGCCCTGAACAATTGTGGGTGATGCTAAATGGCTAGGGGACTAGGGATGGAGACAGTCGACCAAGGTCAGTGGACGTACCTAATTTGAGGACCCCTAGGTGTTGTGCTGTGATCATGGGTGCTTCTTATCTTTTCGTTCGTTTCTTCTCTTTTTTTTTCTTTTTTTTTTCTTTCTTTCTTTCTTTTGTTCTGTTCTCTTTGTTTTTTTTCTCTTTTTCTCTTTTTTTCTTTTTCTTTTTTTGGGACTTGCCTGAGTACAGCCATTACAATATGTTGAGGCTATCAGCCTTTCAATGGGTTGGAAAATGTCAAGCTTCGAAGGCTCAGGAAATGGATATTACAGTGATGATTGTACCCTAGCCTCGTTGTTAGAGAAGCATTTGTTGAGATGGGGAGATACACTTGAGATATTGCAAACCTCCTTGCGACACACGCGATGTTGGTACAATTGAGGTAACGACAGTTATGAGCCAATTATAGAGCTTGATCCAAAAAGAGAGCGTAGCCCATGAATATGCTTTGGGCCATGCGATGTGGGTGGTCGGCAAGGGTGATTTTTGCTTTCGACAGCGTGGCTTTGTCGCGGCTCTTTGTGGGGTCAATGGTCTTGCAGTGATCGGGCATTGAACACTTTCACACAAGAACTTGTATTATCCTGCATCCACTTGTCACTTCGTGAGAGTATATGCTCGCTTGTGTTAAGTACATCAAACAAATGCAATCATGTTAAGACATAAATTTTTAGAATTCTATGATGTCTATTGGGATGCCTATTTCCTTGCTTGTTAAGGTCACATACAGTAACGAGAGGTAACGGGAATGTGTACAAGTGGGGATCTTGCGCCTTTACTCATCAAAAAACAAAATGTTCTGGCATGCTGACTTGTCAAGCTACTTGTACATCAGAGGGGTTTAGTCGATAGTTACGAGGCGGGGTGAGTCCGGTTGGCTAGGCGACCGGGGCGGTGCTAGTGCGGGGCTCCCATGAGGCTTCACAGGGAACATGTCGGCTGGGACATGAATGGTGTAGTCCCGAGCCGCTACCTTTCCAGAATGCCTTTAAAAAATTCATTAAATTATGCCCTATCCCTGGCCGCCTTGTCACTTCGTGAACACCTAGTGCCCGAGCATGCGTTGGGGGTCTGTGCAATTGGCGTTTCCACATTTTGTGTGCCTCCCTGAGCGTCTGGTCCCCTGGCTCGCGGGTTCTTCAGCCTTCGTTCGGGGCGGTGTCGCTTGGGGCCACGTTTCTTGGCGTACCTTTTAAGAGTGGGCACGTAGTGCACTGGGAGAGGGGCATGTGCTGTATGTTCCCGTCGGCTGCGGAGAACGTCCTTGCAAGCTAGCTGCCCTTGGTTCTCCATGTTTTCCTCGCGGGGGGCCTGTAAGATGTGAATCAAGGATTAGGATTTGTTACATGATAAGACCATTCATATGTAAGGGATTATAGTGTAGATTATCAAGCGCATAGGACGAGAAGGGGAGGGGTTGGGCATGCAGTGCTTGTTGTAGAGGGATGGCCCTTGCGATGTATATTTAGCCTCTTGCCATTAGCAGATCTTGGTTCACGCCGAGTTACCTCGGTTGGCGGTCATGGATTTAGGCAGGGCTCCTCCTTGGAAGGATAGACCGGAAAGGGAAGAAGGTGTATAGAAAGGGACTATACCCTGTCTACACCATTAGAGTTGTTGGTCAAGGCTTTCTATGGCGGTAATGTGGGTTGCATGCCCTTCACTTGGAGGTGGGGATGGTCACACGGCTTTTAAATGCGTGATGAGAGGAGGACTTGAGAAGCTTAGCCTGTCAGACCCAACTCTTCTCCCTGCGCTTTACTATCATTGCTTGTGTGTGTTGATATTGTTTATACACGGTGACACAAAAATCAGTGTTTATTTATATACATATTTATGAATCCATGTCACTTCACAAGGATAAGAACCAATTGTAGAACTCGGGGTTGTACTGGAGCGTGGCACACACATCCAACACTCGTGGTAGCTTACTTAGTACCGACAGATATTTTGCCACATCGAGCAGCATGGACCCTTGTCCGAGTCTACTGGCAACATATAACTCCTCTTCAGTGAGAACCTTATCAAACAGAGAGTTCTCTTGGCTAGTTTTAGCTAAGTCCGTACCCCGAATGGCAGTCAGCACTCGAAGGGAAGTTGGTGCTACATAGGTTGGGTCTCTTTGAGACCGCCATTTGGCCAATCGCTCCTCTGAGATTGTCATGATCTGGGCTCCTACTTCGGCCATTGCAATGCGATTTTCACACCAAAGTTGTTCAAATTGACTCTGGCCTGCTGACAGTCGCTTTAGTTGCTCTAGGTCTACGAGATTCGGTTGGCAGAGCACTTCATTGAACGTGACGGTTAAGCACAGTTCGTCGGCTTCCTCGTCAGAGATGAGTCGCATGCGTTCATACAGGAGCCTATCATAGTGCTCGTTAAGATGTTCCTGCTCTTCCCAAGATAAAGGGAAGGGCGGGTAATCTCCAAGCTGCTCCTTGGGGATTGTGCCCATGTCTGCAAGGACGTAAACACGTGCAAACACCTTGAGCTTAGCATCCAACTCAGTTAAGCATTTTGCGACACTTCTATGTTCGACGAGGGCTTGCTTGGTTGCTATCTCATGCAAGGTTCTAGGAGTTTGTCTAGGCTTTAGCATAGCTGGGGGTTCAGGCCTAATTGAGCAAGATTGGTCAATGCTAGGATTGCTCATGCTCTTGGGGTTTCCCTGTTTCTCTTGAGGCTTTGTTATTGCGTCATGGTTCTTCTTGGGTGTGATTGGTGTGGATTCGTCATCCCATCGTGACAGTGTTGTATCCACTCTTGATTGGTCGATGTGAGTTTTATTATCGGTGGATTGATTGTTGAAAGCAACTGTTGATGGCAACAACTGCTTTGATTTTTCAGAGCACACGGATGTGTCTGAGGTTTCACTGCTATTAGCAGAGACATCAATGGACTCACTGGTGGATGGACTTGATGCTTTATTCCCCAGCTCTCTAGCGCTCTTGGTCTCAATGTTCGTGGGGTCCACAACCACCTGTAGCTGCTGTTGTTTTTGATGTTTTCTCCTCTTTTTCTTGGTTAGTGAAGGTGCATCTCTTAGGACCCTGGACTAGATCAACCGTTGATGTGCTTGGTTGGGCCTCAGCATTCTCTTTCTCTAGTGTGTCCTTATGGGACATGGCCGTGGCCTACTGAATAGCCTCGCTAGGTTGTGAGAGCACAACTGCCTCCCTTTTCGGAGAGTCTAGCTCTTCAACCAACTCCCTTGTGTGTAACTCCTCCAGCCTAGGCTTTAGGCACTTTGAAAGTGTTGGAGTTGTCGAGGGAGTTGGTTGCGACACCTCCTCCACAGGTAAACCACTAAGGACACGTTCCGCAAGGGGTGTTTTCACGGCCAAAGATTGTGACTGCTGTGGTCCCTGATTGGAAGTAGTGGTGGCTAGTTCAGTGGACTGGCTACCATTGGTAGACTGCGGTGTCAAGTCCTTAGGTAGATCAGAAGTGGTCGTGCCTTTTGTTGCCCTTTGCACATTCACTTGTGTAGTTTGAGCAGTGGCACGAGGCTGCTGCTGCCGTGCTTCCCCTCTCCATTTAGGTGAAGAGGGTGTAGGAGATTTGGGACTCCTACGTGGGCTTGGCACTGAGACTGGAGAATTTTCTCGTGATTGTTAGATGATTTTGTCATTAGCTATGTTGAGCAATCAGCCTCATCCTGAGCAATGTTGTGCCTGTGGTGCTCATTATCCTCTTGGGAAATCAAAGGCTCCCTGGGCACTAGTGGACCTTGTGCATGCTCGACAGTTACCTCTGCTATCTACTTGCTAAGTACGCCATGCTGGGGATCTACTTTTTGATAGGCCATGTTTGGTTTCTTGATTTCAATAGCGAGGGGCTCAATCACTCCAATATTTTTGGTTCGAGACTTGGATTTTCGTTTAGGTTTCCTCCTATGCCTCTTTGCTTTGGACATAATTTCGGCTTCTGATAGAGGTGGCTTAGAAGGGAGTTTTGGTACCCAAATCCATTGATTGCCTGCATAATACCCTTGAGCACAAAGCAACGCCTTGGATATCCATCATGGCGTTGTGCTAGCTCTCTATTGATGCCTTCGTCTATACGGCTTGGGCTTCTTTCGTGGTCTTCTACGATATTTGTAAGTCCAAACCCCATCCTTGGCCTTGTCTCCTAACCTTTTTGTTTCAAGCATGGCCTCACTCACTGGTTCTCGTTGCTCGACCTGTGCTTGTATCAACTCTTCCAACAAGTCCTTGCCCTTGTTAATAGGCTTGACTGTTATGTCAGCACCTTCCTTGTCTTTCCCTGGAGGTTTGATGAGGTCACCCTTGCTAAAGGTTGTGACTATGCTCACACCCGGTAGTGTCAGGTGTATCCTCTGTGCTACATAGTCGGCCTCACACTTGGTCGCCCTTTTGAAGTGTCTTCCTAGGAGGGTTTCTTTAAAGCAGCTAGCACTATTTGGAGGAACATGAAATAGGATAGGCAAGCTTTCCGTTTCAATTGTCTCAAGCATTTTGCACTTCCCTATGAGTTGTTGTGGATGTCCCCCATAAGGGCTAAGAGTTGCATCAGTTGGTTTGAGCTCTGGTTGACCTAGTAGAGTCCATGCTTCGTAAGTCAAGATATTGAAATCTGCTCCTTCATCAATGAGAGCATCAACACTATGCTCTCTTTTTGCAGTGAGTTTGACCCTAAGATAAGCAGGTGGTACTATGTCTTCATCTTTTGGGTCTTGGCTTGTAAATTTAAGCCTTCTGACAGATGCCCTTGAGTTCTCAACTGCACGACCAGATGTGGATTCTCCACTGATGTCTTGGATCGTCAGTGCAGTGCTATTCAAGGTACATCTCTCGTCAAGAGTGTCATGTCTAGTCATCCTCACATTGATAGCTTGATGATGCTGCATTCTACTTCGACTAGATGCAGTTTGAACACAATGTGCATGTGCTCTTGTGGTGTGGCCTTTTTGTCCTAGATGGCTAGATTGGCCCGTTGAGGTTCTAGGGTCTCTGTTTCTCTCTGTTCGGGTATGGGCTTTTGGTTGCTCTTTTACAAGTGAGGACCCGTGCTCGTGTAGAGCCATTACTACACTAGGGTCTAATTTGGAGAACTTGTCACGGCACGCGTTTTCTCTCCAACCTACTTGGGGGAGGTGCGGAGGGGGGCATAGCCCCCTCTACGGGGGTCCCGGGGGGGGGGGGGGGGGTAGTCCCTACGGCCCGCAGGGCCGTTATGGTAAAAGCCATGCACAATTTGGAGGACCGTTTATACCCAAAATTTGAACTACATGCTCTAAATTTTAGCCCAGTGATGGATTTGTGATGTGCCTTTAGCTCTATGTAGCCTTTGGGGTCAATCTCGGGGTTTAGATGTGTCAAAATTTTTGTTCTAGATACCTGTCCGATTTTGACAATTTTCTGTCCGATTCTCAGATGTTCAATTTTCAAGAGTCTGATTATCAGAATCGGACGTCCGATTCTGGGTGGTCTGATTTTGGTCATGTCCGATTTTGGGAATCGGATCGGACAGGGTAGTCTGATTCTGGACTGATTCGATTTTGGACTGGTCTAATTCTGGGAATCGGATCGGACAAGGTGGACCGATTGCCTCGATCGGACGATAGGACAGGATGGTCCGAGTAGTCCGAGTCCAAGTGTCCGAGTGGTCCGATTTCCAAGATCGGACAGGTTGGTCCGAGTGGTCTGATCGGACAGGATGGTTCGAGTGGTCTGAGTTCGAGTCCGAGTGTCCGAGCGGTCCGATTTCCAAGAACGGACAGGTTGGTCCGAGTGGTCCGATTGGACAGGATGGTCTGGTCTGATTCTGGATTGGTCCGATTCTGGGACTCGGACGGCCTGGTCCGACTATGTGGCCGACGGCCCGTGAGTTGTACGCGATGCCTCTAGGCTGACGTCTACCTCACCAAATCATCCAGCGCCTTCCAGATAGGTGCAGAACATTACAAGGCAATGCCAGACACGCCTGGAATCACTGTGGTGCTCAAATCAAATGGCACTTCAAGGATCTATGCCCCTATTTCTTGTGCCCCTATTTCCCTGTTTCAACCTGTTATACAACAACAGAAAACCCTACTGTTTGCTTCTTTTTCTTTGTTTTTTCCTATCCTAAATGCATACAAATCACAAAGCAATCACCTACACTACTCCATCTCACATTATAAATCTCAAAAAATCAAAAAACCTACTTGCCAAGGAGATCGAATACCATCTTCAACCCCCTCACTTCCTACCTATCTCAAGTACTGGTTCGGGGGAAACCCCTTACTTTGATGCTCGATTCAAAGAGTGCAAGCGCTCAAGGCTTGAATCTGTTGCTCCCCGCAATGGAACTAAAATGTGGGAGCTTTCGCTGAACCGCCAAGACCCACGGACTGCTTATTGTTTCAAGCATTCCAAGCCGAGCACTAATGGCTACCTCTCACATAGCCGACGTGCCATCCATATCTATGGGTGTAGTGAGCCTACCTCCATGCCGATCGAGTTACCTCCTCTCCCGCGCACTCCGGTAGCTCCACGATCCAAGTGCAAGCTTCAAGCAAGCTCCATCCTCAAGCTCCACACTCCAAGCTCCATTGCCGCGAGCAAGACTAGAGAAGAGAACAGAAAAGAAGAAGAGAGGAGAAGATGGAGAGCTTCTCCTCCTCGGTCCCTCACCCTCACACACTCACTCCCTCACACTCTCACACTCCCTCTCTCAAGCACAAGCTCAAGCAAGCAAGAAGAAGAAGAAGAGGAGAGCCACTTTTTGCCACACACAAGAATGAGCTTCTCATTCACTTTTCAACTTTATATACAAAACCCTAAATCCCTTTTGGGCGGTCATCCCCTTTTCCCCTTTTTACATGGCCGACCGTAGCCTAGGCCCTTTTTCCCATTGTCCTTCTATCTTCCTAGCTTCCTTTCCACCACCCGTCTACATTTAGAAATTGCATGGGTGAGAGCCCGGCGCTCTTTTACAAGATTTCAGGGTGCGCCTTTTATTTTAAAATGCAATTTTCCCCTTTTGCATTTGCCTTGGACTTTTAAGGTTGCCCTTGCACTTTTGGCCTTTTCTCCTATTCTTTCTTCAATCGGACTACCTTTTTTTCGCCTTTACCATGTGTCTTTTTTATTTCCTTTTGCTTCTTGGTGTTGGGGTTAACATTACCCCCCTCCTAGATGAGTGCTAGTCCCATGGCACTCACTGTTGTAGGTAGCAGGCTGTAGCATGCACCAAAGACGTGGGTGACAAGGGCGCTTGTGGTTTACGTGGAGGAGTGTTGATGGTGGTGTGAAAGAAGGTCTTGGGGGCCTATTGGTGGCCAAGGTGGCTGGTGGAAGGGTTGTTGGAGTTGGTGGTAGGGCTCTTCTGTGTTGGGGATTGCATTGATGGTCAGCACAAGTGTAGGTTTGTTGGGGATTCTGCACATGATGATTCTTTGCGGGCTTGTCGGATGGTAAGGGATAAGCATTCGGAGTTAGGTGTCGATAAAGAGCGATTGAAATTTCGTTGGAGGCTTCAATACATGCAATTTGAAAACCTCTCGTGTGGTCTCTCCCTAAGGGGTAGTGCTAGTCTTCTTATCGTGCACAAGACATATTTGATTAGTTTGGGATCTCTCAATAATGGTCGTAGCTCTTTTTGAGGATCTAGAGACAATGCCCTCTTAGATTGTGGCTCTAGAGCTTCTCTCCTTAAGCAGGTCATCCATGCATATGGCTTCTTCAAAGACCCTAGCTAGCATGTCCCTTTGTAGGTTCAAATTGCTCACCAAGGCCTTGTAGAGCTCTTTACTTCGAATTCTATTTATGTGAATATAGTGGAGACCACTCATTCATTAGGTCATTTTTCTAGTAGGATTCTCTTAAAGAGAATCTGCACACATGGGTGACATAGTCTTGGATATCCTCCTTATCATTCTGGGCTAACATTCATCAACTTGACAATGAGGGTGTCAGAGTATCCCACTTCAGAGAACCTCTTGATGAAGAGACTCTTGAGGATATTTTAAAATTATTTCATTTGGCATTGTCCAGGCTTGTAAATTACATCCACCCTTTGTCTCCTAAGCAAAATCCAAAAGCTTGTGCTCATTGAGCAAGGTCTGTGTGAGGTGATTTGCCTCGCATATTTGCTCATACTGCTCCACAAAGCTGTATGAATCATTGCAAGCCTAATACTTGTCAAGTTGCTTAGCAACCACAAGTATTTTGGTCAAGCTCTTAGAGCTTGGTGCGATTCCTAATCTTGCTAGCAATGTAGTTGCTAGGATTACTCTACTCTGCTCTATAGCTACATTGTCTAAGAGTTGCTTCATGAGGAGCTCACTCAACGTAAAACCAGCCTCTAATGCTCTCTCCCTCTCAAAATTTGATCTTGCCCTAGTTCTATTGGCAAGAGCTAAGATGCATTGGACCTCATGCATTTCTATGTCTTGTCATAGCTTCTAGGCTCACTACTCTTGGTCGTAGGCGGTAGTCGTAGGCGGCTATACTTTGCAATGCTTTCCTTCCCAACCTTCTCTCTTCCTTGAGATCGGCTATGATGTCTTTGGCTAGTTGACCATTGATACACCATTTTGGATTGCAAGTTGTATTAGTTTACCATTTACTGAATGTTAACTAGGAATTCTCCCAAGTCAAGCTCGTTATCTACAGGGCCAATGCTAGTTCCCAACATGTTGGCGGTTTCATGAGCAACTAGTGTGTCAATCAGATTGATTAGATTGGGCAAAGTTGTGTCCCTAATCGTGTCGGTTCTCTCTCCCTTCTCTGTCACTTGACAATTTGTAGTAGGGTCTCCTACAGCTAAGGCTTGACAATTTGTAGTAGGTCTCCTACATCTAAGGCTTGACAATTTGTAGTAGGGTCTCCTACAACTAAGGCTTATTGGCCCCTATATAGGGTCTAGGAAGGTCAGATTTTGTCAAAAATTGATGTTCGATTTTCACATCTGATTTGCAGGTTTTCTGGTTCGATTCTAGGTTGTTTGATCCTGGACTATCTGAGTCTAATTTATCCGAATCAGTTTTTGGGTTGTCCAATTCTAAAATGATTAGGGTTTTTCGATTGGACAATCTGATTGTGTCCGATTTTGAAAATTGGACGACTTTGGGGTAGTCACACGATTTGATTTTGGGAATCGGACAGTCCTGAAGGGGATGTAATGGCAGCGGAGAAGGAGAAGAGGAAGATGCAGGAGAGAAGAGCACACACAATGTAGGTTCTCTCCAACTAACCTGACAGTCTTATTGCACTATCATATTACATATGAATAAAAAATGGGCGGTCATAGTGTACATAGGCAAGCCCTGAGTCCTTTTACCCCAATAACCTCCCACTAAAAGGCCAATGTGCTTGCGGAGTGAAAATAAAGAAAATAAAAAAAAAGACAAGGTGAGGAATCATGACATCTCACCCAACGCCCAATCGAAAAGCGAGCTATGCAAGAAGTGTCGGGAACCTCTGCAGAAGAAGAGTCAAGCATCCTCAAGTCCATGACATCCAAGAGATAAGCCATCCCATAGCTCCATACAATGGAGCAATCTAAGAATGCTTCTCATGAAGCAAGTACAACTCATCAGTGCACGGTTGCAAAGTATCAAAGTCGCACATAGCATCACCGTGGCGCATACAAGACATCAAAGAGCAGTCAAACTCTCCAGAGTCAATCACTGAAAAAGAGCCAACATCCCAAACACTCATCCAACGGGGTCTCAAGACTACATGTGGACTCAACGAAGCGGAAGACTAACATATGGCTAACTGTCCAGCTTGCAAAACTACAAGAAAATGGTTCTCATGAGCCTACAAGGGGTCTAGCAACTGATCACCAAAATCCTAACCCTGACTGCTATGCATAGCTATGTCATCTGGGCCAATAAGTGCCTCATTTTCACGATAAACAGCTTGCTGTAATGGCACTATACCTACTATAAAATCAGCCATAAAGCGTATTGAATGCTCATCAAGAGGCCTGAGAGGTGTTTGCATCTCATAGAAGATAGCATGATGGCTGTATATGACCTATTGATCATCTAAATCCCATAAGCTGTAGGCCTTAAAGTCACCATCTCCATAACCAATGAGGATACATCTATGTGACATAGGCTCATGTGGCATACGTATAGATGCCTAGCAGCCAAACATCCTCAAGTAATCATAAGAGGGCTGCATGCCACTCCATGGCTCATGGCGTGTAATACCATCCAAGGTCAAGCACGGCATCCTGTTAACCAAATAGATTGCCGTCATAAGGTCCTCAGCCCAAAATCCATGAGAAACCCAGCTATGATAAGCATAGAAGCAACCTTTGCCTGTAAGGTCAGGCACATGCCATGAGCAATCCCATAATACCATGGGCACAAGAAATCAATGCCATATTGCTGACAAGAGGTCCGAAAGCTGGGAGAGAGAGCATGACTCTCATAATCTATCTGCAAGCACCTAGGCTTCCTACCAACATAATCCATAAACCTGTCAAGCATAACTGCAACATCCTTAATCTGCACCAAGGGAAAAGCCCAAACACGGTGGGTAGCATGATCAACAAAGGTCACAAAGTACGACGCTCCACCAAGTGACTCGGAAGGCATAGGTCCATACATTGCACAATGGACAAGATCTAGAGAAGCATGCCTCGTACGATTGCCATAAGCCAAGGGGGCTCTACAAGGACCAAGAGTACAATCAGGGCAAGCATCAAGATCTATAAGTGACATAGGAGGCAGTAATGAGTCTGAGTGAGACAAGTTCTCCATCTCTTTGTGGTAACTTTGTCTACTATCATATACTTTACAGAGCCACTTATTTGGATGCTATTGTACAGATACTTGGGCTTCTCTTGGAGCTTGACCATTGTAGGATCTTATGCCACTTACCCGTCTTGCATTGACTTGGATGCTACTATGTGGTTTGATGTACTGTAGAGTCATGTTTGCCATTATGGTTATGGGTTGATTTCATGGCTGAATACCATATGATCTTATTATAGATGTCTTATGCTTTACCAAACTGTGGTTGGTTATGTCATGTAGTTATGAAAGGTGAGAAGGATCGAAGCTTGCACTCGAGAGCTATGGCAGGAGAGCAAGAGCAAGAAAGAGAGAGACAAGAAATGGGAACTCCAACAGTCACAATGTGTGATTGGGCCTTCCTTTATTCAAACTGTCACTAAAAGAATAAAGAATAAAGTGATGGTGATGGGCGCCCGCCACCTGTAGTGTGCAGTGGCGGTGACTGTCAGTGTAGTAATACACGGGCGGCTAGGCGGAGGTGCCTTTACCCCCAACAACCTCCCACTTAAAGGTGAATCATCCCTAGTGAGGAGTGAAAAGAAAAAGAAAGAAAAGATAGTACAACATGTACACATGTACAACTGGATGGGAAAAGACGTCATCTTATCCCATGCCCATCAACCTCTTGAGGAAGGCAAAGCGCTCTGTAGAGAGGCTTTTCGTGAGTAGATCTGTAGGATTCTGGTCAGTCGAAATCTTGACAAGATCAACAGACTTGCTTGGACATCCAAGAAACAGCACCTCCAGCATAAGTGAATGCATAGTCGGAAGTGGACTTCCTACTATATGCATGTCCTGCATAATCAGAGTTAGTGTACCCCATGACTCCTGTATCCTGGCTGCCATAGCATATGCACATATCTGCAGTGCCCTTCAGGTACCTCATGATACCCTTCACGGCATTCCAATGCTTCTTGCTAGGTGTAGCCATATAGCATGCCACAACACCAACTGCAAAGGAAATATCTGGACGAGTGGCGATCATGGCATATATAAGACTGCCCACTGTAGATGCATAGGAAATTTTGGCCATCTCGGCCCTTTGCTCATCTGTCTGCAGACAATTAGCTTGTGATACCTTCACATAAGAAGGCAATGGATAGCCAATAGGCTTTTTATTTTCATTCCCTTCAAAGACATATGGCCCAAACGGGCATGCCAAAGAGATACATGTGGGATAAAACCCACAAAAAAAACATGATCAAGGGAAGAAGCGAATACAATCAAGGGATAGAGCTAGCCTTGGCACCTCTCGCAATCACAAGTCTACCACGAGTGATCTTTCATGTAGAGTCTCCAAAAGATACATGATAACCTGCGTCATCAAGCTGTCCAGCTGACATGAGACTGTGTGTCAATAGGTACATGACGTACATCCTACATAACAAAACTGCTGCCAGAAGGAAACTGTAGCCTAACATCACCAATATCCACAATATTAAGAAAGCTGTCATCACCTAAGCGCACAAAACCCGAAACAGTACGGTATGAACGAAACCACTCTCGGGAAGGTGTCACATGAAAGGACGCACCTGAGTCCAAGAGCCAACACTGTGCATACATAGAGTGTATCTCTGTCATCTGCGAAGCACAAGAAGAAGCTGCAAGGATATAATCATCATCAACATCCTCAAGCTACATAACATTGATCTCTTCAATTTTAACACTGGACTTTGCAGGCACTATGTTGCGATCAGAAGACTTATCCTACACTTTGTCTTCCCCCTTATCTTTGAGCCTTTCATTGCACAATTCATGGCATTGTGGCCTAATATGGCCCTTTTTCCCGGAATGGTGACAAGTAACATCTGCATTCCTGCCACGAGATTTGCTATGTGACTTCCCACGAGACTTGGACCAAGATTTTTGAGAATCTCATCCACGGCCACTACCACTGGCATGCTTTCCATATCCATCATTCCTGCCTCTAAATGTCATAGCATGCGACACACGAGAAGCATCCAAATTCTTATGGTTAACCTCTTCTTACAAAAGAGCACTCTCAACATCAGATAATTTCAAGGTAGCAGTAGAGGCACATAATGCAGTGCGAAATACATCCCATGACTCATTAAGAGTACCAAGCAAGAAAAGAGGAGTGACATCCTCTGCAAAAGTGATGTCATGCGAAGTCAAGTTCTTAAGTATAGCATGGAATTGGCTCAAGTGAGCAGACATGGTCACATTCTCCTTCATGCGCACATCCATAAGCTGCTTCAGCCAATACATCTGATTCGCTGGACTTTTCTTGTCATAGAGATTCTTGATTTTATTCCACAACTGCCATGCACTCTGTTCTTCCTCAAATACATTGTAATGAACTTGTTCTATGAGAGATAATACAATAGTGGACTTGCATAACTCATCAAGCTCAAGCCATTCCTCATCTGCCCGCTCAACCTCAATAGTTTGATCTACGATTTCTGCACCAACACCTGCCAAATCTGGCTCTTCCAATAAGAGTAATTTGCACCATCAAGCTTAGTGATGTTGAAAATAGCATGATCAGTGGACAAACTCGCCATAATGTAAGCTAGAAGTCTATAGACAATTCAAAATTGCTTGTTGTTTACTGCAGAAAATGACCAAAAAATCACCAAAATCGAGAGAAAATGGCGAGAAAAGTGTAACCAAAGTTGTTGCCCACCAAGTACTGGTGAAAGTACATCATTTCAAAATATTTTAGCATGAAAAACCCATGTCAGCTTAGAGTTATGTGCTTGATGTAATAAATGACAGCAAGATACTGTGAGAGGAAATTGCTGACCAAATCATTGCACCAAGTCAAGAAATAAAAACCAAGACATGACCAGCCATAAATGGGCATAAATCAGCACCAAACAGTCATCAAGACCCTGAGAAAATATCCAAACATGTCACCAAATCATCCGTCAGTGAGTAGGCATACCCCATGGACAATAGGGCAAAGTATACATAACACTAGCAAGACCTGACACCAGTAGGTGTATGCTCACAAGAGTGCAAAGCCCAAGCTCAGGTCAAAAGCAACTCTAAGATATCATTGCATGGACCATGCATCATTTAAGTGTAAGAGATCCCAAAGTCTCAAGTATCTACAAAATGCTCAAAATAGCATAAACCTCATGCTCAATGTCGGTCAAGCATATAAGATGCTCCCACAGGCACAAAAAGGCGGATAAACGAGCTCAACAGCTCAAGCAAACCAAGTCAAAGTACCAAAAACGTGTAACCAAGACAATGCCTCAATAGCATCCAAGGTCGTAATGGAAAAAGCCAAGTCGTAATAGAAAAATCCAAGTCAATGTCCAACTACTCAAGAGAATACTCAAATGAATGTCGAGAGGAGCTCAAACAACTGCCATCCATAGCCAAAGCATAAAGCATTCACCAAGACATCATAACCGGTACTGGGTAGCCTAGGCATAAACCATGTCATAGATGAAATGCTAGCTATAAAGAAGTGGCAGTCAAACCCAAATCGAGCTCTAATCTCAGCTCAAAATCATTTCGGAGCATAAACAAGACATGTGGCATAGTCCAAATACATCATGACATCATACCGAGTAGTCGAGAGCACCCCGTGACCAATAGGCATAACCCAACTGTAGCACAAATAGCTTCAGTCTTGAAGTTTCCAGCAGCATATAACCTTTGTAAATTGAGCAAATCAGTCCTCAATCCAAGCTCAAATCCATAGGCAAACCATAACATACATTTATGTATGTATAGGCACCAATCGGGCATAATTGGGCATCAAATGCCAAGACCTGTAAGCATAAAATTGAAGTAACAGATGGTTGCATCTCTCTTCGGCCGTCTTTCCACCTTGTTGGCTAGACCCAATGCCTTCTCCACCAACTCGGGTGTCAACTCAATCTGTACATGGTGGTTTTCCTCTCCTTTTTGCATGGTCATAGTGTTGCCGTTACCATTGAAGGTCCAAAGGAACTCTACACACTTATTATAGTCCACCATTTGGCCAACTACCTCCATGTACTTGTGCATATTACATTACTACACAATCTATTTTATGGCTTTCTCCTCCATGGCTATATCATCCAAGTTCAAGACAAGCCTGAACTTGAACTGATTAAAGGCCCTCATTTCAACTGAGAGGCCATACTTTGCTTGCTCTTTCTCCAAAACGGCGATTTGCTAGTCTTTTCTTGTCCTACCATAGTGGGTGCCTGTTATTAAGCCATGCTCACGATTAGTTATCTTAAAATAATTTCTTGTGGAAATAAAAAAGATTATGTGCTTATGGACAGTTGAAATGCTTAAGTATAGAAAGAGACTTTTCCTTCAGCAGTTCTATCCATTTTCAAAATTCTATGACACTTTTTCTCAATCACAAAAAGGTCAAGGGCATTCAACGCATGCTCATGGTGATTTACTTTCGCATGAGCCAAGCATAGAAGTTCAGATTTTATTCTAGGTTAGCATAGTGGTCCATGTCGAAAGGACGGATGCCTACTTGAGTGATGTAGGTGAGAACATCTGTGAGGAACTCAATGGAGTCAATTCAACTGGAAATATGTAACTCCTCCTTAGTCAAAATTTGATCTAAATACGGGTGGGTCAAGAGGTGCTCTTCTAGGGGTCGGTTACGAATGGTGGTCAACACCTTATAAGAGGTTTGAGCCACATAAATGGGGTCATACAACGAGGTTTTGATTGCATGTCATTGCTCCGTGTTGGTCATGATTTGGTAGCCCTCTTGCTCCCATTGAAGTCAAAGAGCATACCATTTCCTCAAGAAAGAGGAGTCGTTGTCACCAAGCCATTTCAACTCCTCCATTTCGTGGTCAGTGGCAAGGGCTATGCTCTTGTCATAAGAGGTAATTAGGCGTTGTTTTCGTGCATGTTCTTGGGATATCTCGGTGGCAATTAATTCCTTGCCTTCTTGGGGAGCCTTAACAAATAGGAATTTAGATTCCTTCGATGAGTAAGGTAGCATACGTACCTCTTTTGCTAAAGGCTCATCCAAAAGACCTAGGTCTAGTCGATCATTGCTTTTAGCAAGTGTAGTAAATGTGGCATCCAACCGTCGAAGGCAAGCAACCAAGTCATCGCTTTTATTTTCAGCAAAGTCTACAGTGAAAGTGAGAATTGATCTTCATTCATAAGAGAATCTAAGGCCTATAGGGTGGTTGGGGTTTGATAGAACTAGATAATTCAGCAGCAGCTGATGGTCGCGGCTTTGGTTGTTCTTGATGGTGCAGTTGAGCCATTAGTGCACTCAGCTTGGCTTGTGATGTGAATGTTGAGCTACTAGACATTGATGAGGTTTTAGGGACACTAGCAAGACTAGGTTGAGGCAACATGTGAGTAGCAGGCTGTTGTGGCTTTGGTTGATAGACTTGTTTAGTCTTTGCCAACTTATGCATTTGAGGTTTTGTGGGCTTCACAACCTGAGTTGTTTGTGGGATTAAGGCATTTTCTATCACATGGCTTGGTGTGGTCAAGTTTGAGGGCAACATTTGAGTAGTACCCTTAGCCACCTTGGCTTTAGGTACCCAAATCTAGGCATTACCCTGGTAGTAGCCTTGTGCTTGCAATAAGGTCTTGGGGACCCATTGTTGTTTGACCATTCGTCAATGTCTATAGTTCATTATGTGCCTCCTAGGTTTCGAATATGAGACCCTAGCATTGCGAGGTTGTGAGTGTGCACTTTTAGCTAGCGACTATTGATAAATATGACATATCCTAAGTCATATCCTATGGATGTATGTATCTAAAGTAGAAGCATATGTAAAGTGTCCTTAAGTTGGGGGTATCTATCACTTTTGAGGATACTAGTTGCATGAGACTAAAAAAAAAGAATGGAAGAAGGATAATGAAAAAGGAAGACAATGAAGAAAGCTCGAGCCTCCATATCTATATCTAAATCACCTTTCGCTGCACTCCTCCATTGAATCTATCATCTACTTTCAATTGGTATCAGAGCTACGCTCTGTGTAAGGATCCTCAAAATATCTTGTTCTTGCCAATTCAGCTATGAGCCTTGCCTTCATTGAGTAGTCCAGAGGTTCCAAACTCTGAGCTGCTCCATGCAAGTGCCTAGACTATATCACCTACCATTGATAGGCATCATGTTCTAAAAGATCCACATGACTGGACACAATTGGATGATAGTCCAAAGATGGAAGAAGTCATTCCCTAGGGTATGGCAACGCATAGTCCATATTGTAATTTGGTTGACAAATAGGCATAGGGACCATTCGTGCTGGTGGGACTACCCTTGCTGATGGGCCTACCCTTGATAGAGCTGCAACTTGGCGTGGTGCTTTGCCATTGGCAAAATTTTGGGGACCAGTACTTTTGACACATGGTTGATGAGTTATTTCTTTCTCAGGCTTGGGCTTTGATGGGTTATGAGAATCAAGTCGATGGAAGAGCTTCATCAGTTTCTGAAACCTCCTAGAAGACTCCTTGAATGCATTAGGAACCAAATTCATACCACTAGCTGAGCTTGCCCTATACACCCCTTGCAAAATCCTCTTGTCAATGTCAAACATGAACAACTTGTTCCCTTTCTTCACTTGCTCGACAACACCTTTCTTAGAATCTGGAAGTCCAAAGTCCCTATGCTTGAAGCAATCTTCCTTCGTACACTTGTTGCACATGAATATTAAACTAGCAAGATCCGCGTTTTCAAAGACGAATGCCATGAGGACATGCCATGGGGTAGTGCAAGAAATCGGCACCATGAATGGCCATTAGCAGCTCACACTAATTTCGTTTGGATAAGGCTTACTAAGCCTTAAACACTAAGGCTTACATTTGTTTTGTGTTCACATTGGAACTCGAAGAAACTGGCTATTTTTGTGGAGCTGCTTTCACACTAGAAGGAAGACATGAATTGGTTATTGCCCAAACTGGTTCATAGTCAATCAGATCATACTACAGAGAAGAAGAACTAGTTGGTTTGAAAACTAAAAAAGGGCAGTTTCTATGCAACTTACGGGAGGCTATTTAGAGGTCGATTTTTGCTCAAAAAATTTTGGAAAAATTTTCTATAACTTCAGCTTGACAAATACTTTCATCTTGGCACAAACAATTGCATAAAAATTGTGGAAAAATTGGTTAATTTTAGACCAGTGTTTTGATGCATTTTGGGTCATACAAACATCATGTGGGATCTGAATTGGATGTATCTTGTTGGGAACTGAATGTATGACATGTTGGCATCATGGATGGATGCATATGATAGTTTTTTGGACACATGTATAACAATCATATTGCTAGAAGCTATTTTTACATGCATTTTGGGCTATTTTTTATGTTTTTTGGTCTCGAATTAGACCATTGATGTTCCAGATTGGGGCATGCTGCTAAATACCATTTGTGGGCAGTTTGTTTTGCTATTTTTTCTAAATTTGTAGCAGGCATAATGTCTGACATGGCACAAATCACTCAGATTGTTGGAGATAAATTGAACAAAGACAACTATAGTGTTTGGTCTTATAGGATGGAGAATTTTTTGATGAGTAGAGGTCTATGGGACCTCATAATAGGTGATGATGAATGTCCAGAAGTTCTTGAACATCCAACTGAAGAGCAAAGAAAGCGTATAAGGATTGGACAGGGAAGAACATGAAGGTTTTACATTGGATCTCCATATGTATTTTAGAAGCCTTGATTCCTCATATAAAAAAGGCAAGCACTTGTAAGGAGGCATGGGAAATCATAGAAAAAATGTATGGAACATGTACAAAGGCTTGTAAGATACAACTCAAGTAGAGATTACATGGTGCATGGAGAGGTAATCGCAGTATCAGTGACTATGTGGCAAAAATCAAGCAAATTGCAGAAGACCTTGCATCCATTAATGCACCTGTTTTTGATGATGATGATTTAGTGTCAGTGACACTAAATGGACTTGGACCAGCTTTCAAATCTTTGGATACCTCTATTTCAATTAGAGGAGGCTCTATGCCTAACTTTAAGGAGCTTATTGGATTTCTACTTACAAAAGAAATCAAGTTGGGATTGAATGCATCTAGTAGTGGCAAAAATGCAGGTGGAGATAGTGTTTTCTATCACCAGAGAGGTCGTGGCATCTCATCTAGAGCTAGAGGCTCTTCACTTAGTTGTAGTAATTATGGTTTTGTTCGTGGAAGAGGTAACTTTGGTCATGGTGACTTCATACATAGAGGCAGGGGGAGATTTTTCCTAGAGGTAGAGGACGGTCTAGTCCTTTATAGAGAGATGGCACTTGTCATTATTGTGGGCAGTTTGGTCATTTTGAGAAGGATTGTTATCACAAACAGAATGCCATGTCTAGGGGTTGTGGAAGGATCCAATATGGCCACTATGCATGCACTTATGGTGGTATAGGTTACGAACCTAGAGGTGGATCTACCCAGAAAGGTCCTCATCATCTAGAATTAACAAGTCACCTCTGAGGTACATATAGGACATCAACATTGAATCTGGGACTACCGAAACCTCAAACACCATCATGACCACTTCTGACAACAAATCCGCAGACCAAGTTCCACTCCAGTCATCCTCTGGAGGTGATAAATCCATGGTTGAAAGTTTAACATAAAAAGCTAACTTCTGTTGTTGGTAATGAACAAAGAAAGAGTGGGAGGGAGGAATAAACTCCATAAACTGCTCAAAAGTAGTCCATAAGATATCCATTCTAGACTGCAATCTCTCAACCTTGGCCTAAAATACAAGACATAAAGTGGCATTCCGTTGTAAAACAACCAAGTTCTGCTGAGGCATAGAAGGAATCATGGGAACACTGGGACTTCGGGGAATGGATCGTGACTGTGCCAATTGGTCCTTCAACTGTTTAATCTAGGAGGCTTGAGATTCCACTGTATTGTGAGTTTTCTACAAATCTGACAGCTTCGTATCTAGAAGAGTGTTAAACTCTTGAGCTTATTTGGACATGTCCTCTTTCTCTTTAGAAACCCTAATGACCTCTGACTCAGCTTCTACTAACTGATTTTTCAAAGAAGACATTTCTTCTCTCTGGGTCTCAATCATGTTGGTCTGCTGCTCTATCTACTTAAACATATCGGAAAGGGTGTCTTTGGCAGAGGCTAGCTCTGTGGTTGCCTTATTTATTTGGTTTGGATTGCATCAATTATTCATAGAAAGAAGAATATAATTGTTGAACATAAGCTGTCACTGAGAGTTCAATAAAACTCTAGATGTCTTTACAAAGGAAAGGAATAGCATCCCCTATCACTAAGCAGTTCAGCGAAGCAACTAATATATCCAAAGAACCCTCTCGATGTGCCATGAATAAGTTGTTGCATGTGAGGTAGGCAGGGAGTTCACTTGCACAGGTAGTAGGAACTGACATTGAAGGAACGACTGGTGGAATTGTCTCTACTACACACTTCAAGCGCTTCCACTGAATGACCAGTGGAGGGGGGGAATCAATATCCTCTATGTCAATGGATTCTGGATCTTCTTAAGGTGGAGGGGGAGGGAGTGGATCAGATGGATGAGGAGGTAAAACACCCTTCTTAAGGCCTGAATAGGTCAAAAAAGCATATAAATATGAACCAAAGGTTACACTGGTAACATTCCCTCTAGTCACCTTGACAAAATGCCAGTCCATCTTCGTAAGAAGGTAAGTGCTCCAGTCAATGGCAACCCCTTTTAAAACCATCCTGGAAGCTGTGAAGAGCTCGTTGGACCAGTAGTGAGATGGTATCTTGGCAGGCATGAACCTGTCCTAGAGAAATTGGCAGAGTAGCTTCCAAAGAGGATTAGTGATCATTGAGAAAGACACTCTTGAAATGTTAATCACCTTCTTGACATCGAGGATCTCTTTAGTCTGCTTCTGTAACAGCTTGAGGATCTCTTCATTTGAGAATAATTGTCTGGTTGTGGCAAAGGGTTTCCCTTTTTAGGAAAGGGACAACAACCCTCTAGGTGTTAGGACCATGGAAGTACCACGAACCAAGCTCTATTTCTTACTGTATGACGCAAGAAACTCGTCACAAAGGGCTGGATCGTTTGGAATCAGAGGGAGAGGAGCAGCTACAAAAGATGCAATGCCAGCTTTTGCAATAGGCTCAAATGTCAGTAGGAAAGAATAATCCCTACTAATCAGTGAAACATACTAAATAGGAGGAGGTATACGAGGTGCCATTCAGATATTGAACACACAACACAACTCACAAATGGTGCTTTTAAGGAATCCTAGACTTCAATACCTTGACTGGGTCTCTAAATGAAAAGTTGTTAATTAAGAATTTAATGTGTCTGAAGTGCTGTGCTTTTTCAATACATACATTTTTGTGACGGCTGGTTCATTTTTAATTAAAATTAAGGTGACTCTAAAGCGCACGTAGTGCGTGCAAAGTGAATGGCTGGTTGATTCTTATTTAATTAAAAAGAATGTGTGTTGAGCGTGGATGCACGTGCTATGGTGGTAATTAGGGTTCACTTTAGGAATTAATAGGTGAATTTTGGGGTAGCGGTAAAAATAAACGAGAAGGGGAAAAGAATTTGGTTGGGGTTAATGCGTCGGTGGTATGTTGACTTTTGTTGTTTTTTTTGTTATTTTTAATGAAGAAATCCCAAAAAAATATTTCAAATTTTAAGTATGATGTTTCAACCAGGCAACATGAGGAAAAACTTAACTAAAAAATTTTCAACAAGGTGTCTATATTTTTCCAACATTTTTCTATTTATATTTGGCATTTAACATGCTTTTTTCAAAAATTTTGCCCAAAAATAAAAATTTAACCATTTTGTAAAGCATTTTTAGTTTTTTTTTAAATTCAAAATTTTTAAAGAAGGTGGACAAAATTTTCTATTATTTTTATATTTTTTATTTTTATTTAAATTTAATGATTTTTTACCATTTTTAATGGATTTTAAATGAATTTTGAAGTTTTTGAATTTTTTGCAATTAAATTTTTGAATTTCTACTTTGAAAAGTAATTTAGAAGATGTCTATTTGGTCAAAGGAATTTTTAGCTATTTTTAAATGAAAATTTTAGGAATTTTCATTAATTATTTTTTATTTTTATGTGTTTTTTAGGATGTTTGACAGTTTTTAAATTAAAAAAGGATACCCGATTGCATGTGAACAACAGCTTATGCTTGAACGGTCATGCACCACCCACGAATAAGGCCGACGCGCGTAAACACCTACGTAGACCACGGCCACACCGACCACGTACGAAAAACCACACCTAGTGGCATGTGAATAACTGTTACGAACCCACAAACACATCCCCACACATGAATCCACACATACGTCCACTCATAGTTGGGGGGTAGATATGGGTATCGAAAGAGAGATGCGCGAGGGAAAGGTGGCTAAAGGGGTTTTTTGTGGGGGGGGGGGGGGGGGGGGGGGGGGGGTTTAAGGTGGGGTGGGGGGTAGTGAGTATGGGCGGTGGGGAATTTGGAGGGGGAATGGGTGGGTGGGAGGAAAAGCAACAGGGGGCAAGTTCGATTTTTATGTGTTTTTTCGGGTGTTTGACAGTTTTTAAATTAAAAATGGATACCCAGTTGCGTGTGAACAACAGCTTCTGCTCGAACGGTCATGCACCACCCACGAACGAGGCTGATGCACGTAAACACCTACGTAGACCATGGCCACACCAACCACGTACGAAAAACCACACATAGTGGCGTGTGAATAACTGTTACGAACCCGCAAACACATCCCCGCGCATGAATCCACACATACATCCACTCATAGTTGGGGGGTAGATATGGGTATTGAAAGAGAGATGCGCGAGGGAAAGGGGGTTTTGGGGGGGGGGGGGGGGGGGGGGGGGCGGGTTAGTGGGTATGCGCAGTGGGGAATTTGGAGGGGACATGGGCAGGCGGGAGGAAAAGCAACAGGGGGGCAAGAAAACGGTCGAGGAGGGGGCAAAGATTGCCGCGGGGGGGGGGGGGGGGGGGGGCTCAAAAACGACCGAGCCAGGGGAGGAGGGGAGAACGGCCCGCAAGGGGGGCAAGAATGGGGGCGGGGCAGGCGGGGGGAAGAGAGAGAGAGAGAGAGAGAGAGAGAGAGAGAGAGAGAGAGAGAGAGGAGGGGAGAGAAACCGTCAAGTGGGGGCCACCGGGGGGGGTGGGGTACTTTTATTTTATTTTATTTATTTATTTTAACCCCCCTCGTCCCGCGCATAAACGCAGTGCGAGGTTTAAAAAAATTTTGCAATGGCAAAAAGCAATGGGGGTCTTGATGGCAGCACGGGTGCGGGATGACACGACGGACGCGATGTCGTGAGTTTTTTTTAAAAAATAGGCAGTCACCCACGACGTGAGTAGCTCGACGGGCACAAATTAGCGAAAAAATTGCATAAAACCCAAACCGTGCATCTGAACGAAATGTGGTAAAAAGGAAAATGGTGCCAAAAGTTCAGAGGGAGATAGTGGAAGAAGGCAATTGGGTGTCTTAAGATCAATTTAGGGCGTTCACATGGAAAAAACGAGAGAGAAGAAGGGGAGGGGAGAGAAACCATCGAGTGGGGGCGTGGGGGGTATTTTTATTCTATTTTATTTATTTATTTTAAACCCCCTCGTCCCTCGCATAAATGCAGTGCGAGGTTAAAAAAATTTTTGCAATGGCGAAAAGCAATGGGGGTCTGGACGGCAGCACAGGTGTGGGATGATGTGACGGACATGATGTCATGAGTAAAAATGAAAAAAAGAGGCAGTCACACACAACGTGAGCGGCTCGACTGTCGCAAATTAGCCAAAATATTGCATAAAACCCAAACTGTGCATCTGAACAAAATGTGCGAAAAAGGAAAATGGTGCCAAAAGTTGAGAGGGAGATAGTGAAAGAAGGCAACTGGGTGTCTTGAGAACAATTTAGGACGTTCACATGGAAAAAATGAGAGAGAAGAAGGGGAGGGAAGAGAAACCGTCGGGTGGGGACATGGGGGTATTTTTATTTTATTTTATTTATTTATTTTAACCCCCCTTGTCCCACGCATAAACGCAGTGTGAGGTTTAAAAAAAATTTGCAATGGCGAAAAGCAATGGGGGTCCGGACGGCAGCACGGGTGCAAGATGACGTGATGGACATGATGTCATGAGTAAAAATAAAAAAAACAGGCGGTCACGCACGACGTGAGCGGCTCGACGGGCACAAATTAGCCAAAAATTTTCATAAAACCCAAACTGTGCACCAAAACGAAATGTGGGAAAAAGAAAAATGGTGCCAAAAGTTGAGAGAGAGATAGTGGAAGAAGGCAAGTGGGTGTCTTGAGAACAAATTAGGGCGTTCACATGGAAAAAACGAGAAAATCGGGCTTGACAAAACACATACAAAAATTAATATCGAAAAATCCATGGGCCGAAATGAAACGCAAGAAAAAGGAAAAATGTGCAAAAAGGCATGTTGAATAGGCTTGTCATGTCAAAACACAATTTCAATGGAGATAAAATCTGTTCACATGGAAAAACCCAAAAATTGTATCCGAAAAGAGATTCGGAAATTAATATTGAAGGATCTGTGCACCGGAACGAAGGGCAATAAAAAGGAAAAATGTTAGGACACATATGATCTTTAGGCTGTCACATCAAGTCTTAGTTCGGATGGGGTGAGGAGGCAGTCACATGGAAAAAATAAAAAAATGGAGCTCGAAAACACCAATAAAAATTAATAACAAAAAATCCAAAGGGCAAAACAGGGTGGAGGAAAAAGTAAAATTGTACAAAAGGGTGGCCGGACAAGGCTATCTAGTTAGAATTGAATTCCGAAGGGAAGAGGGCATGTTCACATAGAAAAAGGTCAAAATCGTACGCGAAAAATGCACAAAACCACACAAATTAATTAAGGACAAACCGTACATCAGAATAACAGATGGGTAAAAGGAAAAATGTCCATGGGAAGGCATAGGATAGGATTGGTACATCAAAGCACTGTTTCGAAGATATAAGAGTGTGTTCGCATGGAAATATGCCCAATTTTTCAAAAAAAAGCTTAAAAAATTAATAACGCAAAAACAATAAGCCAAAACAGGGGGATATAAAAAGAAAAAGTGTGTCATTCAAAGGGACGAACATGATTATAAGGTTGGATCGGGAGGTTGGTGAACGTAGAGTATGTTCATATAGAAAATGAAAAAAATTGTGCAATAAAAGGGACCGCAAGGGAAATGGCTGCGACGACGACAGGGGGTATGAGGGTGGGTGGATGGGTGGGTGGCGAAGGGACCCCATAAGGATAGAACTACGACGTGGTAGACCCACATGTTTGGTTAATGACATATGCAAGGGAGGTATACACAACAGACGCGCAGGGACGCCTCCCCATACTTAAGACCTTACCGGTTAGGGTAGATTGATTGACACGGCCTCAAACTTGTCAACCGACTGGATGCTAATGTCCCCACACTTAAGACATAACATGCACTTCCAAACAAAAAGGTAGGGTTAGGAACACTTGACACATTTCATAAATGGTTGAAGGGAACAATCGTTGTTGATGTAGGAAGATTGAAGTCGTTGTCGAGTGGCAGGAGGGATGTAGGCACACCATAGAATACATCCAGCATGGCAGGGACCATGCAAGAGCACCTAGGGAGGTAGCTTTATCGGTAAAGTCCGCCGATTCAAGTGTCGCTGACGAAGATTAGAACTCTCAACTCATGGGCACTCATGAGGATGATAGAATAGTCGCTCACCCCATGACTCACATCACTTGGGGTAATATTTATGGAATCCCAGATCGCACACCCAGTTTAGGAATTGACAATGAGGATGGTGCAGAGGGAGTATGCCAAGGTGAACAATTGATGGTGCATTAGTACATCCAACCTAGTCTGGCATAGGTGCGAGAAAGAAGGCTAGGGAGCCTTGTCGTGGAGTGTATTGAATAGGGTGGCATGGCGTGTCATGGTGGCAGAGTCCCATCCCATGTGTGCATAGGGAAATGGGAATGTACATTACTCCCATGGTCGTAACATCCCTCAATCCACACCTCTCGATGATTGTTTTAAGGACACACCAATCACACTCTAACCCCCCTCTATCGCACACTCTGTTTGAGAATATAGGAGGGCAGCCCATTCCTTACACCCATTGTTGTATCTCTTGTGCGCATTTGATGGTGCATTAATGCATCCCGCCTTCTGCCAGCATATGGTGCAAGAAGAAAGGCCAGGGAATCTTATAGTACAATGCACATGAACAGATCGTGCTTTGTGCATTGAGAAGCACAACCCGTGCACGCAACACTCCATTCACATATCACACCTCTCAATTGAATTTGAAGGGAAATAACTGGTCACTCGGCCCACCCTTCTTCGCGTGCTCATTTGATAGATACAGGAGGGCAACCCGTGCTCACATCCCCATCTAGTTAGGATGAAAACTCACATCACTCAATGTGTTGTTGATGAAGATCATTGGTTGGTTGTCGACAAGGTGCCGATAAAAGGGCGTACCCAGAGAGGTAGCCAACACATCTGGTACTTGATTTTATCTGTAGAGCAGGTCATCTTTGGAAAAGATAATCTACTGTAGGGAAGCAGTCCTTCGAATGAGATGGCTAATATAGCGCACCAAGGAAGGTGGCTTTGGAAAGTTACATCTAAAAAAGTTCATCGGCTAGTGATTCAACTGTTCTGGATTGTGTGGTATTTCCACCTTTTCTACAGTCAGCTTCCCATCCAGGGGTATTTACCACCTTTTCTTGGAACGAGGCCTGCTATGAAAAGGAATTGCTTCCTTTCCTCCCATAGTAGTGTTTTTTTTCTTCTTCTTCTTTCCTACTCCCGAGGGTGTTTCCACCTTTTCTCGAAGAATAGGTCGGCATGACAGGGACCTAAGTCCTTTTCTCCCATGACCAATATATATATATATATTCTTTTTTCTTTTTTCCTTAATAAAGAGAATGGTAGAAATACCATGTATTAGGACTATCCTCATTGCCACTGCTCGATCAAATGAGAGAAGAACAAAGTAAGGATGGGAGGTATCTGGGAGGGGCAAGTAGAACGATGCCGCCTCATGAGGAAGATCATAAGGGCTATCGGGAGCACGAGGAGAAGGACACATGGACCTCTTGGTCGAAAGGAATATAACAATTCACAACCCACAAACTGGCCCTCTTGGCCTTATGAAATAAAACATTAGAACCCAACTAAAATGGCCATCTTGACCTAATGAAATAATCCACTTTATGACCATTCAATAGTGTACTACTGAAACAAACCCTTGGTCCTGATATAACTCTACTAAAGCACAAGATCGACCAAGGATAAAGGCTTCTTGGGCCCTGCACTAAGTGCATCAGGTTATTAGCTAATCCCCCTGCATAGATAGCAAGGGGTGCCCGACAAATATGATGATTCGCAATCCTATGCATCCATGACAGAGTAGGAAGGTGCTCACTTGCTACTTGACTCATAACCCAAACTAACCAGTGGTGTCCGAAATATGACATGTCAGTAAGAAGGCCCCAAAGTAGTGCAGGGCTACTATTAGAAGGTAGTTGTAAGGGCTCCCCTAGACCACAATTAAAAAAGACATCTTCAACGAAAGCATAGAGTATATCTTTCTTGTATCACTTTTGCCTCTCCCAACAAATGATTGAGAGCAAAACATGCAGTGGGTAGCTCTATTTCCAATAGAAAAGCACACTCTTTCCCATACACTAGCTTGAATAGGGTGTGGCCTATAGCTCTCTTAAATGTCGTGTTATAAGCCCACACTACTAGATATAATTTCTTATCCCAATTACACTTGCTTTTCAATACTATCTTGGATAAGATTTCCACCAACTGTTTATTTATTGTCTCAAACCTGACCATTTGCTTGAGGATTATACGGGGTAGTCTTGTTATGCTTAATCTTTAAAGCTTCAGTCAAATATACTATAACTTTGTTCAAGAAGTGTGTATGTTAACCCTAGTTCGAAACCAAGAAAAAGAAGTCCAAGAAAACTCCAAATACAGACACAAAGGAAGAAGCAAGAAGTGAAATGACCAAAAGTGCAAGGGTAGCCACAAAAGCTAAGTCAAAGGAAAAAGCACATTTTTAAATGCAAGGTGCCCATAAAGCTTTTGAAAAAGAGTGCCATGCTCCCTCCTGTGCATGTTGTAAAGTCTAAACGGACAGAGGTGAAGGGCTAAGGCAACTAGAAGGGAATAGAGAAAGAGGACATTGGCAAGATGCCCGATCATGTAAAAAAGGGGATGGGTGCCCAAGGGATTTAGGATTTTGTATATAAACTCAAAAAGCGAATGAAAGGCTCATTCTTGGTGTGTGGCTAAAATGGTCTCTTCTTCTTCCCTTCTTCTCTCCTTCTTGCTTGCTTGTGTGTGCTTGAGAGAGGGAGTGTGAGAGTGTGAGGGTGAGTGTGAGGGATCAAGGAGAAGGAGCTCTCTACAATCTCCTCTCTTCTTCTTCTCTTCTCTTGTCTTGCATGTGGCTATGGAGGATGGATCTTGAAGGTGGAGGCTTGAGGTTGCTTGAGCTCGTATCTCGAATCATGGAGCTATCCAGTTGCTTGAGGGAGGAGGCTACTCTTTCGCGCACTAAGGTAAGCTCACTACATCCTCATAGGATTGAAGGCACGTTGGCTAGGTGACCGATAGTCATCTATACTCACTTGAAAAACTTGAAGTAATAAGTGGTCTGTGGGTCTTGGCGATTGAGCGTGAGCTCCCACTACATTTTGGTTCCGTTTTCACGACCAACAAATTCAAGCTTGAGCACTTGCATGCCTCAAATTGAGCATCAAAGTAGGGTTGCATCCTCGAACATGAGCTTGATATAGGTAGGAGATTTCAGGGTTTTAATCTTCACAACAAGCAAGTATTTTGGTTTTTTAATGGTTAGGGAAGCAAGAGGAATCAATTCACTATGTGGGTTTTGATTTTTATTGCATTTAGAGTAGGATAGGATCAAAAGATTGTGGCAAGATGCTTTAAGGTTGCTGCTGTGAAACATGCCCAAACATGACATAAACAAGGGAAAAATGGAAAAAAGAGTGCTTAAATGTGTCAATGTTGCAAGGGAGTGATTGGAGAGGTCAAGGCTAAGTGTAGCAAGGGTATAAAACCCAAAAGGGCAAGGATCAAGCTCATTTGTGACCACAACATTGAAAGAGAGAGAGAGAGAGAGAGAGAGCTTGGAAATACCTAGCCTTTTCGACGAATTGATTGGTGCATATAGGTGTTCTTCGACCACACCAGGTATACACAAATCTTGATTATTGTCCATAGTAGTGATCTAGAGCTACTTGAAGCATTACATTCTTAAAATCGTCTTGTTTTGATGTTTTTTGTCGATTTTGACTCTTTGATTGTCGGAATCAACAGACCTCACAGTGTCCGATTTCCAGTATCAAATATGTGACACTCGGACAACCTTGCCAGTTTGATCGAACCATTGGATATTTGATTAGACGAATTGCACCCTCGGATTAGATAGTCAACACTCGGACCACCCTACCCTATACAATTTTGAGAATCGGACATTGGACTTGACTATTGTATCCAATTGGATATACCCTATTCGTTTTTGACGATTGAACACACCAGTTTGATTTTGAAAATCGAACTTGACAAAATCAAACAAAGTGAATTGGACACGCAACAATCAGATCATGAAAATTGGACACATGTCAAAATCGAAAGTCCGATTCTAGGAATCAGACACTGTATAATTGGACTTTGCAAAATTGAACTAGACTTTGACAAGCAAAAATTGACAAATTTAGTGCATCCCACATGAAGGACATGAAGGAGAGCACTGCTCGCAACACGGGAATCCGTCGAAAGCATTCTGACCTTAGAAATCATAGTTGGATGGCTAGACATGCCACTGACAGTCCCTACAGCCCCCCTTAGCCCCTGTTAGAGATGATGATTGACCAGTAGACCTTGATTATCCTTGAATGAGTGAAAAGATGCAGCACAGACCCTAGAGACCAATGAGAGTGGCTAGGAACCAAGCCTAATGCCCTATTAGACTGAGTATGTAAACGAGAGTGCGAGAGCCAAACCTACCACCTTGTGTTTGCACTCATATGGTTTTTGACACTTGAAGTGTAGTTAAACTGAAAGCTTGATTTTGCACCGTGCATGGAAAAGAGTACGCACACACACTAATTGAATGTTAATTGAGGATTGTTTGTAAATAACAAGGAACACACTCGGACTTAACAACTCAAACAAACCCATTAGTAGGAGAAGACCCTTAAACTTAGTTAGGCGATCGAGAACCCCAAGGGTAGGACCAAGAGGAAGACATGACATAGGAGTCAGACACATCAAGGACCGACATCATTAGGGAAGTGAATCCACCCGACTTGATCAACCTCATTGACACCTTGGTGGATCAAGAGATCGCAAACATGGCAGAGACCAACACGAATTGTAGACACAACAAAGAGCTTGATCTGGGGGATTTCCCATATGAAATCCAACAAATGGTGAGCGAGTACGACTTGTAGACTTGGGTGGACCACCATGGTAGGCTATCCGAGGATATCACAACAGACCTCGAAGAGGAGAGGAAAATAGTGCGGAAAGCTTTGCAAGGCATGGTGGCATACAATTAGGAATGACAAGCTAGAAGCTTGTGATAGAACATAGAAATGTGGGAGATCCAACAAGTGTTAGCTTTAGCAAACAAAAATTTAACAGGACTTGACACAAAGAGAGAGAGTGCTAGAAGGAGACCTTACGTTGAGTAAGCCTCTCATGAAGCGACTATTAGATAACACATCAGTAGAGTAGAGCACAATAGCACTGGCAAACTCATTGCTCTAGGATTAGGAGTTACCGAAGGCTCCAAGAGCTAGTCGAGGATCCCCATGGTTGTGAAACAACTAGACAAGTACCAGCCGAGCAACGACCCGTATAGTTTTGTAGAGCAGTTTGAGTAGGTCTACGAGGCTAATGGCCTCACGGAGCTTGCCTAGAACTCATAGGCTTTTGGCCTATGCTTAGGCAACAAAGGATGGTTATGGTACACTAGTTTGGACAATGTTGAACGCAATGACTTCAACAAAGGACGGTTATAGTACACTAGTTTGGAAAATGTTGAACGCAATGCTTAGGCAACAAAGGATGGTTATGGTACAATAGTTTGAGGTAGGGTACTAAGACAATTTGATTGTATGGCTCATGAACATAAAGTAGAGACATAAGGAAGATATCAAGGATTATGTGACCCATGTGAGGAGTTTCTTTAAGAGAATCCTGACAAATGAATGACCCAGGGAAAGAGCGGTGTCCATGGTCTTTATCAATGGAATATGAAGTGAGAAACTCTACAAGGCCTTGGTAGGCAACTCAAGCTTGCAAGGAGATACACTAACTAGGGTCTTTGAAGAGGCCATAAGAGTGGATGACTAGCTCAAGGAAAGGATCTCCACAAGCTCAAGCAGTGATGAGAATAGCTCTAGAACCTCAGAAAGGGCAATGACATCTAGTGAAAGATTGGTCCCAAGTAGCCAGGATAAGGGAAAGTGTATTGACTAGAACCAGGAGCTAATGGAGATGAAGGTAGAGCTAGCGAAACTACAAGAGATGATGAGGAGACCTACATGCCCACATGTGCAGTGTGTGTATTATGGCAGAAACCACAGATGAGTTTAGTGTTAGGACCCTAGGTCCCGATCTTGCGCCAATTGCGGTAGGTTCGGTCACGATGCTATGCATTGCAGACTACTGAGAGACGACTCCCATACTCACAACCCTAGGACCAGCCTTATCTAGGGAATAGGCCATTGAATTTCTTTGCGAGGGGAGACCCATTGGCTCTCTTGGCACCTAATGACGCTAAACCAACCATTCCTAGGATGGACATAAATCCCACAAACATACCCTAGCTACCTAGACCTTTCATAACCCATCCATCGAGCGACACTCTAGTCCACTATGTGGAGGAGCCGAATGAGGTGAGCCCTATGTGGACACTTACATCTCTTGTGACGAAGAGGGCAATCCAATCCTCATGGATAATCAACCAGTACCGATGACGACACTAGATAGAGGTAGAGTTAGAGGCTTAGGAGGGTAGACCTAAGATCTGATCTCATATTGGACTTGCGGTCACCCAAGACACATCTCTTCATGCTGCCCTAAAAGGGAAGAAGCTAATCAAGACAAGGCTGATCTTAGATGCGTTGAGTGTGGATTCACATATCTCTTTGCTGATTTCCCTAGATGGAAGTCATCCACTAGCTCAGCAATCATGCCATCAATCCCATTAGGGTTGTGTCAAAACACTTGACAGTAAGGCCACACCCATCTCGTTGCATGTCATGACTCAAGTGCAAATAAAGTAGGCTGATATATCAGTGCCAAGGCCTAGCAACTTAGACATAGCCTCAATCAAAAAGAAGAGCTGTAGGCAAAGAGAAAAGAAAACTGACGTAAAGGTCACACTCAAAATTGAGAGTACCACAACATTGCCTATTGGAAAGAAGGTCACAAATGCAAAGGCAGAAATATCATCTCCAAAGGTTGCTGAGAAGGGGAGTGCTAAGGTAAGGGAGTACCCCAACCTAAAGCACCAACTAGAAGCCATAGAAAAAATGAAGGAGTGGGTGAAAGGAGCACCTTAAGGATGCTGAGCCCATCTTGGAGGATGAGATCAATGATCTCTCAAACATAAGCACACCAATTTTGCCTTCACGACCAAAATCGAGAGATGCAATTGCACCACAAGCAGTGCCACTTAGATAGAGTTTAAACACTACGAGTCATTGAACCAGTCAATACTGTGGGCCAAGAAGCACAGAATTAGAGGACAAGAAAGTGGTGAGCAATCTTCTCACAACGTTGGTAACCACCCATGTAACCCTAAGCTTAGGAGACCTGCTTAGGCAACAACCGATGCTATGGTAGGAGCTAAAGGAGTGGATGGAAGGATTAGGGAAGTGAGCTATCATCAACTTGCAAGACCACGATACAATAACACAAATATTGAGCCTGACACTGCACTCAATGCCAAAATGTTGAGAGTGGAAAAAGATTGAAATTTTGACTAATTTTTCTCATTTTTGAGGCTTGAATGGTTGATTTTTGATGGATTTTGAGTTATGTTTGGTTTTTTCGGAAGTGTTTGAGAGTGTTTTGGATGAAATTGATTATATTTTGGAAGCTCATGATGATTCTCAGTAGAAATATGAGGCTCTATGATGTTCTAGTAGGTTCTATTGAGGTTTTGATTGGTTCTGATACCTTCTGTTTAGCTTTTGTTTTGTTATGATTTTCTTCTGTATGAATCATGGAATGATGATTGATGAAGGTTATGATAGTTAGAATGGTTTTAGTATGAGTTATGAGGTTATGATGTTCTCTGTTGACCCTCTATAGACCTTCTGTAGACCTTCTGTAGAGTCTCTATTCTTGCTCTATTTCTGTTCTGTAAATCCTATGGAGATCTTCTGTAAGTATTCTGTGATATGAGGGTGTACTTTGGAAAATTTTTCTAACTTTTGAAAAGGATGAATCTGAGTTCAAAAGAGCTAAAACAAATGAAAGAAGCAGCTCTTGATAACTAAAGTGAAGTGACAGTAGTGAGCTATGAAGAGTCACTGTAGTGGCTCTGGTGTCCTTTCATACCTTCCATACCTCTTGGAAGTAATATCCACGACCTAAGAAAGATTATTGAGAGTGATTAATTGAGCATTGTAGTGAGGAGATGATGTACTATTGAGTGAGAGAGGAAGAGAGAGCCAGAGATAGCCAATTCTATCAAAACAATGTATCTTTTTATGAGAGATTGAGAGAGAGAACTATGAAGACAATGAATAAGGATCATATGTGATCATTTCCATTCAAAAGTGGTGTATTCTTTTGTGTTTCTTGTTCTATTTATGGATTCTATGAAGAAGTTGAAGATTATACGGAGGAATGAACTGTTGAATTTTCCAGAACCAAGTATGCATCCAATTTTTTGTAAATATATATTCAGATACATATGATTACCTGTGTATCTTTGCCTATCCATGTCTATATCTTGAAGTACTTATCGGGGAGCATACTTAACTCTTGACTATATTGTAATCTCTCCCTTCTTAACAACCTCTTTTTTCCTAACCGTATTGAATCTATGTTTAATGCTTAGAAAACTTGATTTATATATGGTTGATTCTATCAAATCCTTGGGAGATATCTATTATGATGCTACGTGAAGATTTGTTCTTTTCCTTGTTTTGGTTCTCTAAAGAATTAAAAAAAAGCTTTTTGATGTTACAATATAGATTTTCTTGCAATAGAAATCCCTTTTCCTTGGTGTCTCTCTTGGGGCTCCATGTTTTTGGTGCACAGCCAGGGAATCTTGCCATCAACAAGCACCAAAAGAGGCTCAAAATGAAGGAAATGGCATTGCCAAGAAGAGGAGAATTCAATGGACGTTTGCAAAGTTCATTCTTCCACTGAAGAGTTGGAGATTCTTATGGCAAAAGCTACTTTCCACAAGAAGTTCATCCCACAATGGTGGAAACATATTACCATCATGGTGCAAGCTCTATGTGGTGGACTATTTCCTCTTGCAGTTGAAGCAACATAAACTTGTATCTTGGTGGCAAATTGTTTGGGAACAAATAGAAAAGTAGAAACAGAGAGAATGACCATCCATGGAATATTTGGCATTCATTAAGAAGTTTCCAGACATCATTGAGTGGGAGATCATGAAGAAGCTTCAAGAGTCGTGGTTAGTGGAGGTTCACAAAAAGAAGAAAGAAAAGAGTTGAAATTTGTTCGTGGATGCTCGACAGCAGGACACGTGGGATGCTTGGTGTTCTGACAATCTTCTGTTTATCCAACTAGCCAACCCCCACTGGTTCAACAATAGTGGAACCCTACCAACTGGAATCAACAACCCCAAGTCTCAATAGGGACTCTGAATCGGAACCAGAATAGAGGACCTCCTAGATCAACCCAACCCATGTATGCAGTAATCATAGAAGCTTACCAAAACCCTAATACAAGTGCTTCAGGAGGTGAGAATTTGAAGGACTACCTATCCAATTCAATGGCAAGTATTAAGAAAGAGCTTATGGATGTGATTACAGAACAACTACAGACACTGAAGGTAAATACCACCAATATATCCACTCATACGGGAGGTGGGAAAGATGTGATGTGTTTTAATACATGGTGCGAAAAGTGCCATCAACTGGGATATTTAGCCACTGAATGTACCCGAAAACCAACTATTCATGGAGCCTTCTATTCATACTATTTGAGGAAGAACCATACAAAGGATATTTGCTCTCTAAAAGAGATGCATGAATGAAGAAAGAAAGATGAAGACACAAGATTCAACTTACTAGAATCCAAAATGACAACGCAGGATATTGGACCAAATTCTAGGGAGTTTGGTCCAAGGCAATTTCCCTCTCAAAGTTATAGAGGACAACAGTCTAGTGGTGGTCAAAGATCGGAAGTGGAATGTTACAGATGTGGAGAAAAGGATCATATTTCACCGAATTGTCCAAACCCTAGAAGATCTATGGATTGCAAGTCCTTATGCAGTTGATGCAAAGGAGAAGGCCACATTGCAAGGGATTGTCCAAGTCCAGCCCCTGTGAAATCTACTTCTGATACCCAATAAAAGACTCGAGAACTTACTTCCAATTTGGTGGAATTGGAAGTGGCCACAATAACGCATACAAAGAAAGGAGAACCCGTAGTTCCAAAAGAGAACGTTCCTTCTGCCAAGACTGTGAAGTTCAATCTCCCTCAGAAAAAACATAACAATGCAATCCACAGTAAGGAAGTACAGAGCACTACAAAGCCACAAAGAGCTACAGAGACAGGACCAGAGGTCTAGGAAATAGAGGATGCAGAAGTACCTCCTCATGAAGAAGAAGCGCAGATGTTGCCACTCCTAGAAGAAAAAGGGAAGATAAAAGTGGGCGTGGCCCCATTTCCCAGTCGATTGGAAAAGCCCATGGATCCTATTAAAGAGCATGATTTGGTCAAAGACCTAGACAACTTTAAACCAAACCTAACATGTCTCCCAATTGCCGAAAAAGATTTAAAAGCATCTTGACAAAAAGATGCGGCCTAAGGATTGCTCCCCCAATAATAGCAAAGTCCAACAAAGCCCTAGAACCCGTGAAGGAAGTAGATGTAGCTAATGCCTTCCTGGATCCTGGAACCCCGGAGATTAGCATATGGATAGAAGGATGATTTATCATAGATGCATTGATCGATGGAGGTTCATCAGTAAACATAATGACGGATGTGACAATGAAGGATCTAGGCTTGCAAGGAATGCAACCTACATAGTGGCTTATCAGATTGGTAGACCAAAGCAGAATCAAACCGGTGAACATCCTCCCATATGTAAAAACAACCCTTGTGGGAAGAGACTATTGGCTGACATATTTGGTGGTCAAAACAAATTCCCGCAGGACCTCATACCCTCCTCTACTGCTGGGAAGACCTTGGCTGTTTGAAGAAAGAGCAAGGACAGATTGGTTTAAAGGAACCCTAACCCTAGGCAGAGGACCCAACAAAGTGGTGTTGAAATTGTATGGATCGCAAAAAGGAATTGGATCCACATCCATCGAAGTCATAACAAACTCCTCCAATGAAGTAACAAATGGTACATCAGGAGAGAAGAGGCTGTCAAACAAATCTTTCCCAAAAAAATAGAGGCATAGTCCCTAACAGTGGGCACTGTAAGCCAACTACCGAAGGAAGCAAAGTCTTTGTCCATAGGAGAATACCTACTACATAAACCTGAATTAACTTCTGAAATCACCTCTAATAGCGAAATAGAAGCATGGATGTATTGTTCTCCCTGTTACATAGCAATTGCAGAGTCAAAGGCAGAAGCAGAGATAGAAATAGAGCAGAAGCAGAGATAGAGACAGAGACAGAAATAGAGACAAAAGCAAAGTCAAAGACAGAGACAGAGGCAAAAGTAGAGATAGAGACAAAGGCAGAAGCAGAAGTAGACACAGAGATGGAGGACATGTTCTTCTCCTACAGAGCCTCTATAGAAGCAGAGACAGAGCCTCCAGAGGAAGAGGATGAAAATGATGAGGAAGAAAAAGAAGCAGGTTATGAAAGTGCAGTTGAAGAAGTTCCTCTGATAGTGAATGATCTTGTTGATGTCCCTACAGAGACCTCAGAGGTTGAGGATCTTGGGGTGTTGGATGGAATGGCCATGGTTCCATTTGGATTGACCAATGGACCACAAAGTATGCAGAATTTGCATAAGCAATGGATCAAATGTATAAAAATTAAGTTCACCAGTGGATCATGTAGCCTTGACCATTCATTCTGGAGAAAAGATGATGATGATGCCCCTTATCAATAGAAGTCAGAGCCATTAGAGCCACAACTTATAGAAGGTCGATGCTATGTGACATTCTTGGATGCATCCTGTGAAGATGAATCCCTGAGTCCAGAAGAAATCACCATTCACACAGAAGCAAACAAAGCTCTGATACCCTTTTAGCAATCTAAATAGACAAACGAGTCATTTGTTGAGAAGGAGGACACTGGTTCTAGTGGAACATCAGATGATGACACTACTCCCTTGAAGGAGTCAGATCTCTATCTAGAAGCAATTTGTGGGACATTTATCTACGAAGTGGAAGGTGAAAGGCAATTGACGTTCTTGGATACTGACGGTACTGAACGTCACCTGAAAGTGGGCCTAAATCTTCCAGAAGAAGAACTAATGGTCTTGCAAGACCTACTAAAGAAGAACTTAGACATGTTTGCTTGGTTGTAAAAAGACCTGAAGGGATGTGACCCTATAGTTTGTCAACGTCATATTGACCTTGAGCCTGATGCAAAACCTACGAGACAAGGACAGAGGCGTATGAATCCCAATTATTCTACTTTGGTAAAGGTTGAATTATTGAAGCTTCTTGAAGTTGAGTTTATTTATCCTGTGGCTAACAATGAATGGGTTTCGCCCATTGTGGTCGTACCCAAGAAGAATGGGAAACTTCGAATATGTGTGGACTTTCAAAACTTGAACTCGAAAACAAAGAAGGATCACTTTCCCATCCCTTTCACAGACCAATTGTTGGATACAACGGCAAGCTATGAGTTGTATTCCCTCTTGGATGGATTTAGTGGATACAACCAAGTCCAAATCACAGAAGAGGACCAATCCAAAACAACATTCACAACCAAATGGGGAACCTATGGTTACAAAGTGATGCCATTTGGGCTCTGTAATGCTTCTGCTACCTTCCAACGAGTAATAATGGCTACCTTCCAAAACCATTTGCATGATTTCATTGAGGTGTATCTCGATGACTTTTGTGTCTATAGCCTAATCCGTGAGCACTGGGGACACCTAGAGCAATGTTTTGAAAGATGCCGAGAGTATGTGATTTCTCTCAACCTCGACAAATGTGTCTTTGGTGTCTCATCAGGAGTTCCTTTGAGACATATTGTCTCTGCACAAGGGATAGCAACAGACCTAGCTAAGACTGAGAAGATTGTAGCCTTGACAATCCCAACTAACCTCAAGCAATTGGGGGGATTTCTTGGCCATGTGAGCTACTACATAAGATTTATTACACATTTTTCAACCAAGGCAACCCCTTTGCACAAGGTCATAAGGAAAGATGCGGATTTCCTTTGGACAGATGATTTCCTTTGGACAGATGATGTCTTATGCCAAAAGGGCCTCTCTAAATTAGATCAACCAATCTATTATGCAAGTCAGAAAGTAACCGACCAAGAGTGGAACTATATAGTGACAGAGCTTGAGTGCTTAGCAATGGTGTTTGGTTTGGAGAAATTCTGACATTATCTATTGTCAACGCATTTTAAATTCTATATGGACCATGAAGCCTTGTCCTTCTTGATAAACAAAGCAAATGTCAAAGGATGAATGATGAGATGGTTGCTCCTGTTCTAGGAGTTTGATTTTGAAGTGGTCACTAAGCTTGGCCATTCCCATATCTTAGCCGATTATTTGTCATGGATCCCTCAAATTGCAGAAGAAGAGCAAGATGATTTGAACATTCCTGATGCTTCCTTGTTTCTAGTTGAAACAGTTACCCCATGGTATGCCGAGATAGTGAACCTCCTGGAAACCCAGCAGTATCCTCCTGGCATCTCAAGCCGTGAGAAGAAGAAGCATATGTTAGAATCAACCCCCTACACCTTGTTAGGTGGCGCATTGTACAAGAAATGCAAAGATGAAGTACTCAGAAAAGGTGTCGCTGCAGGAGACGAGATCAATATTATTCTTAAGGCTTGTCATAATGAGCCATGTGGTGGACACTTCGTAGGAGGAGTCACGGGTAGAAAGGCCCTGTTAGCAAGATACTTGTGGCCAACCCTCCACAAGGATGCCTATGACTATTGCAAGAGATGCGATGCTTATCAACAATGTCAAGATTGTGGGAGAGAAGGAAGGAGTCTCACTTGAAGCTTTCTTGCTTGCACAATGGGGGAATACACACAAGGGTGGAGGCTGAAAAAAGGTTTCCTCTTCTTAGTTGTGGAAGCCAAAAGAACTCTCTTACAAAGAAATAGAAGAACCCTATATATGGGTCTCAAAACCAAACTCAACTAACTAAGGTGGCATACTAACTGAGCCACGAACTAGAGTAGATAAGGATAGCTGTCATGTAGCTATTATTCATGGGCGGTGTACCAACCGCGTCTGCACAACTGATAAGTCGGTGACATAAATACACAACGGTCACCCTGGCATATCACGAGTGGAGCTCGATATCTCAACACTCCCCCTCGAGCTCAATCCCAATTCCTGCACACCAAGCAGGTCTCTGAACTTGCGCAGCTTCTCTGCGCCCAATGCCTTCGTGAATATGTCAGCTATCTGATCCTCTGTGCTGACATAAACTAGATCGATAAAACCTAGTAAAACCCTCTCTCGCACATAGTGATAATGCACCTCAATGTGCTTTGTTCTAGCATGATAGACTGGGTTATTTGCCAAGTGTATACTACTCATGTTGTCACAATAAATGACAACTGGCCCATCTGTAGACTGATGCATACCATAAAGTAGCTTATGCAACCAACCTACCTCACAAGCAGCCATTGCTGCACCCCTGTACTCAGCCTCTGTGCTCGACAAGGCAACTGTAGGCTGTTTTTTGCTGCTCCAAGTGACTGCAGCACTCCCAAAAGAAAACACATATCCACTGGTAGATCGTCTATCAGAAATACTACCAGCCCAATCAGCATCAGTGTATCCATGCAACTATATCTGAACCCCAGTCTCATAAAATAGTCCATACTGCAATGTGGACTTCACATACATGAGTATGCGTCTAGCCGCATCCAAATGTGGTTTCCTTGGAGCCTGCATAAACTGACTTACCAATCCAACAGTATAGCTCAAATCTAGCCTGGTAATAGTCATATAAATCAAGCTTCCTACTATGCGTCTATACATAGTAGGGTCTTCCAGAAGCTCACCTGCATCTGTGCTCAGCTTCACATTCTGCTCCAAAGGAACTGAAATAGGCTTACAGCCTGTCATCCCATATTTGGACAGCATGTTCAATCCATACTGCCTCTGCAAGAGTTGTATCCCACTTGGTGATCTAATCACCTCAATGCCCAAGAAATAACGCAGCTCTCCCAAATCCTTCATCTCAAACTTCTGCTTCAATAGCATTTTCACATGAAGGATATCTTCATCACTGTCACCTGTCATAATCAAATCATCAACATAAATGACAAGTAGCATAATACCTTTCTCTGTTTTTCTCACATAAAGTGAGAAATCTGCCTTGGACATCTGAAAGCCAATAGTGACAATATACTGTCCTATCTTGTCAGACCATGCTCTAGGTGCTTGCTTCAAGCCATACAAGGCTTTCTTCAACCTGCAAACAAACTCAGGATGAATAGCATGCACATAACCTGGTGGCTGCTCCATATAGACCTCTTCTTGTAAATCACCATGCAAGAAGGCATTCTTTACATCCATCTGATTGTAAAGACCATCCCTTTGATGCAGCCATAGCAATGACTGCTCTTACGGTTGCCATCCTTGCAACAGGACTGAATGTTTCTTCATAGTCAATGCCATATGTTTGTGCATACCCCTTGACTACTAATCTTGCCTTGTATCTATTTCACAGAACCATCTGCATTGTGCTTCACCTTATAAACCCACTTACAGCCAATTGCATTCTTACCTTTAGGCAAAGGTACTAACTCCCATGTAGCATTTGCTTCCAAGGCATCCATTTCTTCGTCCATGGCTTTCTCCCATTTTTCTTTTCCCATGGCTTGCTCAAAAGAAGTGGGTTCTAGTTCCTGTATCACTTTGACCATATAGGCATAGTGAATGGCTGTAAATCTATCATATTTCAGCCTATCTACACGATACCTAGCTCTCGTAGACCTGCGTAAAATAGGTTCACTCCCAGGTGCTCTCAAAACATCCCTGGTCTTCCTTACTCCAGGTGTAACAATAGAAAAAATACCCACCTCATCATCAATGCTCTGTTCTGAGCCATTGAATTCACCATCCACATAAGAGTGACCTGCATTCACATCAAGCATGGGCTGATCAACCTTCTCTTTTCCTTTTCGTGATACCTGCATACCACTATCTGCATTTCTTTGAGAAGATTCTCCTGATCTCAATCTGCCTATCCATGTCGAAGAATGTGAACCACTGCTAGAGGACGCTCCAGGTCCACTAATATTTTGTGACTGCTGCTGTGAATTCTGTCCAGCATTACCATTTTGTGCATCTACATCATCAATCACATTTACTGGTTTATACCAGCTACTCATCTCATCAAAAACAACATCTCTGCTCACTGTAAACTTATGAGTAGAAGGGTTATAGCATCTATACCCTTTTTGCTGCAGAGAGTAACCAATAAAGATGCACTTCTCAGCTTTTGGACCCAACTTGGATCTCAACTCATCTGGCACATGTACATAGGCAATGCAACCAAAAATTTTCAAATGAGAAATATATGGTTTCCTACCAGTATACCTCTCCTCTGGAGTCATCCCATGTATTGCTGCAGTGGGTGTCCTGTTCATTATGTAGACTGTTGTAGCAACTGCTTCAGCCCAATAAAAATCTGGCAAGTCTTTTTCATTGAGCATGGCACGAGATACCTCTCCAATATGCCTATTTTTCCTTTCTGCAATTCCATTTTGTTGTGGGGTATGACTGCATGAATATTGCTGCTTTATGCCATGCTCCTGCATGAACCTTGCAAACTCATTTGAGAGGTACTCTCCCCCTCCATCTGACCTTAGGCATTTTATTTGCAGGCCTATTTCTTTTTCAACCATAGCTTTAAGAGTTTTGAAATGCCCAAACACTTCACTTTTCTTTTTCATAAAATACACCCAAATTTTTCTGCTATAGTCATTAATAAAACTGACAAAATAATGACAGCCTCCAAGAGATGCAGCTTTAGTAGTCCACACATCAGAGTGGATTAATTCCAATGGCTTCTTACTCTCTTGAACATGTCTAGGAAATGGTTTCCTTGCCTGTTTTCCAAACTGACAGGCTTCACATACCTTATGCATTTTTGCAACCTTGAATTTGGGCAATCCTACAACAATATTTTGGGCTTGCATTGATTTAAGTCGTTGTACATTAACATGACCAATGCGTTTATGCTAGATATCAATATCTGCAACTACACCAGTCCCATGTGCAAACATTGCTGCACTCAATTCAGGCATGTCTGCATCCAATGTAAACATTCTGTCATTCTTCTTTCCTTTTGCTATCAAGTGACCTTTATTTTTCATATCCTCAACAAAGCATCCGTGAGGATTAAATCTGACCTGCAAGCCCTGCTCAACCATTTGACCAACAGAAACCAGATTCTTGGTGATATTCGGGACATGAAATACATCGGACAGGTATTTCTTTTTCCCATCCTGCATAGACAAATGAATTTTTCCAATCTACACAATAGGATGTGCAGTATCATCACCAGTCTCCACAAATCCTGGTTTTTTCATTTTTCTTGTATTCTCCATCCATTCTGCATGACCTGTCATGTGGTTTGATGCACCTCAGTCAACATACCATACATCATTGCTTTCTTCTGCACTTGTCACAGAATTATTCATATGCTGCATCATAAACAAGTGCTCATTTCTGTCATCACCCTGTCTACTAGAAGATGCATAATTCCCTTGTTGCAGTTTTCCATTCATGATGTCATTCTGCTTTTTATAGCAGTCTTTAGCCATATGACCCATTTTACCACAGTAGTAGCATTCAACATTACTATTTGCATTTTGGCCTCTTTGCCATCCACCACGACCTCTTTGGCTCCCCCTGCCTCTAGAGTTACCACATCCTCCTCCATAGGACTGGTTTTCTTGAGTTTGCTGCATATTCTGATTTCTACCACGGCCTCCATATCGGCCTCCTCTACCTCTGCCTCTACCTCTTCCAACATTTGAGTAGAAGACAGCTTCTTTTAAAGTTCCTCCTGAAGAAGATGCACCACCATTTCTCTGCTCCTCAGAAATTGGAAGAGCAATCAACTCCTCAAAATCAGGAAATCTTTCACGGACGAAAATGGATGTTCGGAACTGTGCATAATCCTTTCCTAGACCATTCAAGGTCACAGAAACTAAATCATCATCTTCCACTAGAGACCCAATGGAAGCAAGTGCATCTGTAATCTTCTTCACCTTCATGTGGTAGTCATTGATGCTCATATTTTCTCTTTGCACATTATGCAACTCTTGCTTGAGCTGCATTTTCCTGGCTTGCGTATTTGTGCTATACATTTTTGACAAAGTGTCCCATACCTCCTTTGGCATACTTGCATCTTGAATATGCACAATCATAGAGTCTGAAATGTTGATAGATAGCCAGTACATAACTTTCCTCGCTCTCTCATGCCATGCTTTAAATGCATGCATTTGCTGTTGATTAGGAACATCAGGAAGTATTGGTTCTTCTTCATTTCTTGCAACAAATTCCCAATATCCTTTTCCCATAAGGAAATTCGTCATTCTAAACTTCCATGCTTGGAAGTTATTCTTGTCAAGCTTTTCAGTGACAATCTGTGAGAGAGAATCAGACGCCATTACAGAACACTGTAAAAAATTCTGTCATTGCAAAGAACATAGCTTCAGCCTCACAAAGGCAAATCTGCAAAACTGGCGAAAGTGGTATTTGACCACACAGTCACTTCCTAGTGACGATTTTGCATATACAGGAACCAAGGATGATTCTGTAACTCCCAATGTCTTTGCACACGAGCATACGATGCAATATCTGTGGTAACTTTTCACCGACCTGTAGAACAGTGGTCGCACAGCATAAAACAGGGCTTTTTCCTGAGTGCGTGCAGAAAACTTCCGCCTCCAAAACAGGCCCCGAAATGGCCTCAAATCAAAAAAACAAGGTCTCCGCAGGCTAAAGCCCTCGCCCACAGCATATACTGCCGTCTTGCTTCACCGCGAAGGGCGTCTCAACCTGAGACAATGCACTCCTGCGCTTTTCGGCTATGCTACCTGCAGAGATCTGCTCCCAAAATAGAAAATGAAAGCAACACTGCTCCTCTTACCAGAACACTGCGAGCTTGGCTTGCTTTCTTGAGCTTCTTACCACGAACAAGGCTCTGATACCATGTCAAGATTGTGGAAGAGAAGGAAGGAGTCTCACTTGAAGCTTTCTTGCTTGCACAATGGGGGAATACACACAAGGGTGGAGGCTGAAAACAGTTTTCCTCTTCTTAGTTGTGGAAGCCAAAAGAACTCTCTTACAAAGAAATAGAAGAACCCTATATATGGGTCTCAAAACCAAACTCAACTAACTAAGGTGGCATACTAACTGAGCCACGAATTAGAGTAGATAAGGATAGCTGTCATGTAGCTATTATTCATGGGCGGTGTATCAACCACGTCTGCAACTGATAAGTCGGTGACATAAATATACAACGGTCACCCTAGCGTATCATGAGTGGAGCTCGATATCTCAACAAACAAATGGGAAAACCAACCAAAACAAGTGCCATGCCACTGCAACCCATTCTTCCCCTAAAGCCGTTCAAGAAGTGGGGGATTCATTTCGTGGGTCCCATTGATCCGCCCACCAGATGGAAGCAAAATAGATACATCTTGGTTTGTACAGACTACACCACAAAGTGGTGTGAAGCTAAAGCTCTGAAGCGAGATGATGGTAACAATGTGGTCTTGTTCTTGTACGAAAATAACATTACCCATTTTGGCAAAATCCCCTAGAGCTGGTAAGTGACAGAGGTACTCATTTCCTTAATAAGATCATGAAAGAGTTGACGGAACTGTATAAGATCTGCCATCGCAAGTCTACTCCCTATTATCTCAGAGCCAATGGTCAAGTTGAAGTTACCAATCACATCCTCTGCTTGATCTTGACAAGGACAATTGCCGCACATTGCCATGATTGGGATGATCGACTTATAGAGGCCCTCTTTGATGGTTCTTTTAGCCAGTCCATGTTGGAGTAGTTGGTTAGCAACTCGCTTTGGATTTCTATCAAATTGTGCTAGGTCTATCCCTTGAGGATCTTCATGCCTTGACTTTGTCAAGGGGTAGGGTGAGAGTTGTTCTTGTGCTTTGTTGAGATTTTTTCTTTTTGTGGTAGCTTGATGATTCCTATGGTTGTTGTTTGTGCAAATCAATTCTTGGGATTCAACAGACTGAGTTACCCCATCCCGTGGTTGCTAATGAGAGCGGCTTTTAAAGGCTATTTTTGAAGCGAAAAAAAGCCCAAGAGACTGTAAAAGACCAATTTTCATGCAAAATAAAATGGTTGCGGATTGATGAGCTGGAATTCTCCTAGATGGATTTCGATGCCAGTAACCCAACACAAGTCTCAGTTTGTCGATCGGAGTCCGTTTAACACCCGATTTAATCCCCGCAAGGTTTCACGTTATGAAGCAGCTATATAATCTGGAAGCCGAAAAGTGTGTGATGATGGCCACCTTGGCCAGCTTTATATATTTTAACATCACAAAGCCAGCTGTCGAGACAGATCTCAAATCCGAGCTCGTTTGCCACTTCGAAAGCAAAAAAACCACTTCGGTCAAAGTGTAAACTCAAAAAATGTGAACCAGTTTTTTTTTTTAAGCTTAAGCTTAAGCTTAATGAGGTTTATTGTTGAGATGACAAGCTCAACACATGCGGACATTGATGATGGACCGCCTGGTTAGATGGGTCCACACGTCTACACCTAGCACGTCGGTGGTCATTATGCATCTCACATGGCCACTGACTCATTACTTATTATATTCAGGTCGTTACACCTATTTACAGCTGGCATAGTTATAACGCCAGTCGACTAGTGTAGTCGGTTATGCATTGTTTGACTTAGTAGGCCACTTTCTTTTTATGTTGTATCTTATCTATACTTTGTGTACATTGTAAAGAGTGTGAAAGAAGAAGAAGAAATCAGCAAGAAATTTTTTTGGCCTCCATCTCTCTTCTTGTCTCTTGAGTGAGCTTCTCCTTGTGCATTCTGTGTGTGTTCGGCGCAGTATCTTGAGCAATCCCCTCCACCACGCAATTCTTGACATTTATGATATGAAAATCCACCATTTTATGAAATGTGAGCCACTCTCCATCGCTTCAAAACTCATTGAAAATGGCGCACTGTGTAAAAGGATCTAATTTCAGCCTTTCTCTCTCATCTCTCCTCTTGTGGTTTGTTCTGATGGATCAATGTAAAAGAGAGGGGGATGAACTAAGATGGAAATTTTTTATCATGAGATGATGCGGGAGTAGAAAGAGACATGAATCGAGGTTGGATGGATTGTTAACGGCCATGAAAGAGTGTCAATGGGCCTCCAACGTTGAAAAAATTGTATCATAATGAGTGGTTTTATGAGAAAAATATAGATTTTACTATTTTATAATCAATTGTTGTTTGAAATGGTTAGTAATGATTGTATTTGATTTCCCATACTCTGTTTGATCAATCATGTTGAAGAAATCATAAAATATCATTCATATAATAATTCTATGCAAAATACGCAAAACTCGAGACTAGGTGGTTTAAGGAAAAATATGTAGTTTTTGAGGTTTTGTTACGTATTTGTTGTTTCTATGGAATAAAACATGCTAAGAAATTTATTTTACATAAAGATTATTAGTCTAAACCAAAAAACTAGTAATTATCAATAAATTTTTATAAATAAATAGAAAAATTTAATTAAAAAGAGAGAAAATTAGGTTTTTTGCATCATAAAAATAAGGAAAAATAAGATTGATGTGAGTGAATGTATGATAGAGTTGAATCATGAGGTTTAGCCTCAATTCAGCCTTATCTCTTTACTAGAATGAGTTTTTATCACTTTGAATAAAGAAAAATACATAAAAAATCCATGCCTTACACCTATCAATGCATGCAAAATTTTAAACAATAAGGAGTAGGAAGTTATTGAGTGATGAAGTACGTTAAACTCTGATGTTTCATGATTCATATCATATAGAGTTCATGGTTTCTTAAAATTAAAAAGAGACTACTAGCACAAGGAAGCTTGGTCCTAGCCTTGAGCAACAAGAAGCACTATCGTAGGAAGAAAAATCAGGAAAAAAATTATCTTTACACGTTCACATTGATGATTTTCAATTAATATATGTTTGACCACAATGGTCATATTCACACTTGCATTGATGCGCCACATGGTATTATATCCTAGATGCATAGCACCTATTTGTATGAGTGATGACCGAATGTTGAGAGTGTGAGGTATCCCAAGCCATAGGGCTAGATATTTGGTTCCTTAGGAGTTATTTGGTGAGGTTTACATATTATCTCCTGGATCATTTAATTGAAAGAGTGGACTTTGTTTTGAATGTGTTTTATATTCACGGCACAGCTTGGGGCCAATCCTCGAGGTGTAGAAGAGCCACAGTGGAGCCGCAGTGATCAACCGAGGGATGCTCCCTTTGTGTGTGCTATGTGGTGTATAACACCAAGATGCTTAGGGACTCCCTCTGAGGAATAGGAAAAGAATCATTCATTGGACTACAAAATCATATAACCACAAAGTTATTAGATGCTCCTGGCCGGGAGGCCATGTGGGGTGGTTTTAGGTGAGTAGTAGTTGCCTAGCTAGTGCCTTAGAGACAATGTCTGTCCTGTTTTAGGTCCCAAAAACCTCATGTATAGAGACATGCATAATTGTACGCATTCAAGGTCGTAGTGCACTATGATACTATGTTAAGGTTGTGCATGGTAGTGCACAAGTGCATTCATACAATGCACATACACTAGGTTGTAATGACTTTGGGTGAGATGTAATGGTTATGTACACTAGTACACTCCAAGAGTATATGAGGTGATATATGCAAGTGGGATACTAAGTGGCTATGTATCATTGTGAAGGGACTAGTGCACTAAGCACATGCACTATATGTGCATAATGATATGTGTTGTCAAGTAACATGTGGTGGGGGGACTTGCTTGAGCTAATGTGCCAAACACACACCATACACACAAGAGGAAGCTCACTCAAGAACACAAGAAGAGAGATGGAGACCAAAACATTTCTCATCAGATTCTTCTTCTTCTTTCACATACAATCCAATGTACACAAAAGTATAGATAAGATACAACATAAAGGAAAGTGGCCTACCAAGTTAGACAATGCATAACTAAGTTTACTAATCAACCAATGCTATAACTATACCAACTATAGGTAGGTGTAATAAACCAAATATAATAAGTGATAAGTCAATGGCCCTATAAGAGTCACAATGAGTACTGATGTGCTAAGTGTAGATGTGTAGATCCATCTAACCATGCGGTCTATCATCAATGTCTGCATGTGTTGAGCTTGTCATCTCAACACTCCCCCTCAAGCTCAATTATATCCTTGTAACTCCAAGTAAGCTTCAAAATTTTCAAAGCTTCTCTACACCCAATGCCTTTGTGAAAATGTCAAGTATCTAATCTTGTATTTTGATATAAGTTGATCTCACTTATAGGTACCTTCTCTCTCACAAAATGGTAATGTACCTTTTGTCCTAGAATGGGACACTAGGTTCCTAGCTAATTGTATGCTGCTCATGTTATAGCAATGATCGACAATTAGATCATCTCCTTGCATATCCAAATCACCCAATAACTTTTGCAGCCATACCACCTTACATGATGTCATAGTAGCACCTCTATACTCCATAAAACAGCTGTGGGTTACTTTTTGCTACTCCATGTAACTACTACATTACCAAGGGAAAACATGAATCCACCGATAGATCTTTTGTCTCACCATCCCAATCTGCATCTGTGTATCCAAACACTTGTATATCCATACCTTATTAAAAAGTCCATAATGCAAAGTGGACTTCATATATCTCAATATATATGTTGGGGATAAAGGTGCCTCTTCCTAGCCACTTGTGTATTAGTTACACTAACAGTATCCACATTGTGTATTCATTATACTATAGGTGGTGGACGCCATCACTATCACATCATTCTTTATTCTTTCAGTGATATTTGAATAAAGGGAAGGCAATCATACATTATGACTATTGGAGTTTCCACATCTCTCTTCTCTCTCTCTCTCTCTCTCTCTCTCTCTCTCTCTCTCTCTCTCTCTCTCTCTCTCTCTCTCTCTCTCTCTCTCTCTCTCTTGCTCTTGCTCCTTCCATTATAGCTCTTTCTTCTACTCCATGCTTCCTTTGGAGGGCTCTCTCTCTCTCTCTCTCTCTCTCTCTCTCTCTCTCTCTCTCTCTCTCTCTCTCTCTCTTTCTCATGCTCTTGCTCTTTCTCTTGCTCTTGCTCCTTCCATTATAGCTCTTTCTTCTACTCCATGCTTCCTTTGGAGGGCTCACTCCCTTCAACTCATATCAAAGCCATTGCACCAACATAAGGAGCTCTTTTCCTTCATTTTACTTCAGCCCAAGAAAAGCTTTAGCTTGAAGATTCCTTGGCAGTTCAACTCTCTTCTTCCCAAGTATGAATTTTTCTTCCACTTCTTACCTGGTTGCTCCCTCTACTTGGGGCTTGTTCCTGAGCTTCAATACCCTTGGTCCGAGCCTTAGTAAGTACTCAGTATTAATCATCAGGGGAGCAGTATGGCCAACAATATCATTAGTGTAAATTACATCTATTTTTCAACGTGTGTCCCTATCACTCCAGCAATCATTGGCATCTCCTATAGCTCCTATAGCCTCCAATAAAGGTTTAGCACCTAGTAGTGTTTTGGAAGCCATTGGAGCTTCTTTTGCAAGTGCATACCTTAGCCATTATGTCTGTACATTCATGACAATTTGCTATAATACAAACAAGGGCAGCCATTACTTCACTGTTTGAGCTTCATTAATGCTCATACACCTATGCATTAATGATGAGATTCTTTGTACATGTCTTGAGATGCTACTTGCATAGGTTTGAGCTTTCTTTGCTCAATTTGAAGCAAGATTCTTTGCTTAATATACAATGGACAGCAAGTATTTTACTTGAAACCTTTATATATTAAGGCTTATATGCTTCTCATATTAGGCAAATGCTAAAATACGTACTTGGTACTAATATATGGGCTTGAATATGTCTATGCTAACACTTGAGGCTGTGTTTTGAGCCACAATGGATGCTTTGGTGTCTTAGTTTTATTCTTCCATTGCTATTATGGGCTTGAGGAGTACATATTGGGTTCTATGCTACCAAAAATATGCTACTTGGATCTTGGATGTATGGATGCCTTCCACATGATGTTGAATCGCTCTCTTCTAACACCAAGAAGAATAAAGAATTACCAAGGAGGAAGGAAAAAGCCAAGAAGGAAGTGCCAAAGCCGATTCAACGACCAAAGAAAATAATGGTATGGCATGAGAAGAGAGCCCTAGCAAACTATCATGAATTTGATTTGGCAATCTCTCTTTGTGAAGTTAGACCAAATGTGAATCTCTTGCAGCTAATTAAGATGTCTCCTGAAGTACGCAAAGAATTCAAAAAGATCCTGCGTACTAGGTATATTGTAGAACCGTTGGGTATAGCACAAGTAGGAGATGATTGGTTTGAGCATGCTAAAAAGCATTGCCCAAGGGTCACAACCTACGTTGATGGAATACTAGTGGATCATGCTATCGTAGATATGGGATCCTCAGTAAACATCATGAATTCAGAATTGATGGAGAGGCTAGGTCTCACGATTCAAAAGGATATCTCCACGATTCTTAAAATGGTTGACGATAGTCTAAGGTAGCCTGAAGGTTGCATCACTAAGGTCCACGTCATTGTTGCAAGTGTAGAATGCCTTCTGGAATTTAGGGTAATTAGATTCGTAGGGCGTCCTAGCTATCAAGTGTTGCTAGGTAGACCTAGATCTTGCAAGCAGACTATCAAGTGGATATACCCACTGGTCGACTGATATTTGGTAGAGGTGCCAGATGCATTGTAGTTGATGCTTATCCTGAGTCTGCTCAAAGCGAGAGAGCTCCTCTATCCTCTATGGAATTAGAAACATTAAAAGATGTATCTGCTAGTGAGACGTCATCGAGTGATGAATCAAAAGAAGGATCCACTACAAAAAACATCTATCAAATAACATTGAATGAGCCGATAAAGCCTCAAGATTGAATAAGAGACGCAGACGTTATAGAACCAATCAAATTAGGATCCATGCTTAGTTTAGAAAAACGAGAGGACTATGTATCCCTAATTCAAGAGTTCCATGATATCTTCGCTTGGAGCTATGACGAGCTTAGAGGCATTCCTCCTAGCCTAGCTGTACATACCATTCCTCTAAAGGAAGGAAGTTGGCCAGTACATCACAAAGTAATTTGAACTAAGGGACAGGCTGTTCGAGGAGCTACAAAAGTTGCAGAAAGCGGGTTTGATTTTCCATATTCAGCATACTGAATGGTGTTCATCAATTGTGAAGAAAAATAATCAAATCCAGCTTTGCCTAGACTTTAGAGAGCTAAATAAGCAAACGATTAAGGACTACTACCGGTTGACCTTTATTAACCAAATTTTGGATCAGCTAGCGGGTAGGGAAATATATTCGTTCATGGATTGTTTTGCGGGTTATAACCAGATGGAAACTACAGAAGAAGACAAGCTTAAAACAATGTTTATTACTGTCTTCGGTACCTTTGCGTACCATGTGATAGCAAATGGTTTATGTAATGCATCTGGTTCATGGCAACGAACAGGCAATAAGAGCTTTGGTGACATCTCCTCAAAGAAATTGAAGGTATTTATCGATGACCTAGGGGCAACCACCATAAGAGAAAGGTAGTTTATTATTTTGTGGAAGTGCTTTGAGTGTTGCAGACAATTCTGCATAGCTCTTAACCCATGGAAGTGCATCTTTGGAGTACCTTATGGGCTATTATTAGATCATATGGTCAGTTTCATAGGGATCGCAACCGACCCTGAAAAGGTCAAGGTCATAGTCGCCATGAGTCTACCGTTGTCGTGGTGTTACACATCCACACATGAAAAAAATTGCAGAATCTCTACATGATTTACAGGGAGCAGGACTTGTTTACTAAAATAGTTTGAAATCTCTAGCATCATGTTTAGATGACTTAATTCCCACTTTAGATGGATCCAAATATATACTGTGGCTTATTTTGAAGGAAATAAATCGTCCAAGACAAAAGATGGAGAAAAATTATGTGATTTATGAAAATCTTCATTTTCACCTATTTTTGATAGATTTTTGCAATTCTGCACATGCAACCTTGTCAACCATATGTGTTTCAATCGTTTTGAGTATCCAGATGACTATATTCGGAGTTCATATCACTAAGTTATGATCCAAACAAGTTATAGACAAACATAGGGCAAAAAAAATGAAAATAGTGAAAAGCAGTAAAAAAGCATAAGCTTTAAAGCTAAACGCCTTAAGCTTTTATGAGTGAAAAGTGGAGAAAAACTATAAAAGGGAGGACAAGAAGAGAAAGAGGACCATCATCAAATCAAGGGACAAAGGCTAGAGGTGGAGCTTGTATCCCTTGCCTCATTGAAGATCTCGCATCGAATTTGGGAGAGAAGGCTTGAGGTCGAGCTTGCCTACATCGAAGTTTCCGCCATCGAGTCGCTTATGAAGATTGCTTGATGCTCCTCGCCTTCCTTGAAGATCTTTCCACAAATCATGACATCTCACCTTCTTCTTTTCTCTCTCAGTTCGAAATCTATAAACCTATATTTTACCTATATTTTTAAATCAAGAATTTATTCTCCTCATTCAAAATTCTTCAGAATAAGTTTTATTTTGTTCAGTTATTCTCTCATCTCAAAGCGTCCCTGTGGTGCGAGCGACTTTCTCGAACCCCCCGCATGAATCCCATGCGACATCTCACACTCCAAAAGAGATGCATAGCTTTCTGTCCATCAGAAGGGTATTATCGGAGGTCTATCAATGCCCTAGCAGAAAGAACATTGCCACTAACAAACCTATTGTCCTTTAACTATCTATTTGCATGGAGTGATGCTTGCAAAGTATCTTTTGATTATGTGAAGCAGGAGCTAGTAAAAGCACATGTTTTAAAAGCACCTAAAAGGGGCGAAGTATTCTATATATTTTCAATAGCCACCATGTATAGTATCAGTTGATACTTATTCCAAATCTAGGAGGAAAAGCGGTACCATCCGATAGCCTTTGCTAGTTCGGAAGTTGGGCATATCAGAAATTAACTACACCTATATGGAGAAGTTGTGCCTTGCAATGGTATTTGCAACCAAAAAATTCAAGCACTACATTCTCTATGATAAGGTTGTATTTTATGTGAAGGCGGAAGGACTTAGACTGTTGTTGAACAAGTTACGACTGTCTAAATGTTTAGCAAAGTGGTTAATCACTTTCCAGGAATTTGATTATGAGATTAAGAGCAAGCCATCGAAGCTACAGGGCATTGTAGAATGTCTTGTGGTTTTTGGAGAGCCAAAAGAGGTCTTGGTTGAAGGAAGTGACATGGAAACACTGTATAAGATTGATATATCTTCTATTCCCTCATGGTATGCTGCTATAACGCATTATCTATCTACATGAGAGATTGGAGCTACTCTATCAAAATCCGATAAGAGAAAGATTAAACAATAGGCTTTAAAATTCGCATTAATCATAGGAACCCTATATTGACAAGGTGTTGACAATATCTATCGTCGATGTGTGATGTTTGATGAGGTTCCATTTATCTTGGAGGCGTGCCATGACTCCGCTTGTGGAGGGCACTTTGCTGGATGGTTGATGGCCCAAAAATCTTTAAGAGCCGGATATTGGTGGCCATCTATTTTCCAAGATGCATTCGAGTATGTTAAGAGATGCGATACTTGTCAATGGCATGCAACGACCACTTACTCTGACTATGGCTATACTTCCATTTGAAAATGGGGCATCAACTTTATGGGTCCTATTACTCTATCATCCACTGTGCAAAAGCAACATATTATCGTGGTGACTGACTACTTTACAAAGTGGTCAGAAGCACAAGCAACATTGAAGGATGATGTAAAAGCGACTGCATACTTTACAAAGTGGTCAACTTTGTGGGTCCTATAACTCTATCGTCCATTGCGCAAAAGTGACATATTATCATGGCAAGTGACTACTTTACAAAGTGGTCAAAAGCATGGGCAACAAGGAAGGATGATGCAAAAGTGACTACCAATTTCCTATTAGAGCAGATTATGTGTCGATTTGGTATACCAAGATAATTAGTATCAGACCATGGAACCCATTTCCTAAACAAGGTGATTAAAAGCTTGATTGAGGTGTGGAAAATTAAGCACAACAAGACAACTCCTTATAACCCACAGGAAAATGGGTAAATTGAAAGTACTAACAAGCATCTTGTGGGTATTCTATCAAAAATAGTGTCTGAGAAGAAACGTGACTGGGATAAAAAGTTATATGTGGCAGTGTGGGTGTATAGCATGATGTTTAAACGAGCCAATAGCCACACCCCATTCAAATTAGTTTATGGGGAGGAGTGTGTCTTGCCTATTATGATGCACGGAGAGAGATGTTTCCAGGAAAACTTGAGCCCAAATGGGACGGTCCCTACAAGATCGTAAGAATATGGAAGAATAAATCCACAGCATTATTGGCTGATCTTGAGGGAGTGGAATTCAAAAATAAGATTAATCTTAATAAGATTAAACCTTATTATCTCTAAATGCACTAACGAAATCAATGCCTTGCATGTCAATACTAGGTTAATCAAGAACCTACAAGAGACGAAAGAGGTTGATGGGGCGGTTGATCTCTTATTTGGAACACCCATACTTGGAGCAAAGATACCATCAGGGGAAGCTTATTTGGTGGAGTAAAGGATATAAGGCGATTGAGCAAGAGAATGGATCATTTGTTTGGGAGATCAAAGTCTTTTGCCATCACTTCTTACGATTTCTAACAAGCATCCCTATTACATTCAATGAAGAGGGTGGGATGGAGCCTTCCGTACATCCTTTGAACATGCTAAAATTTGATTATAATAATTACGAGTAGAGTTGACAATGGCTGGCTGTGTGAACCCATTATGGACGTACACAATGTACTTTGATGGAGCGTCGAGGAGTCCCAACAAGAAGGGGAGTATAGGGGTAGTCATTAAAGACCCCTGACGTAGAGTCATAATGAAATTAGCAGTTTATCTCAGGGTCGGATTTACCAATAACATGGCGGAATACAAAGCCTTAATCGTAGGGTTAAATATTGCTAAGAAATGTGGCATCTGTCAGTTGTTAGTCAAGGGGGATTCCTAGTTGGTATTGAACCAACTAAATGGGACATACACACTTCGGAATCCTATTCTCTCTATGTATTATCGCACTGCTATGACCTTGCTCAATGAGTTTGAGAGAGTGTCTCTTCAACTGGTTACATGTTATTGGAATCAGTTTGCGAACTCATTAGCAAACTTCGCTTATGAAGAATATATTTTCTTTAACTGTGGTCCTAGTTTGGATATCTCTATGGATGATGAGATAGGACTTGGTCGATTATGGGGGCTTTTATCAAAACATGCCCTAGATGGCAGGCAATGGTTAGTATGGGTAATGCAAAGGGTGGCCGAGACCTATTTGCCTTTGTTATCCTGGACCCATAGGTTGCTTAGACGATATATTATGCGTACACCTCTTACTATTTATGCAAGGGGTATGGGTCATAATTTGATGCATTTACTTTAGGGAAGGAGCCCTATTTTCGTCTGGGGATGGAGCATCTTGTTGTCTATTAATAAGATTTTCCAAGGAGGGATGTATATGAGCTAGTTTGTTGTATTTCTTTAGGCCAAGAGGGCCGGTTTTGCCGAGTCTAAATGTTTTCTTTCTTTAGGCCAAGGGGGCCTGCTAGTTTGCAGTGAAATGTGTTATTTCTTTAGGCCAAGAGGGCCATATGTCTATTTGGTGCATGTAAGTTTAATGGTTTTCTATTTTAGTGATTGCATTACATAGGTTGACGAAGTCTAGAGGGAGCCTTTGCTACGGAATGTCTAAGGGATGAAGTTACTTTCTTTTCATTTGTTGGGGACCGGTAGTTAAGGCATGAAGTCCCAGGTTTAGGTTAGGTATATCTAAGGGATGTCTGAGTAGTCATTGCCTCCTACAAAGGCATTGTCAGGCGCTAAAATACATGTTTTAGAAGGCAGTCCTAGTGACCCTATTCTACTAATGTGCTAGGCAGCCGTTTTAGGAGTTCCTGTTAGTGTGAGGCAGTTAGAGAAGCCTACACTTAAATATCAAGAGAAGAGCAAGTTCTGAATCTATCTAAAAATAAATATGCAAAGATGTGTAAAAAGGGGTTCTAACCCCTATCAAAATAGAAAAGGAAAGAACGAAAAGTTATATGAGCAGTTGTTAATCACCTTGCAAAGGCCTGGTAGGTTCCTGGGGACGAGATAGGACCCGAGGCCGATGCCTTGTATTCCTAAGGGTGGCAACTAGTTGAAAAAATAAGAATAAAAGAAGGTTGGAGCGAAATTAAAAGTGAGTGTCAGAAAAGGATTAAGTGTCTCCTTGTGAGGGCTTGGTAGGTTCTTGGTTATGGAGAAAGGACCTGAAGCTAATAGCTTGTCCTCCTTGGGTCACTACGCTCAGCTCCCTCCTTGTTACACGCCCGATTATGGAAAATAAAAGCCTCAAAGGACAATGTGCTAAAAGATAATATCTTTTTATCATGCTATAGGAGTTCTCGCGTAGGAGGAGCTCCTAGTTGAGTTTTCCTCTGATATGTAGGTAGTTCAAAAAACCACTTAGGATGACCTCTCTGATAGTGCTTTTTAGGCCGTGTTGGAACAATTGATTAGTGATTTGCTTTAGGCTTCCTTTCAGATTATGCTAGTCCTACTCCTCGTGGATTTCATGCCTTGATTTTGACAGGGGCTAGGGTGAGAGTTGTGATACATTTTGTTGTGTATTTTTTGTATAAGCTTAATGCTTTTTATGATTGTACATGTGCAAATATGTTTGTGGGATTCGATGGGCTAAGTTGCCCTATCTCGTGGTCGCCAATGAGTGGTGGATTTTTACCCTAGAAAAGTACTCAAAATTTTCCAAAAAATCCGAATTCCAATGAAAATTTGGATTTTGTCAAAGGCAACAGAGGTGATGGGGTTGATTTTAAGCAACAAGCAACATATGGGTTTCAAAAGTGCTTTAAAGACCTACCAAGCGACGGTTGGGAAATTTTCATAATTTTTCTGAGTATCCGATTGGGCTTTGGGAAGTGGTTGCAATGGGGGACTTTGATTCGGTCAAGCAAAACATTTTAGGAGTCAAATCGAAGGTCGGGAAGATAAAGTGTAGGAGGCCGGCAGACATGTCAAAACCAAAAAAGGCCAACATTGGAATTAAATAGGCAAGAGTTTTGGGCATGCCCTTTAGGGGATTTTTAAGGGGGCAAAAAAAATATATTTTTTGGGGTGGCGGGGGCGCCGAGGGGGGGGGGGGGGCGCGTTTCAAAACGGTGGCCTATAGTACATGCCGCCCCCCTCCATTTTGGAGACATGTGGTGGAGAAGGAAGGGGCTATAGGGCTAAAGAACAATAGGCATGGCAGACCATGTCAATGAATTCCAGGGTTTCTTTGCTCTCGATTGCTGCCTCCAACTTGTGCAATGACTGCCTGGTTGCTGAGATTCAAACTCAATCTTTCTCTCTCCTTTCTCTATCTCTTCCAAATGGCAATTCATGTGGAGGAAATCAAGAAGAAGAGGGGCTGAAGGATGCTTGTCTATCAGTGATCAGATTGCTCCAAGATCAACAGGAGGCTAAGGGAAGGTGTTCAGTACTAAAGGATGATGGTTGGTTGGTCCAATGGTAGTCCGTATTAATTATCAGAAAACATGCAACACGCACATAAGCAGTATGCCTCATTTTTTCAAATGAAATTTGCTTCTTTTTTACGTTTGATGGTCTAAATGAAATTCATATGGAACGAAAATTTGTTTGGATCTTGTTTGCATCATGATTGAGGGCTACACATAAAATAAATGTAGAACCATAACGATACATAGTCGCAATAATTAAATTACAACCCGAAATGTGCCTTTTTAGAGTAAAAATGAAGATTTTGTTGGTTTCGAGTGGGAAAAAGAGATGCACGTGGAATAAAATTTTAATAAAAACCATCTTTTAGCTGTTATAATCAATCAATAATCATATATCAAAAAATAACCTATTTTTATGAATAAATAAATAGTAATAAATATAGAAAAATATAAAAAATTAGGTTTTTCAAGATAAAAAATTAAGGAAAAATATTATTAAGGTTCATGAATGTTTAGCAAGGTTCAGACATGCGTTATAGCCTCATATCACCCTTGTTTATATTAGCAAGGTTCAGACATGAGTTATAGCCTCATATCACCCTTGTTTATATGTCTTAGTGCATTTGTATTGCTTTATACATTGAAAAATAAAACCCTGCACATGCAAAATGCAGCACATAAGCGCTAGGGGAAAAAGAAGGATTGTGAAAGTGTTTAAGTGCAAAAAATGAAGTAAAGTCTAATCTTTTGTTTGTGCACATCATATAGGATGATAAAAATTTAGGTCTAAAGAGACTAGTAGCACAATTAAGGTTGATGCTAGTCTCTAGCAACGTAGCAACAACGAATAGATTGAAAATAATTGAAAGACTGATTTCACACTCCACTTTGTTGATTTGTTTTAAAATAAAATGTTTGCACACAATAGGCATCCACGTTTACATTTTGCATGCCACATGGTATAAAATCCTGAATGCATAGCACTTGATTGCCAAGCATTGACCAATGCTGAGAGTGTGAGTAAGCCTTTGCTGTAGATTAGACGAGCAGTTCCTTAGGGTAAGTTCAATGAGGAAATACCAACTCCTAGATCGTTCGATAAATCAAAGAGTGGAGCTTGTACGCTTGTTCTTTATATTGAGGCAGTGCATCAAGGGGCCAATCCACGAGATGTAGGAGAGCTGGAGTAAGGCCACAGTGTTTCAACCGAGAGGTTGCCTCCTATATATGTGATACGTGATAAATTATACCAATGTATATGGGATCTCCCTTTGAGGAGTAGGGGAAGGCAAATGTTGGACTATGTCCTATTACAAACGCAAAATCAATATTAGAGTTTAGTGTAGCATGTGCCCTAGATGCTCCTAGCCGCGAGGTCGTGTGTGGTTTCTTGTGTGTCTTAGAGGTCTAGCTAGTGCTAGAGAGCCAATGTCGATGTTTTGAGCTTTGTTTGCTCGTCTAGCATTCGAATTTTGTTCGAGTGGAAGCCGTTACTTAACACTTGGATATTACATTGAGCATTTGGTTATGCAGTTGAGCTTGAGGATCTTAGAGTGAGACCATGTGACTTGGTGACATGTACATGCTCTCGTCATACTTTATGTATGCAGTTGATGCTTAGTGGACTGATCTAACATTACTTTTGGGCTGACACCTATCTTTGTCATGATATTGTCAGTGATATATTCATCTTGGTTGGCTATATATTGAGCTTCCGTTACATTACTCAGTCTGTTGTGCCTTTAGTTGCTCTATTCTGTTAGCCTTGAGACCTACTCTATTCATGATGGTTATGTCTATGGTATATATCTCAATCTAACACACTGATCCTTTGATAGTTCTTGGTGCCAGTCACATATTCACTCATTGCTAGTTTGAGCTATTCCCTCACAATTGCAGTTTGTCTTATATTAGTGATTGTCCCTCTTTGGCATTGAGTTCTTACTCTTGTACTTCATTTTCAACATGTTGTAATTGTAGTTTACTGCGCTATTTATGCAAGTAGTCACCTCCATTTGATAGTTCTTTGCATTGAGTTTATGGACAGCTCATTACTTGGTCAGTACCCCTTGTTTTTAGCTTGATCTAGCACAGGTTTTGGGACTAATTTGTAGGTTATTACAGTAGCCTATTTTGCCCTTTTATGCATTTGCCTATTCTCATGGCTGGTGGTTCCAATGATAGTGCTATATTTAATATTGACAAGTTGGATGGCACCAACTATATCTATTAAAAGGCCTAAATTTGGCAAGTTTTAGTATAGAAAATGTAGGTTAAGCCTTCAAAACATGAGGGTATCAAGCTCGAACATATTGATGTAGAGGATTGGGCTAAATTGAACCAGCTCTATAAGTCCACCATCATTTAGTTCCTCTCTAAGCAGGTATTCTATAATGTTGTCTTTGATGGGCAGTTCACATGGGACTTATGGGATAAGATTCATAATGTCTATGACAAGCAAGGACCCACTTCTCAGATGTATTGGTTGAAATAACTCATGGACCTTCACATAAAGGAGGGCACTTCCATCAGCCAACTTAAATGAATTTCATTCTATTCTCAGCCATTTGTCTTCACAAGGCAATGGTAATCTTTCCCCTTTTGTTCATGTTAGTTACATTGCTTGAATCATGGGATTGTGGGAGCTCTCGCTCAACCGCCAAGACCCATGGACTGCTTATTGTTTCAAGCATTCCAAGCGAGCTCTACTGGCTACCTCTCACATAGCCGACTAGCTCCACGATCCTAGATGCTAGCTCAAGCATCCTCAAGCCTCCTCCATCAAGCTCCATCCACCATAGTTGTATGCGCACGAGAAAAGGAAAGAGAATAGAAGAAGAGAAGAGGAGATGGTAAAGAGCTTCACCCTCTTGATCCCTCACTCCCACACACTCACTCCCTCACACTCTCACACTCCCTCTCCCAAGAGCACACACACAAGCAAAGAGAAGAGAAGAAGAGAAGAAGAGAGGTCTCTTGTTAGCCACACAATAAAGAATGAGCTTACATTCATTTTTTGAACTTTATATACAAGCCCTAAAATTCCATGGGCACCCATCCCTTTTTACATGACCAACCTTTGTGGCAAGGTCATTTTTCCTATTTTCCTTTTCTTGCCTCATGCCTTAAGCCTACACCCGCCTATTCCTTTACAAATGGCACAGCAGGGAGCCTTGCGCTCTTTTATAAGAGTTTTTAGAGTTTTTTGAGGCACCTTCTATTTAAAATTGCGCTTTCGCCTCAACTTAGTTTTTAGGGGTCGCCTTTGCGCCTTTGCTCTTTTTTTGTTCTTTTTTTGCTTTTTGCTTCATTGTTCTGCCATCTTGAACTAAGGTTAACAGGGATACATTTTGTACTACTATGTGTGTAAACATGCCTACAAATGGGCTAAAGTTATAGGATATAGAGGATGCACTCTTGAATAAAAAGACTAATAAAAAGAATATCTATGCTTCTTGTACCCCTCATGCTTTGATAGTTAGAAGCAATAATGTGCGATAATCGTTGTCATGGGAAAGACTCTTAATAGTCTTGTTCTCAGTCATGTGGATAGTCTCATAGTAAGTCCTATGGTCGTAAGTCCTCATTGACTTGTCATCATTACTGTGAGAAAGCAAGACATATTTGGCCATAGTGCCATAAAGCGCAAGGACAAGTGCAAAGAAAAGGTCTAGGGTAAAGTACATGACAAAAATGATGATTGCATCATTGTCCCTAGCAAGCCTAGCGTTAAGATTGAAGAGATTAATGTAGTGCAAATTAATTCTGATGATGATTTCATACTTGCACCTTCTTCTCTTGATACTTCACAGAGCTAACTTATGCTTTGTAAGGGTATACTTAGTGATGGATGATAGATTCAGGGGCTTTCGTTCATATGACCCCTGATAGAGAGTGATTCCACTCCTATTGCAGTTTGACTAGATCTGCCCATTTGAATAATGACCGTGCATTAGAGATCGTTGGTACTGGTGATATCCAGTTGCAGTTTAGTTCATGTAACATATTTATTTTTCATGATGTACATGATGTACCAGCTCTCACAAAGAGCCTTATCTCTGCTGGCACTTTGGATGATGGAGATTATGTAGTTTCTCTTGGTGATTCTTTACAGAAGATTATTCATGGGAATCTAGTCATTACACGTGGTGGCAAGTCTAATACTCTCTACCTCTTTCTTCTATTTGGGTCAATTGACCATGTTTTGGCAATGGATGCAATTCCACATGTATCTCTTTGGTATCATTGCCTTTGGCACATGTCCTTGAAAGGAATGAAAATTCTTACCCATTTGTAGTATCTTTCGCCCCTTAACTATAAGTGCTTTGGGTCTTGTAATCATTGTTCATATGGCAAACAGACACGTAATATGCATAAAAATTCTGGTATGACACACATGGATGAACCATTGGACTTTGTTCATTTGGATGTAGGTGGTCCCATGACCTGCAAGTTGTTAGGTGGCATGAAGTATTTCATTACCTTCATTGATGACTATACACATAAGGTCTAAGCATACCTCATTAAGCAAAAATTAAAAGTCTTGCCTACCTTTTAGCATTGCCTTACTTTGGTTGAGAACCAGTTTGGGTGCAGGTTGAAATGCCTTAGGTCAGATAATGGAGGTGAATATGTCTCTAAAGCCTTTGAGTAATTTTGTAATGAGAGCGGTATGAAGCATCAATTGATCGCCTCGTACATCCCACCGCAGAATGGTATCACTAAATACATGAGCATGACAATTCAAAAGTGAGTCTATAGTATGCTTAGTTAGGCATGCTTACCATAGTATTTTTGGGCTGAGGTAATTACTATTGATATACACTTGATTAATCGATCCCCATGTATTGCTCTTGAGTATCAAGTTACAGAGGAGGTATGGTCTAGAAAACCTCTCTTATTTACTTATTTGTGTCTTTGGTTGTGAGGCTTTCTACCACATTCCCAAGGACAAGCACAATAAGTCGCATCCTACACTTCTAGGAAATGCATCTTTCTCGGTTATGGAGACGCAAGTGAGATGGGTTGTTGCTTATGGGATCTACAGGCTTGGAAGGTTATCCGTAGCCATGATATTGTTTTCCATGAGGAAAAAATGCATAAGCAACCTGAGCATGTCGTTGAGGTATGCGTGGTAATATTTCAAGGGAAGTATGTTGCTACTATACAACCAGCTAGATAGCATGTGGTAGTGATTGATGCTCCAATGGCCCAGGTCCCTGATGTACCATAGGATGTATAGGCCCAAGAGCCTATTTTGAGGCAATCTACTAGAGAAAGACAATAGCCTACACAATTTGAGCCCTCTATGGATTATGTTATAGTGACAGATACTCGTGAGCCTCTTACTTATGATGAGGCCATGTGCAGAGGTGATAGTTAATCTTGGGAGAGGGCCATGCAGTCAAAGTATGGCTCACTTACAGAAAAATCATACATGGGATGTGACATGTCCAAAATGCAACATGTCTCATTAGAGGGATAAGAAGGGAAAGCTAGGTACTAATGATGCAAGCAAAAATGGGATCATATACATTATTGTTGATCATTGCTAATCTAAACATGTCAACTCTATTTTTCCAAAGTTTGAAAACGATCCACTTCACATGGAACTGGGTGTTTATTTTTTGGGTGTCAATCTATTATCCACCTATTTTAAGAGATGGTCCACTTGGCAAGTAATGCTTATTAGCCATGCCTTTCCTCATTTTCTTTGTATCAAGAAAGAGTTCTCAATATTATCTCTCTTGATCGGGGAAGCATTGAGTCAAAGACAATAATGTGTACTTAATACCATTGATTGACAATCTCATTGAGGTATAAGAGCATATAAATGTGGTAGATATGAAAAAGAAGCTTCAAGGTTCATGTAGCTCTAGCATGGACTCCTAGGTATGCATATTGCATAGAGATATAATTGTGCTTAGCTAATATGTTATAGAAAGTTCTCCTTGTGTTATGTTTACATGTCCATAACAAAATTCAATTTTCATTTAGACTTATCTATGATGGGTTATGAAGCTTGTCCCCCCTTGTGGTGGTTGGTTGAGAGCTTCAATAAGGAAAAGTCTCAACAAGCCTACCTACTTTTGACATTTATGCTTTTAGCAAGAAGACCCTCTTCATGTAGAGTACAAGCTAGGTAGTTTAATGGAAGGATCAAGAATAATGAAGTCCTACAATGGTAGACTCTTATAGACTAGTACAAGAAAAGGATAGTTGGATCCTCCATTGATCTAGAGTTAGGGCTCATGAGTGATAATGAGATGACAAAGTGCATTGTTGTGCTCCCATAGAAGAAGCTCAATGGCCTTTACTATTTGGAGTACTAGAAGGATTTTTCATCCTCTTGATCCTAGGTGCATATTCAAGAAAACATTGCCCATTCTTTACGGAAACATCTAGTCAAATTAAAGGATATAGAGGTAGCAAGAGATTACTTGATAGGCAAGATTACAAACCACGACTATGGTCTTAAGTGGATATAAACATAGGGCAATAATCATTTGCACCTATTCCATGGATGCGCATGCCCAAGGAAGTCATAATAATCATTTGCACCTATTCCATGGATGCTCATGCCCAAGGAAGTAATAATAATCAATCAAATGATATGATCCACCCATAAACCCACGAGATATGGCTCATTATTAGAAAATATGTCCTCTATCGATAAAAAACTATCTATAACTTAAAAAACACATGATTTGGCATACTTTTTATCAATGTAAGACACTTCTTAACTGCAACATATCATTGTTTTCTAAAAAACCTTGTAAGTTTAAAAAATTTTATGTAGCTTTTGTAGCACATTCTACTACTTATTATTCAGGGATATTTAAATAAGTGCATTTCACATAGTATTACTATCTAAGATCACTCACAAGGTACTCATAAGCTAACTACATGGTGTTTAGTTATAGGGTTTAAGTAATTTGATATGCCATCAAGCTTCTTTCTTGATGGCAAAGGACCTATAAATGTCTTTTTTCGACATTGAAGTTCATATCCTTGATGATAATGTGGAGGAGATAAACCTTTTAAGGGTTCATATCCTCATCCATAATGTGAAGGAGATAGGGCTTATAAGGGTCCACTAGATTGTTGTTTTGGGTTAAGAGATTCATGGAAATTCTCATAGGATTTATGCATCAAAGAGCAATAACCTAGGGATCCAAAATTGAAGGGTGGCTCCTTGAGGAGTATATATCTTGAATACATGGACAATTAAGGTCCTTGCGTATGGATATCTACAAAGTCCTCTACTATGTCAGATGAGGTGTTGTGTAAAAAGGAAATTGCATTGCACCTTAAGGAGAAGGAGCAATTGAATATATTTACGTTTATGACCTACACTTCAAAGTGTATGGAAACATTGGACAAGAATTACAAAGTAAAGGGTGAGAAGGAGCAATTGAATATATTCACATTTATGACCTAGACTTCCAAGTGTATGGAAATATTGGACAATAATGACAAAGTAGAGGGCAATAAGGGAAGTAGATGAAAGAGGAAAAAAATCAACTTCCATCCTTATCTGGTTGGGCGGATACATTATTCAAGTAAGAATGACATTAGCAAAGGAGTAGCAAGAGCTTAGTTTTGGGTACAACAAATAGGTAATGTCTTGTCTTGTGGAGAGTATGGTCCTTGTAATGTCTTGTCTTGTGGAGAGTATGGTCCTTGTAATGTGTGAAATTTGTATCTTGATTCTTTTGCTTGTGCTTTTCTCTTTCGGATTGATAACCTACATCTATTACCATATTTAGGTGATGATGTGTTTGAACATGCTTAGGACCTCTCCTAGGGCACCTTTTTTCATCTCTAGGATGTTTTTTCCCCTTGGTTGTATATATGTACCTATTCACTCCATGATGGTAGAGATACAAAGCATCATACCTCAATTGCTTTAGTTATTGAACATAGCATGATGCCATGTATTCACTCATGCAAGACAACTAAAAATACTTGAAACATACTATGCATGCTTGTATCAATGAAGAAATGATTCATGTGTTACTTATTTGCATGAGAAAGTAGAGAGCAAACATATGGATGAAGGTGACTCTATGGGTAGTCTTTTCACAAATCAAAGATCTTAAGGAGTGGTTGATAGATGTAGATGAGATTTTGCTAGATTGTTTAGTTGTGTAGATTATTGTTAATGTTCTTCTTAATCTAGATTAAAGTTTTGCATTTTCTCTTTATTTGATGATAAAAAACAATCAAATACTTTTTCATTTGATAGTTTCTTTCTATGTAACAAAATAGGTCTAGGTGACTGACTGTATGGGCAATTCTTTCAAAAATCAAAGATTGTAAAGAGTAGTTGATTGATATACGATTTCGCTAGATTGTTTACTTGTATAGATTTCCCTCAATGGTCGTCCTAATTCTTATTAAAGTTTATTATTCACTCTTCATTTGATTATAAAAGTCAATCAAATCCATTGTGATTGGATAGTTGGTTTCTATCTAACAAAATAGATTCATAAGTGATCTATGGGTCGTTGTCTTTTGCAAATCAAAGATCATGAGTAGTTGATTGATATTGTTCAAATTTTGCTAGATAGTTTACTTGTGTAGATTGTTCTAAGTGGCCTCCCCAATTATTATTAGGGCTTTGTAATTAACTTTCATTTGACAATAAAAGACAATCTAATCCTTCAATTGCATTTGATATTTGGTTTCTATCTAAGAAAACAAGTCTAATTTGCATGTTGCAGATCAAGCTTTTATGGCTAGTCAAAAGAGTAAAGTAAAAGTGAGATTTTTTCCTAATTTCAAAAAAATTTACAAATGCTATTCAAACAAAGAAGGTTGATGAGGATAAGAAGAAACTTATAGTCATTCCTAGCACAAAGATTGTAAGGCAAGGGGTCATGTCATTAAGACCTATCCTAGATTGGTTGTGAAAGAGGCTAGCATGTTTGTTGCAAATACCTCTCCTTATAAATCAAAATTTGCAAATGTTGTTTAGAGTACAAAGTTGACATTAAGTATGTAACGCAATTATGACACTTATTTATATGATTCTCTAATGTCTATTGCAGATTCAAGTATGTGGTAAGTTGACAGTAGGGCCACTAATCATATTACTTCTCCACACAATCTATTCACTTCTCTTGAGTATGTCCTTAAAGGAAGTACTATCATTTGTTGATGACATATGCAAAGTTCATAATCTCTCATGTGGTGATATAATTATTACATATAGTTCACTATATCATGGGCTATAGAAACTCAAAAATTATTATCAATGTGTGGAAGAAATAGCACACATAATTACCAATTCCTTGGTCATTTCAAAAGCAAAACTTTGATATGCATATTTTGGTCATTTGAACTTTGCTAGTTTGTTGTATATCTTCTAAAGTTTGATATGGTCTCTTCATTACCTAGTCTTAAGGCAGCTACAACATACATTTGTGAGGGTTGCACATGGGGTAAAATGCAACTTGCTTCCTTTCCAAAATATGCTTTAGTGAGAGATTTTTGCACATTGCATGTTGTACTGAGTGATAGTTATGGTCAAGTGGCAACATTGTCTTTTTGCCACTACAGGTACTTCATGACTTATATTGATTATTACTCCAAACATGCATGGGTATATCCTTTGAAAACTAAGTGTTTTTCTGCTTCAAGAAGTTTGTAAGTATGGTTGAAAATTTATCAAGGTGTACTTTCCATTCTAATCAAGGGGGGAAATGTATATTAGAAGACATGTAATCCATTTATAGATGGATGTGGGATAAAATATCAATGTATAGTGCCATATACAAAATAGTACAATGGTATAGCTAAGAGAAATAATATATTTTTCATTGGGATGGCAAGATACATTTCTCAAGCTTTGCCACATATTTTGTGGCTTAAGGTTGTCTTGTGTATAACTTATGTACTTAAGAGGTGTTCCACCAAGGCATAGCAATGTGTCACTCTATATGAGGCTTAGATGGTAAAAATCCTTTTGTTACTTGTGTGTTTTTGGTAGCTTAGCTTATGCATTCGTACTAGTGCAATGTCACAAATAATTAGATGACAAGGTTGTGAAATGAATCTTTGTTAACCACACTATTAAAAGAAAAGATTTCAAGTCATATCATCCTCAAAATAAGCATATCCTAGTGAGTCTGTAATGTTTTCTTTGTGGAAGATATTATTTATAATTTAATTTAATATAGAAAAGAGACAAATGTATGCTCGTAAGATATTTATGACACTTTATTGCCTCTTTTTAGTTTTGGCCAATTAAATGTAGCACGAAATGATACAATTTTTTAGCCTACATAGGTTTTTAACGAATCCATAGATTAGCCTATTTCTAATTCAACTGTGAATGGTGCACTTCTTACTAATAGAGTAGGGATTGAGTAGTCCAAAGCATGCAAAAATTCCTACTACTAGCATTTTGTAATAGTTAATTAGATGCACCTTTGTCTAGTTATACTAGTCATGGCTTCAATGGTGCCTCATATGCATCAAATCATTATGCATTGGTTGTTCCTACTATATATCTAATGTGGATGAGCCGATCTCTTTTGAAGAGATACAAAGTTTGGCAAATTGGATGGTTATTATCAAATTTAATTATGGTACTATTGTGGAAAATCATACTTGGTTCTCACGTCACTTGCTTCTTGGCAAAAAGACGTTTAGTACTATATGGGTCTACACAAGTGGTAAGATAATCCAATGATAGTGTTCATTACTAGAAGCTTAGACTTGTGGCAAAGGGTTATGCTTAGCAAAAGGGCAATGATTATGATGAAACCTTTGCTTCCACTTGTCATATAACACCAATTTGCAACATTTCTGCATTAGCAACTTATAATGATTGAGATGCACATAAGGCATTAAAACTACAAATTTAGATTGGTGATTTGCATAAGGAAGTATATGTTTTTCAACCTCATGGTTTTTCTTAGATAGGGCAAGAAAACATAGTGTATAGATTGAAAAAGATATTGTATGATCCAAAACAAGCAGCTTGGGCTTGTTATGATAAGCAAAGACATATGCATACTTGACAACATGTGGTTTTTAAAATACTCCAATTAAGAACATCCTATATCTTAGACATGAGGGTGATGTACCTCTAATCATTATGGTTTATATCATTGCCATGCTACTCACTGAAATCCTAATAAGAAACACTCTACTAATCTTAAGGCTAAGTTGAATTCAATTTTTGATATGTCATATGTGGGCCTATTGTATCATTACTTGGGCATTCGGTTCAAGCAATTTGATGGAGGTATTGCTTCATGCCAAATAATGTATGTTGAGATACTAGTATAGAGATTTGATATTGATGACTAAAAGCCTATTGCTACTCTTATGAATATATGTTTGAAGTTGATCCTTCGTAATGCTATAGATTTCTTTGAGTATTTCTCTATCAATGGACTATTGGATGCTTGATTTACACGTGCATTATAAGGCTTAACATTTTGGTTGCAATCTCATATATGAGTAGGTTTATGTGTAGCCCAAGCACTGAGCATTGATAAGAGCCAATGAAGCATACATTTCATTATTTGAGTTATACATAACACCTTGAGCTATTTTATCCCAAGGACGGATAAAAATTTGCCAAATTTACATGCACTTTTAGATTTTGATTGGGTTGGTCATTATGACACTCATGTATCCATAAATGGTTTTTTCTTCATGCTTGGTAACTCTTGCATATCATGGTTGAGCAAGAAGAAACTTGTTATAGCCACTTCTCTTATGACATTGAGTACAATGTAACTTTCACAACTATAATCGAGTGTGATTGGCTCATATGCTTTTTAGCTGAAGTATTGGACAATCATTTACTAACACCATCTTCACTAATAGTGACAGTGCATTGGCAACACCATCTTCACTAGTAGTCAGAGTACATTAGCAGTGGCCCCAAGGAGTCCACCTTATAGAACATGTAAGATATCACATGAGTTCAAAAGAAAGGGTATAATTATATTTAGTAAAATTTACAAGATTATATTTACAAATGGGTTTTTTTATTACAATTTGAAAATTTTCTCGTAAGTTTAGTAAAGTAAAAGGAGTCATTTTAAGGCCTTATAGTATGTAAAGAAAGGGTATTTGTTCATATCATTTGAACACATGCTATATAGATGATTTCTTATAGGTGGAGCTCCCATGCAATGGCATGAAACCTAGTGTTCCCTTTTTGTACCAAGCACTTTGAGGTACATTGTTAGGAGACATCAACTTCATCTATCTATCAACATTGGAAAGCCTTATAGGTCTTTTTACAATGGCTTTGCCTCGTGAGAAGTTTGAAGTTTTTTGTAATGTTTTGGGCTTACCCACCTTTGTGGATTAACCATAGTCCATCAAGCTTGCACTTCCTATATGTGAGTGTGAACTCTTGTTCATCACATTACTCCCAAGGGGGATTTGTTGCCATATTTTGATAGTGATGTGTGTCTACACACTCTAGGGTACATTTTCACTATGTAGGAAGTTTCTCCCTCAATCACACACACACACACACACACACACACACACACACACACACACACACACACACACACACACACAAAATCTAGGACATAGTCTTGTAAATGCTCACTTTGAGACCTCACAATACACTTTGCGTATATGCTCTCAAGCTTTTGCTTCTCAAGCTATGTGTGTACATTCCTACAACCACCCAAAATCCGGTCTCAAACATAAGATTCTTGCATTAATCTAGCTTTTAGGAAACAATCACATGCTAATGTAAGAGATACAAACCTCATCGATGGCAAGTGTGGCTATGTGGGGCATTAATCATCATCTATGAGCTCAATCACCATATTTCAAATAGATGTAGACAAAGAATTGTATTATTTTTAAATAGTAGACTTTAGTGTCATGCACATAAAAGATCTTGAAAACTTGAGATCCATATCTAGTGATAAGTTATTTGAAAATGGATTGGTTCAATATAGAGTATAGAGGTACCCGTGCTACAATGATATGATAGGAATTAGGCTTTGGTTCCATTAGTTGACCCCTCTAATTGATATGTATAATGTGTTCTAGAACCAAAATGTGCTAAGGATCTCTTGCTTTAGAATTCAAAACCAAAAATTGACCTCGTTGATAAGAGTCCACATGCAACTAATGTGCTAGATGTGATTGCACCATATGCACAGTTAACAAGAGAGGATCTTCAAGAAACAAATGCAAATAGTGGAGAGTTTGAGGTATTTGTTCATCTTATATTCTTGAGAATTTCCTTAAAAATCTAGTACCTTTTGTGAAACTATATCACTCATCTATTTTTGTATTTATGGTTGTTGTTTGTGTGTAGTTGTTCATGGAAGGAGAGATTTTGCATCTAGATTTGGGAAAACTAGCTTATGACTAGTGAGTTACTTCTCATTTTGTTTCTATTTCATGAGAATTGCATACTCTTTCTATTACTAGAACTTACTAACAAGGAGAGGGTGGGCAAAGAGCCTAACGATGATAACGTACAATGGCTATGGCATTATGGGGTTGTGGCCATACTTTGTTAAAGGATCTTAGAGACCTACAAGTAATGCACAAAGATGAAGATGCAAGTTACATTGGATCAAGATACACACAAGGAGACCATGTGACATCTTCATCACAATATTCTACTTTCCCCTACAAACTCAAGCTACGCTCCATAGGATGCTTTGATGCATTATGTGACAATCTCAATAGTATTATTGGTAGGGGATTTAATGCATAGATTGGGACTAAGTATAGCTAAATCAAGTGACTTTTACATGCAAGAGTATCCCATGTTCAAAGAAATTGATGTAGATGAGATGGGTCTACACAACATGGCCCAAGATAGAGAAGAGAGTACCTATCAGAGACATTAGATTTGGGAAGTCCACATGAATTAGCCATTTTCAATGGTCTCTCATGCTAGCCAATATCAAATACCTTGACAAATCACAAGTTCGGGGCAAGTACAATGGACTACCTAATAGGATCAAGATCGCTAATACCACAAGCAAGGGACAAGTATAGTTGACTACTTGCTAATAGGATCACCATCGCTAATGCCAAACATCAAGGACATTGAGACCTTGAGGTGATTGATTGGGATAGCAGATATGCTATTAGACAGATACACACCTCCTCCCATCAATTGAGGATAGAGGCTAACAAATTGAGAGATATTCAAGTAGAGAATAAGTTATGTTAGTCTTTGTGTAGCCAATAGCCTAAGATGGAGGAGCACTACATATGTAGATACCCAATGTACTATGATATACAAGGAAGGCATCACTATCTATTTCATGAGAGCTTTAGACCTCTCTATCAAGTCAAAGAGTATGAGGACCAAAGATATCTAGGGCTTTTTCTCTTAGAGCTCTACAAATACCACATAACACTACTATGAGATAGTAGACCAATTGGTCTAAAGGTACATAGCTAGAAAGAAATGTAAGATTCCTTCCATGAACCAATTTCTGTAAGTATACCCATGCTAAGGGTAGCGGAAAAGTGGGATAGGGAAAGGGAGTACATGACATCCTCCACAAATGAAGTGGCACTTCATTATATATAAGAAACACATAAAAATGGTAATTTAATAACCCAGTTTATATGATTGAAATTCAAAAATTGCACTAGCATTGATATCTCATACTTAGACAAGCCTGGGTAACAGCCCCCCCCCCCCCCCCCCCTCAAGACCCAATGCAAGTTGCATATCAAGAACCTATGTGCTCACTCCATCTAGTGGGAGAGGGGCCTAGTGTACATGAAACATTAATTGTCATTATTATATGCATACTAGAAATTGTAGTTTGAGTATTTACCATACAAGATTATTACCTATGCACTCTCCCATGTGGATCTTGTGAACAACCTAGGACATTATTGCATCGGTTATAGACAAGTCCTCAATGCTAATAGAAGAACCTATCTCCCCACAGAAGCCATTGTATAGACCTAAAAAAGGCCCTAAAATGTTTACAGCATGAGAGAACAATAAATAGTTAGAAAGTTTGCTAAATGTGAGTCTAGTCAACACAAAAGAAAGTTTCCTCAAAGTCCTTTCAATATTTTCCAACTTCTTAACCAATTAGCAAATGGCTCTCTAGTTTTAAAATCATTTGTTCAAAAAGTTGCATTGCTTTCATCTAAAGAGGCAAGAGAAGTAGTCTAACCATGTCCATGTTTTTCTTGCTTTTGGAGTTTCAAAGGGATATGTAATTAGGTGAGACATAGTAATATTGAGGTAGGCTAAAGCTCTTGAAACAAGAGGAGCCATCCAAAGTCCCACCATTGCACTTATGACATGTGACAATTTATGTACAATATAAGGTATTTTTATTTATGTGCATTAATTTTTGTAGTAAATGTAAGGATTATATTTGAGGGCTTCATGATGATCCATATCATACAAGCATATACCAATGTGGGTTATGTAGATCAAGTCATTAGTTATATAGAGGTGACTTAAACCCAACAATTGTTCTACATGAAGCTTTTCGTCACTTAGAATATGGTAAGCATAATGTGGTCCTCTAGTGGTCTATTCAAAGTTAAATAAATCACTTTAAAGGATGTTTGGGAAATGTAGGTAGGGTCATACTCATTAGGTTTTATTGCTCGATGCTATTCAACATGAGTCATGAGCTAATAGTTGACCCATTCCCATAGTATGTGTTGTGTGGACCACTTTTGAAATAATGGGAACAAGCTAGACTATCTAAACCATTTAGGTCTTCTTTTGTAGTGTTTAAATAGCAAGGTTTGAATGAGGTAATCAAGCATCCTTTGGGAGCTTATTATCTTGCTACTTGCATATATATCAATTCTTTTCCAATACTAGCATGCTTTGCTGAATTTCCTCCCATGGATTACTTAGATTGAAGGATGTCTAGAATGAAGATACGATTGAAATATGTTCCATGAACAAAATTGTAGTTAAACTTAATTTTGAAGCTATTGAAAGAAATTGGGTGGAAGAAATGTTGTAGAAGAAATATCAATAATGGCCACCATAATCTAAGATTCGACCCACTAGTCTTTGGCATTGCCTTGAGAAACACAAATAAAAATTAGCACAATCAAAATTAGAAAGCATCAAGGTTTCTAGGAAGACACATTGGAAATCCCCTATTTGTAGAGACAATGTATCCTATCTATTCAATTTTGGCTATGAAGAATATACATTTGCTTTTCTTGGCACAAAGCTTATTTCTGCATGAATCAAAGGAGATCTGAGTTTGAACCAAAAAGAGGGGTAGAGCATAAAATCCAAAAAGTGAATGGATAAGCTAATTCTTAAGGTATGTGTTCTTAAGACAACTCTCTTCTTGCTTCTTACTCTTACCTTCTTATTTCTATGGAGAGAGTGTGTAAGAGAGTAGAGAGGGAGAACGTGAACAATCAATGTGTGAAGCTCTTCCCCTTTCCTATTCTCTTTGTCCACCTCTTCTTCTTCATTGAGCAAGTAGAATGATAAAGGCTATGGAGTTGGGGCACACTTGAGGATCATTGCTTAAGTTGTTGAGCCATCAAGAAGCATTCATGAGCAAGCTTGGAGCAATCAAGGCTATGGAGATGGAGCATTGATTGAATCATGGAGCCATTGAGAAGCATTCACAATAGACTACAAAGGAGGTAAATTGGTGAGTTTTCTATGGTATTCATGAGAGAGTGTAATGGTTATGTGAGAGGTAGCCATAGCTGCATCAATTAATATCTTGAAATAATAAGCATTCCTTTGTTAGACATCGAGCTTGAAGCTATTCCATCGAGCTTGGAATAGCTTCAACATTTTCGTTCCATTGTTAGAACACAATGGATTCCATCAACTAGGATGTATACTCTCTATACTGCATGATGGAATAGAATCCTGCACTCCAAAATATGGCATTGACTAGTTAGGGCAAGAAGATAGAGAATGAAAAGTGCAGTGAAAGTGGAAGCACAAGCAGAAGCAAGAAGGGAGAAAGAGCTATGGAGATTCATGCAACAAGAGTGAGAACAACATATGGAAAGTCCAATAATTACAATGTGTGATGTGTCTTCCCTTATTCTATTGCCACTAAAATAATAAAGAATAAAGTGATAGTGATTAATGCCCTCCACCTATAGTGTATAAGTATGCAAGTATTGTATATATGTAAATGTAGATAACTAGGCACATGCGACCTTTAACCCCCACAACCTCCCACTTAAAGGCAAATGTGTATAATTATGGGAAATTTTATTGAAAAGTGACAAAATAAAAAGCATACTTAGAAGTACAATAGGATGAGTAAGAGACATCATCTCATCCTACCTATCATCTTCTTAAGAAAGTATAATGTTTGACTAGGAAACTTTTAGTGAGCAAATCTCTAACATTCATATCCATAATAATCTTGACAAGCTCGATTGACTTTTTCTCTACCACCTCTCTAATAAAGTGATAGCACATCTCAATGTGCTTGGTCTTCACATATGGAAGATCGGATTAAAGGTCAAGTAAATGGCATTCATCGAATCTGAATGTAGTGTAGGAGTCATAGCCATACCAAGATTTGCAACTAGATGGCCTAACTATAAAACCTCCTTGTAAGCCTCAATGATTGCACTATACTCAGCCTTGATAGTAGACAAGGTCACATATTTATTATACCCTAGACATCCAAGAGATAGCACCTACAACAAAGATAAAGACATATCTAGAGGTGGACTTCCTATTGTCTACATGTCCTGCACAATCTGAGCCAGTATAACTATGACTCATGTTTCTGGCTATTGTAGCAAATGCATGTATTTGCAATGCCTTTAAGATATCTCATGATATCCTTCATGATGTCCCAATGTTGACTACTAGGTATATCCATATAATGTTCTACAACTTCCACTACAAATGTGATATTAAGACAAGTGGCTATCATGATATACATCAAACTACCCATTGCAGATGCATATGAAACCTTGGCCATCTCAATCCTTTCATCGTCTGGCTAGAGATAATCTACCTAACCATTAATCTTCACATGAGAAGGTAGCAGATAGCTATCATCATGTATATGGAATCACTCAAGTATTCTATAAATGTACTCCTTCTAGGACAAGTAAAGAAGTCCCCTAAAGAGATTGTGCATAATGTGCATACAAAGTATGTGTGAGACCTACCTCATGTCCTTCATCTCAAATCTCTTCTTGAATTGAGTCGTTAAGTATCTAGCTCAGCATGAGCACACCTAACAATTAGCAAGACATCAACATAAAGCACCAAGATAATAAGGCTTACCATCATGAGCCTTCTTCATGTATAGACATGGATCCATATCACTATGGCAATATCCCTATGAATACATGAAAGCATCAAACTGATGGAACCATTACCTAGTGACCTGCTTAGGTCTATAAAGACTCTTCTTCTATTTACACACTAGATCTTCCTTATCTTTTTCCACAAAGCCCTTAGGTTGGTGCATATAAATATCCTCACACATGTCCCCATATAAAAAGTTGTCTTAATATTTATCCAATAAAGATTCAAATTAAAGCTAAGCAACCAAGGCCAATACCAAGCATAGTCATCTAAAACCACAAGAGAGGAGATCTCATCAAAATTAACTCTATTTTATTGTTTAAAACCCTTGAAAACCAATCTTGCCTTATATGCTAGATCTAGGGTACTCTTCAACTTGTACACTCACTTGCATAGAAATGCACACTTTCCATTAGGCATGGAAACTAAGTCCCATGTATGGTTCTTCTACAGTGAATCAAACTCAAATCTCTAGTGGAGTGTCTCAAAATTGGTTAGAGGGCCTATACGGGATGTCTTCTTTGTCCAATATTGTGATCTGCCACAACAGATGCCTAGGCCATGATATAATCAACAACTATAGCAAGCTATCTCACTAGGGTTGACTATACTGTATTAGAAGGCTCCTCTTGAGTCATAAAAGATAACCCTATATACTTCAATCACATGCTCAAATCTCATATGCATCTTCTTCTCATGGAAAATAATATTATGGTTGCAACAGTTAACCTTTCGAGCTTGCGAATCCCAAAGTCAATAGCCCCTCTCACATGTATCATTGTATCCAACAAAGATGCACTTGATTAACTTCAAATCTAATTTATCGTGCTTGTCTTTGGAAATATGTCAAAAATCCTCACATTAAAGACTTGTAAGAGTGCATATGAGGAAATTTTACCACACTATACCTCCTCTACATTACTGCCAAGAGAAGTCCATGGGAATCCATTAATGAGATACATAGTAGTACTAATTGCTTAGCCACCCAAAAGTATTGTGGTAAGCTTGTTTGACTAAGCATACTACCTCAACCCAAAAGCGTTGTAGTAAACTTGCCTGACGAAGCATATTACCAACTCTTTCCTTAATAGTCTTGTTTATGTGCTTAGCAAAACTATTCTACATGGGGTGTATGGGGTGATTAGCTAATGCTTAATATCCATTGTATCACATAGCTACTCAAAATCCTTAGAGACATATTCACCCAAATTGTCTGATTATAGACACTTTAGCCTATACCTGTTGGGGGTAAAGGTGCCTCTGCCTAGCCGCCCGTGTATTACTACACTGACAGTCACCGCCACTACACACTGCAAGTAGCGGGCGCCCGTCATCGTCACTTTATTCTTTATTCTTTTAGTGACAGTTTCAATAAAGGAAGGCCCGATCACACATTGTGACTGTTGGAGTTCCCATTTCTAGTCTCTCCCTTTCTTGCTCTTGCTCTCCTGCCATAGCTCTCGAGTTCAACCTTCAATCCATCGCTCCCTTTCAACTGGTATCAGAGCTTTGCTTTCCGACTCTTGAGCTTGGTTTGTGGCATTCTCAACATTCCATCGACTCCCTACTTGCATTGGGTCTCCTTCCCAGCAGCCATATCCGACTCTTTCGAGCACCTGTCACTCCCCGGCTTCCCGAGAGCACCTTCCCAGCATTGTTGGGCACCTTCAAGGCATTACATCAGAGGTATTTGATCATTTTCTTCAGGGTTTACTTCCGTTCTCAAGTCTCATAGGCTATAAACAAGATTGGGGCAGCCACCATTGAAGCTCCCTTGCTTCATATCTCACTTGCCTTTGAACAAGACTTGCTGGAGCTTGTTTGAGGCCTTCCTTGGCTTTAATCAGACCCCTCCACAGCTTGGCCACCATTTTTTGCAACCCCAAGACCAGCATTTACAATTGGCAGAATCACATAACCCTCCCATATGTGTCTTCAGCATTGACACTCACAACAATAGCTCTCTCCCTCCATTGGCACTTGGAAAGACTCCATTTCGGGCATGTGAACATGCTTTATGCTTGGTTTTGATGGTTGATGTATTGGCATAGCATTGGGACAGATTTAACACTGTTTTGGGACTGTCATAACAGTCCACAGGAAATTTATGATAGTGTTACACTGACATTTGATGCTACAGCTTGTTTGGCATTGTCATTCGATGCCCGATTGGTCCCATTTGATGCCCGGATGTTAGGGGAATGTATGCCTATTGTTTGGAAACCATTTGGAGCTGATTTTGATGCTGAAATTCTCAGTTTTGAACAGTAAATCACTGCTATACATAGTTGGACTGAAGTCATTTTACTCATGTATACTTATGCCTATGCTTTTCGGGCTATGTTTTGGACATATATAGTGATGTATTGACACTTGGGACTCGACATAGAGCTTGGTTTTAATTCGGGATCATTGGTTGAGCTTGAGCTCGCTTTGCAAAGCATTTGGATGCTCCGTCTTGGATGTACTTATGGCATGTATGTTGCTTATGTCTGATCGGTCTTGACATGCTTAGCCTATGCCATTACTACATGCTAGTTACATTGTTTGGAGCCTATTGCTACTAGAGCTCGACCTTGGATTCTCAGAGCTTACTTGAGCTATTTATTGGCTTGCCAGAGTTGTATCCTGGGATGTACTTGATGTATTATATGCTTATGGATGCTACATACGGATGCTCTGCCACCCACATGTTTCGGATGTACTATTGATGTATTGTCTTAGACTTATGTCATTGGCACTATGTCTTGCCTTGGCTTCAGCTCTTGAGCTCGTACGTACGGCTTTTATGCTAGTGGGAGCATTTTTGAATACTTATCAGACATTGAGTATGTGGTACTTTTATGCATTGAGCTGTTACATGCTATTGAGCAGTTACAGACACTTGAGACTTCGGGACTTCTTACCTTTTGGGATGATACATCATATGTCTTGGTTCACTGTATCCTTATGAGCTAAGTCTCAGTTTTGGATCCGTATCTTTGTGAACTGACACCTACTTGTGTCAAGTTTTGGTAGTGGCATGAACACTTTGCCCCGTTGCTTGGGGGGTGTGCCTACTCACTAGCAGATGTTTGTATGACATACTTGGGTGTTGGATTCATGCTTGTCGACCATCATATGCTTATGCTATGCCCACATGATGCCAGCTTTGGTCTTGGCAGTATCTGATTGCCTTGGGATTCGATTTTGGCACGATTAGCTCAATTTTATTGAAATCTAAAATTTATTACATCAAGCATATATGTATGGATTGACATGGATTTTTCATGTTGAAACACTCTGAAATGATGTACTTTCACTGATACTTGGTGGGCATCAACTTTGGTTCCACTTTCTTTGCCATTTTTTCTCGATTTTGGTGATTTTTTAGAATTTTCTGCAGTAAACAGCAAGCAGTTTTGAACTGTCTATAGTCTTCCATCCTACGTTATGGCAAGTTCGTCCACTGATCATGCTATTTTTAACATCACTAAGCTTGATGGTACGAAATACTCTTATTGGAAGAGCCAGATTTGGCAGGTATTGGTGCAGAAATTGCAGATCAAACCTTTAAGGTTAAGTGAGCATCCGCCTACAACTATGCTAGATGAGAAATGGCTTGAGCTTGATGAGTTATGCAAGTCCACTATTGTATTGTCTCTCACAGAACAGGTTCACTATAATGTCTTTGAGGAAGAACAGAGTCCATGGCAGTTATGGGAAAAGATAAAAAATCTCTATGACTAGAAAAGTCCAGCGAGTCATATGTATTGGCTGAAGCAGCTTATGGATGTGCGCATGAAGGAGAATGTGACTATGTCTGCTCACTTGAACCAGTTCCATGCTATACTCAAGAACTTGACTTCGCAGGACATCACTTTTACAGAGGATGTCACTCCTCTTTTCTTGCTTGGTACTCTTAATGAGTCATGGGATGTATTCCGCATTGTATTATGTGCCTCTACTACTACCTTGAAATTATCTGATATTGAGAGTGCTCTTCTACAGGAAGAGGTTAACCATAAGAATTTGGATGCCTCTCGTGTGTCTCATGCTATGACAGTTAGAGGCAGGAATGATGGATATGGAAAGCGTGGTAGTGGTAGTGGCCGTGGACGGGATTCTTAGAAATCTCGGTCCAAGTCTCGTGGAAAGTCAGGTAGCAAATCCCATGGCAGGAATGCAGATGTTACTTGTCACCATTGTGGGAAAAATGGCCATATTAGGCCACAATGCCATGAATTGCACAATGAAAGGCGCAAAGATAAGGGGAAAGACAAAGTGTAGGATAAGTCTTCTGATCGCAGCATAGTGCCTGCAAAGTCATGTGTTAAAATTGAAGATATAAATATTATGCAGCTTGAGAATGTTGACAATGATGATTACATCCTAGCAGCCTCTTCTAGTGCTTTGCAAATGACAAAGATACACTCTATGTATGCACAGTGTTGGCTCTTGGACTCAGGTGCATCCTTTCATGTGACACCTTGCCGAGAGTGGTTTCATTCATATCGTACTGTTTCGGGTTTTGTGCGCTTAGGTGATGACAGCTCTCTTGATATTGTGGGCCTTGGTGTTGTTAGGCTGCAGTTTCCTTCTGGTAGCAATTTTGTTATGCAGGATGTACGTCATGTACCTGCTTTGACACGCAGTCTCATGTCAGCTAGACAGCTTGATGATGCAGGATATCATGTATGTTTTGGAGACTCTGCATGGAAGATCACTCATGGCAGACTTGTGATTGCGAGAGGTGCCAAGGCTGGCAGTCTCTACCCCTTGATTGTATCAGCTTCTTCCCTTGATCATGTTTTGTCTGTGGGTTCTATCCCACATGTATCTCTTTGGCATGCCCGTTTGGGCCATAATGAAAATGCTTTCTGGTTTGCAGTACTTACCGCCCCTTGATTATGCATGTTTTGATTCATGTGAGCATTGTCTTTATGGCAGGCAAACTAGGTCTACACATAACTGGTAGTCCACGCATGAGTGAGCCCTTGGCATTGGTACATTCGGATGTCTGTGGACCCATGCCTTGTCAATCTATGGGTGGTGCAAAGTATTTTTTTACGTTCATAGATGATTTTTCACAAAAAGTTTGGGCTTATCCCATTAAGCTAAAATCTGATGTCTTGGCTGTGTTTCAGAGATGGCTTGCATTGGTTGAGAATGAGTCTGGGTATAGGCTAAAATGCCTAAGGACAGATGATGGGGGTGAGTATGTCTCATGTGCTTTTAAGCAGTTATGTGATGAGAGGGGTATTAAGCATCAGTTAAACACCCCCTATACCCCTCCCAGAATGGTTTGGCTAAGCGGATGAATAGAACCATCCAAGAGCATGTACGCAGTATGCTTAGCCATGCAGGCCTACCACAGAGCTTTTGGGCTGAGGCAGTTAGTACGGTTGTGCATGTCATAAACAGATCACCCTCTAGTGGTTTGAATTTCCGGGTTGTAGAGGAGGTATGGATTGAAAAACCTCCCTCTTATGTGCATCTCCGTGTCTTTGGATATGAGGCATTTTGTCGTGTGCCCAGGGACAAGAGAAGTAAGCTGGATCCTAAGAGTGTCAAATGCATTTTCCTTGGTTATGGGGATGCAAGCGAGATGGGTTACCGTCTCTGGGATCCGCAAGCGCGGAAAGTCATCCGCAGTCATGATGTAGTCTTCCATGAAGACAAGATGCATAGACAGCCTGAGAGAGTTGTTGAGATCTACAAGGTCACATTTTAGGAGGAGCTAAGAGCTCCTGCATAGCCAATTGGACAGCCTATAGCTACAGCAGATGCTCATGGTCAGGGCATTGGACATGCAGCTCTCGGTAGGCAGTAGAGCCTCCCGTGAGACGGTCTACTAGAGATAGACGTCCACCAGATAGATTTCAGCCCTCGATGCATTATGTCTTGGTTACAGATACAGGAAAGCCTTTCACTTATGATGAGGCTATGCGTAGGGGTGACAGTCACTCCTGGGAGAGGGCTATGCAGTCTGAGATAGACTCCCTGTATAAGAATGACACTTGGGATTTGATTTCCTTGCCTACGAGCAAGAAGGCTTTGCCATGCAAGTGGGTGTACAAGCTAAATAGTACCCCTAGACACCCCAAGTTGGCATACAAGGCTAGATTGGTAGCAAAGGGTTTTAAGCAGGAGCATGGTGTGGACTTTGATGAGGTATTTTCTTTTGTGGTTAAGATGACCACCCTACGCTTTGTCTTGGCTTTGGTTGCTTCGCTTGACTTGGATTTATACCAGATGGATGTCAAGACAGCTTTGTTACATGGGGACTTGCATGATGAGATTTATATGGAGCAGTCTAAGGGCTTTGCAGAACCTGGCAGGGAGCACCTAGTGTGCAAATTGAAAAAAAGTCTTTATGGCTTGAAACAGGCACCTAGGGAGTGGTATCATAAGCTTGATGCCTTTTCGTGTCTTTACATGAAGAAAGCCCGTGATGGTTCTTTATTAATTTTGGTACTCTATGTGGATGATATGCTGATAGTAGGGAAAGCTCATGATGAGCTAGATGCTCTTAAGGCTCAGCTCAAGAAGAGCTTTGAGATGAAAGATTTGGGACAAGCCGCTCACATACTTGGTATGCGCATTAGATGCGACAAGCATCAGGGACTCCTCTACTTGTCACAGAGGAAGTACATTCATAAAGTCCTTGAGTGCTTCCGCATGCAGGACGTAAATCCTACTGGCTGTCCATTGCCTTCTTATGTGAAGGTATCACAAACTAATTGTCTGCAGACAGATGAGCAGAGGGCCAAGATGGCCAAGATTCCCTATGCATCTGCAGTGGGCAGTCTTATGTATGCCATGATAGCTACTCGTCCAGATATTGCCTTTGCAGTTGGTGTTGTGGCACTCTATATGGCTACACTTGGCAAGAAGCATTGGGATGCCGTGAAGGGTATCATGAGGTACCTGAAGGGCACTGTAGATATGTGCATATGCTATGATAGCCAGGATACAGGAGTCGTGGAGTACACTAACTCTGATTATGCAGGACATGCAAATAGTAGGAAGTCCACTTCTGGCTATGTATTCACCTATGCTGGAGGTGCTATTTCTTGGATGTCCAAGGTGCAAAAATGCATGGCCCTTTCTACTATAGAGGTCGAGTATGTTGCAGCCACTGAGGCTTGCAAGGAGGCCATTTGGTTGGGTCGCTTAGTTGGTGACCTTGGTATTGATGCCATCCCTACACTGCATTCAAATTCTATGAGTGCTATTCAGTTAGCCAAGAATCCGGTCTTCCATGCGAAGACAAAACACATTGAGGTGAGGTATCACTTCATACGTGGGGTCGTTGAGGACAAGTCTGTTGATCTTGTCAAGATCTCAACTGACCAGAATCTTGTAGATCTGCTCATGAAAAGCCTCTTTACAGAGTGCTTTGCCTGCCTCAGGAGGTTGATGGGCGTGGGATGAGATGACGTCTTTCCTCATCCTGTTGTACATGTGTACATGTTGTACTGTCTTTTTTCTTTTTCTTTTCACTCCTCACTGGGGCAAATTCACCTTAAGTGGGAGGTTGTTGGGGGTAAAGGCGCCTCTGCCTAGTCGCCCATGTATTACTACACTGACAGTCACTGCCACTACACACTGCAAGTGGTGGGCGCCCATCACCATCACTTTATTCTTTATTCTTTTAGTGACAGTTTGAATAAAGGAAGGCCCGATCACACATTGTGACTGTTGGAATTCCCATTTCTAGTCTCTCCCTTTCTTGCTCTTGCTCTCCTGCCATAGCTCTCGAGTCCAACCTTGGATCCATCACTCCCTTTCAACACCCAAACTAGTTCGCAACCATAGCAAGAAAGCACTGAAACATAGACAAAACATTTGATTTCTACTTAATAGGATAGGCATAAACCTTATGCAAAGAATCATCTATGAATGCAATAAAGTACTTTGTACCACACCTAAGGATTGACAAGGCATGGGGCTACAAAGGTTTGAATGTAGAAGAGCCAAAGGATCACCCGTATGCATAGAACTAGTCTTCTTATGTGAGTTACAAGTTTGTAAACCATATAAAAAAATGATCACATGAATCAAAACAAGAATAATCTAAGGGCACAACATATTGCAAACAGCTCAATACTTTCATTCCTTTCAAAGACATATGCCAAAGGTGACAAAGATACATGTGGAAGATTAGTCACAACCAAAACATGGTCAACACACCAAGAGATAAGCAAAGGGTAGAGGCTACCAATCTTTGCACCTCTAGCAAAAACAAGATTGCCACGGTTCATGTTTTGTAAAGAATTACCAAACGATACGTTGTACCTATCATCATCCAACTATCTAACTAAAAGAAGGCTTTTAGTCAAGGTTGGGACATGATATATATCATGAAGCACAAAAGGAGCACCAATACCAAACTATAATTTGATATCACCTATGCCATTGATATCTAGTACAATGTCATCTCCTAGTCTAACCGAACTCGTAATAGTATGGTAGCTATGAAACCAATGAAGATGCAAGGTAACATAGAATGAAGCCCTCAAATCAAGAAGCCAATACTAAGAATAAGCAGATGGAGCATCACTCAATTGAATAGTATCAAGGAATGAAGCAACAAGGATGTAGTCATCAAAACTATACTCCAAGGCATTTGTCTCCTCTATTTGCATGCTTGGACTTAGACATAATTTCAATGGACTTTGTATTTTCTTATACTTTTCCCTTGCCTTTCTCATTGTGCATTCTATGGCACTAGGGCCTAATGTGACCATGTTGCCTACAATAATGACATGTCAAGGCGGACTTAAGATTTGTGAACTTACTACAAGATTGCCCATGACACTGACTTGCCCCTATTTCGCTATGAATCTCTACCATGGTTATTATTACCATTTCCACCATTTTTGCATCTAAAGGTAAGTGTGTGAGAAGTGTGGGATACATCAATATCATTGTTGTTTAGTTCTTCTGTAAGTAAAGCACTCTACAACATTGCATTTAAAATCATATTCACGAGGATTAGCACTCATTCCCATGGCTTTGGTAATGTGACAAGTAAGAATAAAGATGTGTGTGTGTGTGTGTGTGTGTGTGTGTGTGTGTGTGTGTGTGTGTGTGTGTGTGTGTGTGTGTGTGTGTGTGTGTGTGTGTGTGTGTGTGTGTGTGTGTGTGTGTTATCCTCAATCTTAATGCCCTAATTCCCTATAAGATAAGATGGGTGAATATATAGTGGAATTAAATCAAATAAGTAGACATAGGAGTCCTCTTTCATGTGAAGGTCTACAAGCTTCTTCAACCAATACAACTAACATGCAAGACTCTATTTGTCATAAAGATCACATATGTTCTTCCATAAATCATATGCACCACCAGCAATAGAGCCAACATTAAAATATGCCTACTTAGACAAAAGAGTATGATCGTAGACTTGCATAACTCATCGAATTCATCCCAATCATTTCTATCCCAATTTTCTACCCTTGTACCCCTAGTTTTCAATGGCCTAATCTACTTCTTCTACACCAATACTTGCCAAGTTTACATCTTCTAATGTTGGAAGTTATTACCATCCAACTTTTCAATGTTGAAAATAGCACTATCAATTGATACATTGGAAGTACTTACCATTTTGTTTATAAATGATTGTAAATTATAAGAGTATGGGTGCTATAATTATAACAAAACATTCCCAAAAATAAGCCAAATGGTTGGCCAAGGGGTGGGGAACAAAAGAATACATAGCTGTCCACAAATAGTAAGTAGTAGAGTCCTCAAACAATGTGTTTGCACTCAAAGAAACCGCTCATAAATAGTATTTAGCATAGTTGTCCCCATAAAACTACAATAAATGACTATACAATCTATAGATAAATGGCCAACAAGGTATGCTCTCACTACTAGGAATACATGGGAAGCAACTTGGACATATAGAATGCAACTAGCATTGTAGTAACCACATACCAAATATTGTCAAGACAAACACTATCAAATACATAGATGCATATAACCAATGTGTGCCAAGCATCCACCACGCAACCCACTGACAATGATAGGTACAAGGTATCCAAACTCAAAAGCAAATCATGTGCAAAATCAAAGTGAAGTAGCATTGAGATGTGCACAAGAGGGATAGAAGAGCTCAGAAGTACAAGAACAAGTCTTGCTTATTAAGATACTTATGAAAGTACAACTTAGGCTACTCTCACATGTCAATTGATGTAGAACCATGGGTTGTTTATATAGCCTCAGATGGCTAAGGTTAGGGTTTTCCCTTCCCCTTAGGACTATTCACACTTAGCCACCCTTATCCCCTCTACCATAAGGAGGATTCACATTCTTACACTCTCAACACTCCCCCTCACCACCATAGAGTTCTTCCAACTCATCCCATTTAGCCTTGGCAATAAAATGCTAATCTATATGTTGTATTAAAGATTCATCAAGGTGGAGCATGATAATAGCATGAGCTCATTGATCGTCTTCCACATCATTTGGATTGGAAGGATTAACAGGTCCGGTCCCCATGATGAGAGGCTAGTAACCCCTTTCCACATCTTGTATTTGATAAGCACTTGCCATGGATGGAAGTCATTTCTATTAAATTTCAAAATTTTTGGACAAATATCAGCATAAGTTGAGGTCATAGGAAGGTCTTACTCCTTCCTAAGTGCAAGTAGAAGTTTCTAATCCTTTACAATAGGCCAGAAATAGCTCAATGGAGGCAAATTTAATACAATATGTTTTAGAGAAGGTGGGCAAGTATTTGTGTGTTTATAAGTGGACACATAAATATTACAAAAAATGGTAGAAGCTTAATAGAAAGTGGTTTACTAATTTAAGCTTGCTAATCTATCAGACAGAGCATATCAGCAATTAAAACTATGACCAAATATTTTAGTGTCAGTGTTAACAAACATTAGTTGCAAGCTTAGTGTAATGCTTGCGGTGTAGTCAGCCTCAATGATATCGACCTCATCAGTGAAGCTTAGCTAAGGATATCCAAACATGGAATGGGCTCTGGATGGAGTGCATTAATGATTAAAATCATTGTTAATGATAACAACAAAGAGAAAAAAGCAAGAAAGTCAAGCTTTTAAGCTTGTGGCTATGGCTGCCACATGGTACACAATTAGGGTTTACCTTACTGTGGCAATAGAGGCAAAATTTTTGAGAGCCCTTTCATATGAAGATAGTCCACTATGGGAGCTAATGATTCCCCATGGCATCCACCCAGTTTGCATCCTTATCAGCACGTGCAACAGCTCAAAATTTATTGCCTTCAGATCTACATTTGTTTTGGAATCCTTGCAATGTAGCAGTCTTACGTGAGCAATGTTGGTGTTTGAGTTGACAAGCAGCTACATGCCCAGGGATGGAGAACAAACTTCCAGAAGATAGCGTGCCAAAATATTGCCTTCTTTGCTTGCACCATGTCCACCAAGGTTAGGGGGTCAAGCTGTGGCTATGGAGGCCAAGGGATAAGATAAAGAATATGAAGGCTCATGTGCACTTATTGATAGATGATGTTAAAGGAAGCTAAGGAGATCAAAGATGGCTTTGATACCATGTGAAAAAATAGAGTGAAGCAGCATGGAGATGTGTACAAGAGGGAGAAAAGAGCTCAAAAGTACAAGAACAAATATTGCTTATTAAGTTGCTTATGAAAGTACAACTTGGGTCACTCTCACTCATCAATTGATGTAGACCCATGGGCTATTTATATAGCCCCACATTGCTAGGGTTAGGGTTTTCCCTTCCCCTCAAGACCATTCACACTCAGCTACCCTTGTCCCCTCTAGCATAAGGAAAATTCACATGCTTACACTCTCAACAAATCAATCCACGAGAGTCGGTATATCTACAGAAATAATGTATGCATATATATCAACTAAGCATGTACATTGACCAAGATCAACAAGAAAACTACAAGTGACTCCCACTAAAAATGAATCCAAGATGTCCAAGAGCCAAGTAAAGCTCAATACATAATACTCATAACATCCAAGCAACCAAGATATGTGATAAGTACATTCAGGAGTATATACATCAAAAATGTCTTCAACTCACAAGTGAATAATCATTTGAAGAAATTTTCCAAAGCCCAAATATATCCAATGGAGCTTAAAGACAAAGCTCATTGTGCATCATAAAAGCATGTAGAATACCCAAAGCACTTGTAGGAATTCAAAACATAAAGCTTCACTATTGTATGCTTGCTATCTAAATTGTATTGCAATAATAAACCCTGCTAAAATTGTATTGCTATCTAAATTGTATCTCAAAGTATCCCCATACCATCTGCACATAAAGATAGCATCCCCAAGCATTACATAAGTAGATGTCCCACGTGGTATATATAGCAAGCTATTTCAAATAGTAGGTCAATGGTTGACCAATGCTACTCCAAATAATGCTCTAGACTAAGTCTATGATGTCAAAGAGAAATGCCAAGGGGTTTACAAAGTGCCAAGAGCAATTGTAGATGAAGGATAGAGGGTGATCCCTAAAGGTGCAATCCACGTTGATCAGCTAGGGGGCTATCACAATAGCTCTACACTACAATGGGGCTTTTGCAAATGCTCAATGAGTCTCCTTGAACCCCTGGAAGAAGCTTTGATAGGTCAAAGCTCATTGTTTACCTTGGAAGGATGAAGGGTGGGAAGCCATGAAAAGTTGAAGTAAAACTCTTCTTCCTGGGTTGCAGCAAGTGATGATGAAGCTCCTCTAAAATGATCGGTTTGATATTAATTGAAAGGTGGAGTGAACATGGAAGCAAGAAGGGAGCAAGATGCTATGGAGATTCAAGCAAATAGAAGGAGACTAGTGTGTGGGAACTCCAATAGTCATAATATGTGACATGCCTTCCCTTGTTCTATTACCACTAAAAGAATATAGAATAAAGTGACAATGATGGGCATCCACCACCTACAATGTATAGGTGTGCAAATACATTATATGTAAATATAGGTAGCTAGGTACAAGTAGCCTCTTAACCCCCAAAAAATATTAATTCATTCTGGGCTTTGATTTTTGTTTCAATTTTCATTTCCATGGATAGCATTGGCTTTATAAAATTGGTAGAAGCACAAAAAACTTAAGTCTAAGGTTTAAAAATATCTTCAAAATAAAAAAACTTTAAAGCCTTTGTTATCAGTAGGGAGAAAGATGATGAAAGAACGAGCTTAAACAAAGAAGGGGGCTTATAGTAAAATCTGTAGCTTTTGCTTTTATAAAGTCTCTACATTTTTATTTTAAAATATTAGCTTTTTGAGATTTCTGAGGAGTGGATTTAATATCTATGAGATTGAAGAATAGGGAAGCTCTCAGAGAGAAAGAGAGAGAGAGAGAAGAAGAAGAAGAGGAGTTGCTACTCATGGAGGGAGGCAAAGGAGATGGAAGGGCATTTAAACTACAAAAAATATCCTCCACTCTATCTATGGACAATGAATAGAATAGATATTGCTTCTATGAATCTTTGTTAACCCTCAGACGAACAAGGTGGAAAATCTAGAAAATCTAAAGCAGAAGACAAAGGCCAAGGCAAAAGTGAAACGAAAGACAAAGGCGCGCCAAGAAAAATATAGAAACACAAGAAGTGTAGAAAAGTCCTAAATAAAGGAAAAAGGCGCACAAAAAAAGCGCAAGTCAATACTTTTGTAGAAGAGTGCAAGTTCATATCATGATTTAATTTAAAGAGCATCGGGCTCTCACCCGTGTAATTTGTAAAGGTAGATGGTCAGTGGGAAGGAAGCTAGGAGGACAATGGGAAAAAGGGCCTAGGCCACGGCCAGCCATGTAAAAAAGGGGATAAGGGGATGACCGCCCAAAAGGGATTTAGGGTTTTTTATATAAACTTAAAAAGTGAATGAGAAGCTCATTCTTGTGTGCGGCAAAAAGTGGCTCTCTTGTCCTTCTTCTTCTTCTTCTTCTTGCTAGCTTGAGCTTGTGCTTGAGAGAGGGAGTGTGAGAGTGTGAGGGAGTGAGTGTGTGAGGGTGAGGGACAAGGGAGGAGAAGCTCTCAATCTCCTCCTCTCTTCTTCTCTTCTCTTCTCTTCTCTTCTCTTGCTCGCGGCAATGGAGCTTGGAGCTTGGAGCTTGAGGATGGAGCTTGCTTGAAGCTTGCACTTGGATCATGGAGCTACTGAAGTGCGCGGAGAGGAGGTAACTCGATCGGCATGGAGGTAAGCTCATTACACCCGTAGGTATGGATGGCGCATCAGCTATGTGAGAGGTAGCCATTAGTGCTCAGCTTAGAATGCTTGAAGCAATAAGCGGTCCGTGGGTCTTGGCGGTTGAGCGAAAGCTTCCACATTTTGGTTCCATTGCCGAGACCAACAGATTCAAGCCTTAGGCGCTTGCATGCTTCGAATCGAGCATTGAAGTAGGGTATTTCCCGAACCGGTGCTTGAGGTAGATAGGTAGGAAGAGAGGGAGTTTGAAGAGGTATTCAATCTCCTTAGCAAGTAGGTTTCTGGTTTTTTAGATTTGGGAAAGCATATTGGAGTAGTCTAGGTATTTTTCTTGTGATTTGGATGCATTAGGGTAGGAAAAAACAAACAAAAATAAAGGAAAATAAGCAATAGGGTTTGTGTTGTCATAACATGGCATAAGGGTTTAATTCGTTTGCCAATTTGCATTTTGGAGTTTATCGGCTATTCCAGGTATATACAACTCTTCCCCTCCATCCATAGCTTTGATCTGGAGATGTGTGTGATAGGTCGTGACCTGAATCATGTGATTCGAGTGATTTATTATTGCGCTGGCCAAAGTTGTGTCACATTTGGCCGGTCCGAGTGACGACAATTCTGGGCCGAGTTCCAAAATCGGCCCTCGGCCCACTACCACTCAGACCACTCGACTCAGATGCATCAAAATTTGGCCCTCGACCCACTCGACTCGAACACCCACCACTCGGCCCGTTCAAATCAATCATCCAGAGTAACTTGATATTTAGTCCACCTTACTCGGCCACTCGGCCCACCACCTAACCATTCGCCCTCGGCCCACTCGGCCCTCAAACAACCATACTCGAAATGGCCGAATTTGACATTCGGACCAGTTACATTTGGCCCTCGACCCTCAGACGGGCCGAATCACGCATTCAGCCCCTGCAATTTGGACCTGTTGGACCGAATTTGGATTTTTTCAAAATTCTAACATGTAGATTCTAAAACCGACTAGAGATCCCATAGAGAAAAAAGCATATCATAGATCTATCACTAGACTGAAATCTAGAGCAAGTAGTTCAGAATCTCCCTCTGCACCTCCCCCAAGTAGATTAGAGAGAAAACACGCACCATAACAGGTCCTCCAAATTAGATCCTAGTGTAGTAATGGCTCTACACAAGCATGGATTCTCGCTTGCAAAGAAGCGACCAAAAACCCATACCCGAACAAAGACAACCAAAGACACTAAAACCTCAATGGGCCAATCTAGCCAACAAGGGCACAAAGGCCATACCACAAAAACATGTACAGATTGCGTCCGGACTGTATCTAGTCAAAGCAGAATGGAACAACATCAAGCTACGACTGCGAGGATGACTAGATATGATAGTCCTGACGATAGGTGCATCTTGAATAGCACTGCATAGATGATCCAAGACATCAGTGGAGAATCCAAATGTGGTCATGTAATTGGAGACTCAAGGGCATTTGTCAAAAGACTTAAATTTATAAGCCAAGACCCTAAAGATAAAGACATAGTATCGCCTGCTTATCTTAGGGTCAAACTCACCGCGAAAAGAGAGCACATTGTCGATGTTCTCATTGATGAAGGGGCAGATTTTAATATCTTGACCTATGAAGCATGGACCCTACTAGGCCAACTAGAGCTCACACCGACTAATGCAACTCTTAGTCCTTATGGGAGACACTCACAAGTACTTGTAGGGAAAGGCAAAATCATTGTGACCATTGAAACGGAAAGCTGGCCTATCCTATTCCTTGTCCCTCCAAATAGTGCTAATTGTGGAAAGGAAACCCTCCTAGGAAGACCCTTCAAAAGGGCGATCAAGTGTGAAGCCGACTATGTAGCACAAAGGATACACTTGACATTACCGGGTGTGAGGATAGTCACAATCTTTAGCAAAGGTGACCTTATCGAACCTCGAGGGAAAGGCAAGGAAGGTGCTGAACAAGAGCAAGGACTGTTGAAAGAGTTGATACAAGCACAGGTTGAACAACGAGAACTAGTGGGTGAGGCCATGCTTGAAATGAGCAGGTCAGGAGATAATGCCAAGGACGGGATTTGGACTTACGAATGTCATAGAAGACCCCAAAAGAAGCCCAAGCCTTACAGCCGAAGGTATCGATGGAGAGCCAACACAACATCGAGATGGATATCCAAAGCGTTGCTACGTGCTCAAGGGTATTACGCAGGTAACCAATGGATTTGGATACCAAAACCCCCTACTAAACCTCCTCTATTAGCTAAAGGCCGGATTACATCAAAAGCAAAGAAGCGTAGGAGAAAATCTAAATGAAAATCCAAGTCTCAAGACAAGAAACCAAACATGAGTGCTCGAAAGGAAGAGTCTCAGCCTAGCATGCTTAATAAGCAGATGTTAAATGTAACCATTGAGCATGCACAAAGACCACTAGTGCTCAAGAAGCTTTTGACTTCCCAAGAGGATAATGAGCATCACATGCACAATGCTGCTCATAAGAAAGCTAATTGCTCAACAAAGCAAATGGCACAATCGCCTAACAACCACGAGCAAATCTTCCAGCCAGTGTCAAGTCCACCTAAGAGTCCCAGATCTCCTACACTCTCTTTTTGTGAAACGGATACAGGAAGCACAACACAAGTCGTCAAGTGTGGCCACTCAATTCCAATCTCTACCTACATCCGAGCTTCCAAACGTCCAAGAGGGGGGACATGACACCACCCATAGCTCTCAACCCAAGGATATGCCTGTGCAATCCAGCGTGGCTAGCTCAATTGATGCTCGATCTACACGAGTGAATGCTCAAAAGGCAACAAGAGTTACAATCACTTTTGATCTGCCTGAGGACCTGACACTACAATCTACTAATAGTAGAGCCAATCCATTGAAATAGCTGCTACTACTTCCAATCAGGGATCATAGCAATCACAGCCCTTGGCCATGACAACACCCCTTGCAGAATTTGTCCTTAGCAATTCACCTGTGGAGGAGGTGCCGCACCCAACATCCTTGACAACTCCATCACTTTCAAAGCACCCAAAGCCTATACTTGAGGAGAAACCTCTCAAAGATGTGGCCAAGGAGATGGTGCATCTGACCAATCAACCTAGCAAGGTTGTCCAGCAGGTCGCAGCTAAGTCCCATGAGAGCACACCAGAGAAAGAGAGTGCTAAGGCCCAACCAAGCACATCAACAATTGACCTAGTTTAGGGCCCGAGGTCCTTAAGGGAGGCACCACAATTACCCAAGAAAAAGAGGACAAAACAATGAAAATAATGATAATTGCAAGTGGTGGTAGATGTCGATAAAATCAAGACCAAGAGCACTAAAGAGCTGAGGAATAAAACATCAAGCCCATCCACCAATGAACCCATTGATATCTCTCCTAATAGTGGTGAAACCTTAGGCACATCCGTCTACTCTGAGAAATCAAAGCAACCATTACCATCAACGGTTGCTTGCAACACTCAATCCACTGACAACAGAACTCGCATTGACCAATCAAGAGTGGATACAACATTGTCACAACAGGGTGACAAGACTATACCAGTCACATCCGAGGAGAACCATGACACAATAGTAGCAAAACCTCAAGAAAAATGCACAAACCCCGAGGACATAAGTAATCCTAGAGTCGACCAATCTTGCTCATCTAGGCCTGAGCCCCCAACTATGCTAAAGCCTAGGGAAACTCCTAGAACCTTGCATGAGATAGCAACCGAGCAAGCCCTCGTTGAACATGGAAGTGTCGCAGAATGCTTAACTGAGTTGGATGCTAAACTCAAAGTATTCACACATGTCTACGTCCTTGCGGACATGGGTGCATTCCCTAAGAAGCAGCTTGGGGAATACTTGTCATTTCCCCTATCCTGGGAAGAGCAAGAACATCTTGATGAGCACTATGACAAGCTCCTACATGAACGCATGTGAGTCACCTCTGACAAGGATGACAACGAACTATGCTTAACTGCAACATTCAATGATGTGCTCTACCAACCGAATCTCTTAAAGATAGAGCAACTAAAGAAACAATCAGAGGGTTGAAGTCAATTTTAAAAACATTGGTTTGAAAATCGTGTGGCAATGGCCGAACTAGGAGCCCTGATTATGACAGCAGTCTCAGAGGAGCAATTGGCTAAATGGCGTTCTCAAAGAGACCAAACCTATGTGGCACCGACTTCCTTTCAAGTACTGACTGCCATTCAGGGTATGGACTTAGCCGGAACTAGCCAAGACAACTCTCTTGCTGATAAGGTTCTCACTGAGGAGGAGTTACATGTTGCCAGTAGCCTCGAACAAGGTACCATGCTACTCGATATTGCAAAATATATTTTGTTATTGAGTAAGTTGCCATGAGTACTGGATGTGTGTGCCACACTCCAGTCCAATCCTGAGGTCTACAATTGGTTTCTATTCTCACGAAGTGACATGGATTTGTAAATATGTACATAAATAAACAATGAGTTTTGGTGACCATATATAGATAATATCAACACACACAAGCAATGATAGTCAAGCGCAGGGAGAAGAGTTGGGTTTGACAGACTGAGCTCCTCAAGTCCTCCTCTCACCACACATTTAGAAGTCATGTGACCATTCCCGCCTCCAGGTGGAGGGCATGCAACCCTCATTACTGCCATAGGAAGCCCTCACCAACATCTCTAATGGCATAGATGGGGCATAGTCCCCTTCTATGCACCTTTTTCCTTTTCGCTCTATCCTTCTAGGGACGAGCCCTACTCCACTCCATGACAACCAGTCCATGCAACTTTGCATAAGCCAATATCTGCTAATGGGGCTGGAATACACCCCGCGGTCTAAGCAGGACGAACATCATCACGGGGGTCGTCCCTCTACAACAAACATTGCATGCCTCACCTCACCCCTCCTTATCATATGCACTTGTAATCCACAGTTTAATCCCTTTCACGCGAATGCTATCAAGCCTCGGGGCCTAACCCTTGGTTTGCATTTTGCAGGTCCCTCCACACTAGCCATCATGGAGCACACAATGCAACTAACATGCAAGGAAGCTCTCCTCAGTAGAAGGGAGCATAAAGCACGAGCGCCTCCACCAGAGCGATATGTGCCTACCCTTAAGAGGTACACACCAAAAAGAGGCCCCAAGCAACACTGCCTCGGATGCAGGCCAAAGACTTCCCAGGCCAGGAGAACAAAGGCTTAAGGGCATGCCTGGGGGGTAGCAAACCTTGCCGTGCAGGCCCTTCACAAACACTCGGGCACCAGGTGCTCAAAAGAAGATAGGGAAGCTAAAAACAAGAAGGAATTTGATGAGATATTTTCTTGAAATGGTAGCGGCTAGGGACTACACCATTTGGGTCCCAACCGATAGCTTCCCTGCTGAGCCTGATAGGAGCCCACCACCAGCACAACCCTAGTCATCTAATCACCCAAATTTCCCACCTCATACAAATGGAATATGCCCTATGATTGTATAAGTTGCTTGCCAAGTGCTACCTGGCCATGACTTTTTGTCTCTAGATGGTTAAATGGGGACAAGTTTCCCAACTGTACAAACCTTCCATATCTACGTTTAATATATTTCATGCCTTTAGCAAAAGAAAAAGATAATCAAGCACATGTGATATGTATCTAAGTCAACACCATGGAATTCAGATAAGTGATGTCTCTTTGAGTTGCACCTGTTCATTATAGTTGAGGCATATGACGTGCATGTACTCTCACAAGTTGTCAAGTGGATGCAGTATGACACAAGTCTCTATATGAATGCGTTCAATGTCCAAGATGCCACAGACCACCAACCCCACAAAGAGCCATCATAGAAAAAGCAACAAAAATCCTAGGAACAAAGAGCCTCGATGGAAGCCACACTGCCAAAAGTGAGAATCACCCTTGTAGACTGCCCACATTGCATGGCCCAAAGCATAGTCATTGGCTACCCTCTCTTTCTGGGTTAAGCTCTACATTTGGCTCATGACAATTGTTACCTCAATTGTACCGACATCATGTGTCGCAAAGAGGGTTGCAAAATCTCCAGTGTATCTCCCCATCACAACAACTATTTCTCTAGCAACGAGGTTAGGGCACAATCATTGCTGTAATATCCATTTCGTGAGCCTTCGAATCTCGACATTTCCCAACCCATTGAAAGGCTGATAGTCTCAACATATTGCAATGGTTGTACTCAGGCAAGTCCATAATAATAATAATAATAATAATAAAGAAATAAAGAAAAAATAAAATTTTAAAAAAACACCCACGATCATAGCACAGCACCTAGGGGTCCTCAAATTAAATACGTCTAGTGACCTTGGTCGGCTGGCTCCGTCCCTAGTCCCCTAGCCCTTTAGCATCACCCACAATTGTTCAAGGCACATCAAGGGCATGACATACCTAGGGAGCTTATCTCGCCTATGGTTAGACCTGTCACCCTGACCCATTTGCACGATTCCCTCTTGCACTCTACCTTAATAACATTGTAATCGATCGTGGTAAGCACCACACGAATGGCCATGAAAAGTACATTGTATTCATTGAGCAAGTCCAATAGCTACCAACTACAAAAAGTGTGGTGTCCCTGTGTTCAATTATGTTGCATTGTGCTGTCACAATGCAAAGGATGTCTCATACACCTTCCTACTTACTTCTCCTCAACATGGATAACTTTGCTTCATCACATGTTGTTATGAGGAACCAGACCCGTAGTCTTCCAACTACATAATATCTAGGTATGCACAAGCACTCACATAATATTTGCACCAAAATATATGCACAGTTTGGGTCCTCAAGTGCAGGATAATACTCTCAGCTTGCTTAGAGTTCAACCTATCTCCCAAACTAATTGAACTGCATCTTGTGCACGATAGAGAAGACTAGCACTACCTCGAGGGAGAGACCACATGTGAGAGGTTTTCAATTGCAGATATTGAAGACTCCATTAAATGCCTCATCAGCTCTTCATCATCACTCAATTCTGACCTCTTGACCATTCCTATCATGCAAAGCCCACCAAACAATCGGCCCATGCAGAATCCCCACAAACCACCACATGTACCAGCCCCAGCACAATTCCAAGCAATGAACAGATCTACCCCCAACTCCAACCACCCTACCGCCAGCCACCCACACCAACAACGTAGCCCCGACGACCTTCATCTGCCCACCACAAGAAATCCTCCAAGGCAACCACAGACATCCTTGCCACCCACGTCTTCGATGCATGCTAAAGTCTGCTACCTACGATGGTGAGTGCCATGGGACTGGCACTCGCCTAGGAGGGGGGTAATGTTAACCCTCAAACGAACAAGGTGGAAAATCTAGAAAATCTAAAGCAGAAGACAAAGGCCAAGGCAAAAGTGAAACGGAAGACAAAGGCGCGCCAAGAAAAATATAGAAACACAAGAAGTGTAGAAAAGTCCTAAATAAAGAAAAAAGGCTCACAAGAAAAAGCGCAAGTCAATACTTTTATAAAAGAGTGCAAGCGCATCATGATTTAATTTAAAGAGCGCCAGGCTCTCACCCTTGCAATTTGTAAAGGTAGATGGGCGGTAGGAAGAAAGCTAGGGAGATAGGAGGACAATAGAAAAAAGGGCCTAGGCCATGGCCGGCCATGTAAAAAAAGGAGATAAGGGGATGACCGCCCAAAAGGGATTTAGGGTTTTGTATATAAAGTTGAAAAGTGAATGAGAAGTTTATTCTTATATGTGGCAAAAAGTGGCTCTCTCTCCTTCTTCTTCTTCTTCTTCTTCTTGCTAGCTTGAGCTTATGCTTGAGAGAGGGAGTGTGAGAGTGTGAGAGTGTGAGGAAGTGAGTGTGCGAGGGACAGGGGAGGAGAAGCTCTCTATCTCCTCCTCTCTTCTTCTCTTCTCTTCTCTTCTCTTCTCTTCTCTTCTCTTGCTCACGACAATGGAGCTTGGAGCTTGGAGCTTGAGGGTGGAGCTTGCTTGAAGCTTGCACTTGGATCATGGAGCTACCGAAGTGCGCGGGAGAGGAGGTAACTCGATCGGCATGGAGGTAAGCTCACTACACATGTAGGTATGGATGGCACGTCGGCTATATGAGAGGTAGCCATTAGTGCTCGTCTTGGAACCCTTGAAGCAATAAGCGGTCCGTGGGTCTTGGCGGTTGAGCAAAAGCTCCCACAATCTCAATGATTGATTATCGTGTCTTTGTTTTTTTTTAAATACAAGTTGCTCACTCTGTCTCCATCCTCTACCTCAGCTTGCTTGGCCCAAGCCACTCAAGCCATCCACTTCCCTTAACTCAGACACTCCACTAAGCACCAAGCCTAACAACCAAATAGGTCCTCAATCTTAATCTCATAAGCCCTCATTCTTAGTCCTTGAAGCCCTTGGCCTTTGGCTATAAGGCTACCCCCATGTAGGCAACTCTTGACCAATTGTGGCCCCTACTCAACCTTCCATCACATAGGCTCTAGGCCAACTTTATGTCTACTCCAACCCTCAACCAAATCGCATAACCACGTGGCTTCTTTAGCCTTCTTGACCCTCGGCCCTTCCATCATTAGATGGCTTGATGAGGCCCACATGGCCCTACTCCAACCCTCATCCACCTCGTGCTCACTCAGCCCTCAGATAACAAACCTTGTAGACAACTCAACCCATGAGGGATACCTTGTCAACAACTCAACCACAAAAGGCTAGTTTTGCATTGCCTCCTAACGCCTCAATCATGAACTCATGCCTCAACTTGAATCCTTCGAATGGATCAACATAATCATTCATAACCACACAAAAGATTAACCAGTGTCACTAGCCCTTGGCTAGACTAGTTAGGCCACATTGACTCAAACATGACCAAAGCTAGGATGGCATCAAGCACCTCCCACACTCAACCTAAGCTATGTTCAAATGGGCAATTTTAGATTGTGGACAACCAAGGCACGACTAGTCAAGATGGCCAAAAATAACTGTAAAATGCATTTCCATGGTTGACTTCATGCACTCCAATCTACATAGGATGTCCCCACGTCACTGATTTGTGATTAGGGCCCTTGATCTGCGGTGCCATTAGCTCATTTCCCATTAAGACTCCATCATCACTTGAGCCCTTCATCATGGCATACTTGAATGAGTTTGTCAAAATCATATGGTTAATAGACTCATGAATGAGCATGGATAAATGTGCCTTATGAACTAAAGAGCCTATCTATCCTACTCTATCTCACAAATGTGGTCATCTGCTTGAGCCTTGAGGCCACTTGGAATTTGAGCACTTGGTTGCTCATCACACCATTGGTGCCCCTACACCTTTTTGCTTTAGCAAAAGAGCTAAATTTCCATTATTCATGCCATAGATGATGTATTATACAATTATTGACTACCCTTGAGGCATATTAACTACCAATATTTTAAGGGTGCAAGATCATGCCTCTAAAGATGGAGCACTTGACCAGTCTCTTGAGACTAGGGTCTTAGCATGAATAGACAAGAGACCTTGTTGGACACTAGAAAGAAATCCATTGTGGGTTGAATAGTGCTAATTTGAAGCCTTAGAGAAAACAAACTCTTGATTTAGGCATACCATTAGACACAAGGCCATGCAATTTCAAAGCAACAAGGGACACATGTCTCACCCTCATTGTCAAACTCTTGAAACTCCCTATCAACTGCAAACAAGATGGAAGAATTGTGCCTCAACTAGGGATCACAAGTATCTCAATCAAAGCCAAGAGTCAACTTGCTTCAAGTACAAACCTAATAGAGGCGAATCATGTCAACCTATTGATAATCAACTACATTGAAGAACTCATGGATAGACTTCCCCTAAGTCACTCTACCTCTATGTGGTTCAAAGTCAGATTTGGGCACCTATAAGTTCTTCACCTAAAATTTATCTCAATAACCATCTAAAATTCACTATAGAAGTGCATGGGTGTATAGACTTATCAAAGTATCACTTTTTTACAAGTAAATAAATTTTAGTTCTTCTTTAGTGTGTTGTGTTGTTGGATTCTGTATGCTATGTTGTGTAGATTTTTACATGGTTTCATAATCCAAAGGGGCTCTAAGAATACAAGAGTACATGAAAGGTAAGGCCTCCAACAACAAAAAGGAGTGATGTCTACAAGAAGTAATTTTTGTCACATAGGAAGTGGTCCTAGTAGACCAACAATTCAAATATGAAGGATTCATCCATCAACCTTCACTAAAGGCAAGTTAAATGGCACAACTAAACATTTTGGAAGTCCAACATTGCAACTTTTCTTAATTCTTATGAGCCTCTAGTTATAATGCTAGGGACCATCAAAGTTGGATGTAATGGTTCCTCCCAATGTTGACCTACTATGAGCTTTTGAAACAAATAAACATTATGCTTTAAGTATACAATTTACAAGAACTTTGGTAATTCTTTGACCTTGATTCAAGATATAATCAAAGAATCAAAGGCTTGAAACACATTGAAGAGTCAGCATAAAACATGAAACAAAATTAGTATACAAAACATGTATAGAGAAGTTTGTTAAAGAAGAGATAGTAGAAGCATTCATCACTTGAATCAAGAATTTAATTAATAAGATCATTAATTTTGGGATACAAAAAACTAGCAAGGGGATACCTAGACATATAAGTCAAATGTAATCCATTAAAGTTTGATGAACATGTAACAACTCTTAAAACTCCAAGGAGGCCTTAAGTTTCGACCTTTGAGGCATTTGGTGCATTAACAATGATGGAGGAGGAGTTGCAAGTTAAATTTGAAAGTATTGAAGGAGATTCTATATGCCCACAATATCAAGAGAGCTATCATCACCCAAGCGCACAGAACCCAACACAGTACGGTATGAATCAAACCACTCTCGGCAAGGTGTCACATGAAAGGACGCACCTAAGTCCAAGAGCCAACATTGTGCATACATAGAGTGTATCTCTGTCATCTGCGAAGCACTAAAAGAAGCTGTAAGGATATAATCATCATCATCAACATCCTCAGGCTGCATAACATTGATCTCTTCAATTTTAACACTGGACTTTGCAAGCACTATGTTGCGATCAGAAGACTTATCCTGCACTTTGTCTTTCCCCTTATCTTTGCGCCTTTCATTGCGCAATTCATGGCATTGTGGCCTAATATGGCCCTTTTTCCCACAATGGTGATAAGTAACATCTGCATTCCTGCCACGGGACTTACTACGTGACTTCCCACGAGACTTGGACCAAGATTTTTGAGAATCCCGTCCACTACCACTGCCCCCACTGCCACTGCCATGCTTTCCATATTCATCATTCGTGCCTCTAACTGTCATAGCATGCGATACACAAGAGGCATCTAAATTCTTATAGTTAACCTCTTCCTGATGAAGAGCACTCTCAACATCAGATAATTTCAAGGTAGCAGTAGAGGCACATAATGTAGTGTTGAATACATCCCATGACTCATTAATAGTACCAAGCAAGAAAAGAGGAGTGACATCCTCTGCAAAAGTGATGTCCTACAAAGTCAAGTTCTTGAGTATAGCATGGAACTGGCTCAAGTGAGCAGACATAGTCACATTCTCCTTCATGCACAGATCCATAAGCTGCTTCAGCCAATATATCTGACTCGCTGGACTTTTCTTGTCATAGAGATTCTTGATTTTATCCCACAACTGCCATGCACTCTGTTCTTCCTCAAATACATTGTAATGAACCTATTCTATGAGAGATAATACAGTAGTGGACTTGCATAACTCATCAAGCTCAAGCCATTCCTCATCTAGCATAGTTGCAGCCTGATACCCGCTCGACCTCAAATGTTTGATCTGCGATTTCTGCACCAACACCTGCCAAATCTAGCTCTTTCAATAAGAGTAATTCATACCATCAAGCTTAGTGATGTTAAAAATAGCATGATCAATGGACGAACTCGCCATAATGCAGGCTGGAAGACTGTAGACAGTTCAAAATTGCTTGCTGTTTACTGCAGAAAATGACAAAAAAATCACCAAAATTGAGAGAAAATGGCGAGAAAAGTGTAACCAAAGCTGCTGCCCACCAAGTACTAGTGAAAGTACATCATTTTAGAATATTTCAGCATGAAAAATCCATGTCAGTCCATACATATATGCTTGCTGTAATAAATTACAGATTTCAGTAAATGAGAGTTAACAGTGTCAAAATCGGACCCCAAGTCAATCAAATACTGCCAAGACCAAATCCGGCATCATGCGGGCATAACATAGGCATATGACAATAGATAAGCATGAATCCAACACCCAAACATGTCATACAAACATCTGCCAGTGAGGAGGCACACCCCCCCAGTCAACGGGGCAAAGTGTTCCTACCACTACCAAGACTTGACACAAGTAGATGTCAGCTCACAAAGAGAGGGACCCAAAGCAAAGAGTCATCTCATAAGCATCAGAGAAACCAAGACATATGAACCATGCATCATCCTAAAAGGTAAAAGATCCTAAATAGTCTCAAAAGCTCAAAGAGCATAGACCGCTTGCTCAATGGCTTTCAAGCATCCAAAGACGCTCCCACTAGCACAAAAGCCGTAAATATCAAGCAACAAAGCTTAAACAAAGCATGTACAAGCACCAATGGTGACAAGTGTGCAAGATCAAGCATCAATGGTACATCCCGGACATGTAGGCGGTAGAGCATCCATATGTAGCATCCATAAGCATGTGAGACATCAAGTACATCCCAAGATACAACTCTGGCAAGCCAATAAATAGCTCAAGTAAGCTCTGGGAATCCAAGGTCAAGCCAAGACCAAGCTCCAGTAGCAATAGACTCCAAACAATGTAACTAGCATGTAGTAATGGCATAGGCTAAGCATGTCAAGACCGATCAGACATAAGCAACATACATGCCATAAGTACATCCAAGACGGAGCATCCAAATACTTTGCAAAGTGAGCTCAAGCTCAACCAATGATCCCCAATCAAAACCAAGCTCTATGTCGAGCCCCAAGTGTCAATACATCACCATATATGCCCGAAACGTAGCCCGAAAAGCATAGGCATAAGCATACATAAGTAAAATGACTTCAGCCCAACTATGTACAGTAGTGATTAACTGTTCAAAACTGAGAATTTCAGCACCAAAATCAGCTCCAAATGGTTGCCAAACAATAGGCATACATTCCCCTAACATCCGAGCATCAAACAGGACTAATCGGGCATCAAATGACAATGCCAAACAAGCTGTAGCATCAAATGTCAGTGGAATACTGTCATAAACTGCCTGTGGACTATTATGATAATCCCAAAATAGTGTTAAATCAGTCCAAATGCTATCCCAACACATCAACCATCAAAACCAAGCATCAAAGCATGTTCATATGCCCGAAATGGAGCCTTTCCAAGTGCCAATGGAGGGGGAGAGCTGCTGTTGTGACTGTCAATGCTGAAGACACATATGGGAGGGCTGTATGATTGTGCCAACTATAAATGATGGTACTGGGGCTGCAAAAAATGGTGGCCAAGCTTCGGAGGGGTCCGGTTAAAGCCAAGGAAGGCCTCAAACAAGCTCCAGCAAGGGGAGAGCAGCCCACATATGAAATGAGAGCTGGGAGTGTAATGGCTACCCTATTTCAAGAGGGCTGAAAACTGAGGTAAACCCTGTAAAGAGTGAAGTAATACCTCTATGTGAATGCCTTGAGGGTGCCCAAAGGGGCCAGGAAGGTGCTCGGGAAGCCGAGGAGTGACGGGAGCTCAAAGGAGTCGAATATGGCTGCCGGAAAGAAGACCCAATGCGAGTGGGGAGTCAATGGGAAGCTGAGAATGCCACAAACCAAGCTCAAGAGTCGGGAAGCCAAGCTCTGATACCAGTTGAAAGGTGAGAATGATCAAGGCTTGCACTCGAGAGCTATGGTGGGAGAGCAAGAGCAAGAAAGAGAGAGGCTAGAGATGGGAACTCCAACAGTCACAATGTGTGACCGAGCCTTCCTTTATTCAAACTGTCACTAAAAGAATAAAGAATAAAGTGATAGTGACGGGCACCCGCCACCTGCAGTGTGCAGTGGTGGCGGTGACTGTCAGTGTAGTAATACACGGGCGGCTAGGCAGAGGCGCCTTTACCCCCAACAAAGCCATGCAAAAAAGGTATGTATTTTGTGCAACCCTTGGAGTAGGCTCTCCAATAATCCATCACTATGACAATTAACAATAGTAGAAATGTCCTATCAAGTGTACATTTACTATCTCTTTGTTGTTGCAAATAGTGGAGTCAAAAACTATTCAAATGTGCGATACACTCCATTGATTAAGAGAATCGAATACTATCAGTTTCTTGTGTAATTGACCTTGGCCATGAGGTATAATTTATTGAGATAGGTGAAGAAATTCTAAACAATTCCAACAAGCTTATTGGCAAATAAGAACGGAGCGACAACATGAACAAGTGATCTTATCGACACAACTAGAGTGATCATAAGAAAAAATTGGTATGAAAGGCTTGGTCACATTAGATTTGCAATATGGAAGGAGGTGCATAAGCATGGTAAGGTTACTCACTTAGAGGTCACATTAGATTTGCACTATGGAAGGAGGTGCATAAGCATGGTAAGGTTACTCACTTAGAGGTCACATTAGATTTGCAATATGGAAGGAGGTGCATAAGAATGGTAAGGTTGCTCACTTGGAGATGAAGGATATAAGTGAAGCTTACATTATAGGAAAAGTAAGGTTTGGTCACATTAGATTTGCAATATGGAAGGAGGTGTATAAGAATGGTAAGGTTGCTCACTTGCATGTAGTGATAGAGATGAAGGATATAAGTGAAACTTACGTGATAGGAAAAGTAACAAAAAATAGTATTTCCATACGAAACTAAAAATAAGGCAAAGGTTCTTTAGATGTGGTGCACATTATTTGTGTGCTAAGATGCCTACAATTGATCATCATGACTTTAATAGGAAGGTGTGGATTTTTTTCACGTGTCATAAGGCTTAAGATTCTGGTTAGTATCAAGAATAGCTACAAATCTTTAAAAGTTAAAACATCAAAAGGCGTGAATATATTCTAAATAGACAATATTGGAGAGTTCAATTCAAAGGAGTTTGAAGGATTTTAGCAATAAGAAAGGAATCAAAGGTGAGCTTACAATGCCTAATACATTTCAACAAAATGATGTTGTTGAATCCTAGAACCAAATGTTTGCTAAAAATGGCAAGCTACATGTTGAAGGGCAAGGCATTGCCAAACCACTTTTGGATCGAGGCTAGTAATACTCTACTTTACATTTCAAATTAGAGATGCACAATTGTTCTGAAGGGGAAAACACTACATGAGCCCTTTACTAGTAAGAAAGTATATTTCATTATTACAAAACCATTGGTTATGATATGCACATGCTCTAGATGAGAGTTACAACAAAAGAGCACCAAATGTAACTTATTGGGATAATGATGAGTAGAAGGCTCCCAAAACATAGGGCTAAGAGGCAAAGAATAGTCAAAGCAAGCCACTATTGGTGTGAAGGAAACAACATAACGTCATAGAGGCCAAGAAAATCCCTTCCACTTTATATAAAAATAAGTAGTACACTATGTACTTATCCAAAAAGCAAGGAGGACCAAACATCCTCTTCCAATGAGAACGAGAAAGTTCACCAACCTACCAACACATCACTAAAAAATTCATTATTGTGACAAATGTAGCTTCATGATCAAATAATCCTATTACCTATGTTCCTGGGAAAAGGAAGATGGTGGATCAAGGAGGTCTCATGGAATACAGAAGTAAAGGAAGGCTTCTACTCAAAGAGTGAACATGGCCTTGATGGCCAAGATTATGTAAGAAGCATAGGAGCAAACTCACTTGGAAGAACTAGGTACAAATCTAATATGCAAATCAATTGTGCAAGCAAAAGTAGAATATCATAACAAAGAATGACACTTGCAATGGATTGGCTAATCAATCAAAAGATTATTAGTATACTGACTAGGGTTTGGAAGGTAAAGCACAATGCCAATGGGACCTTAGAAAAGTACATAGGTATATTGATTGAACATCAAATTTCATAGGTTAAAGGAGTCAAATTTTACGAATTCTTTGCTCTAGTTACCAAAACAACCACTATTCACATAGTACTAGCAATGACTATCCAGAAGAAGTTGCCATGTTACAAAACGGTGAGTCGGTATCTTAAATGGAGACCTAAAGAAGGTGTACATGGGTCAATTACTAGGGTGTCATGCATCCCATTCAGAGTATAAACATTGTGAGTTAAAAACTGTATTTTGGGCTAAAACAAGTCTTAAAGCATGATATTCCGCAAATAGGTATGTTATTTTTAAGTTTAAAACTCAAAGCTTGTGCCTCAAATGTTAATTGGTGTATTTAAAGAATGGTGAAAAGTTTGTTGCAATTTTCTAATGACTTTCTCATTATGAGTGACTATGAATGTATGATCCATCAGATAGAAAGGGCTTTTTAAGCACAATGTTTGAAATGATAGATTCAATTTGGCAAGAGCCATGAAAGATCTTCATATTTTAGTTACACCTATGGAAATCAATGTAAGTTATCCATTGAGGATACCTCACTAGTGGTAGAAATCAAAAGGTATGAGTTGGTAAGCGATCTTATCTATTTAAGTAACCCCTAGCCATATAGTAGCTTTGTGATTGGTGTTTTGAGTAGTTTCTCAAATAAGCATTGTAAGAATCATTAAAAAGTTGAGATGTGGGTATTCATGCACTTGAAGGGAACTATTGACTATGCCATCACTTACTCTAGGGTCTAGCCCTGTGACTTAGGTTGGTGGGGATATTAAGAAATCAAAATTTTGTTATGTTTCCTCTTTCTATTGGATGAGCAAGAAGCTCCCAATGGTTGTATCATCTTCTCCTGAGCCTAAGCACAAGGCGGCTTGTTTTGTTGTATGTTAAATATTTTGGTAAAGGAGGATCCTATGGTATATGATGGAAGTGCAAGATGAAGAGCCAACTATAATAACATGAAGTGTATGTGAAACAATGTGGTTAAGGAGGATCCTATGGTACATGATGGAGGGGCACGATGAAGAGCCAACTATACTAAGATGTGACAACTATATTTGAATTGCCATTTCCAAAAAAAAATCCAATTTTCCATGTGTGCATCTAACATATTGAGATTCAATATCACTATATGAGCAATGATATTAGAGCTAGTATACTATTTTCAAGTGAATTACGGAACATGCATCTCCGCCAAGGCACCAAAGGACTTTCTTTAAGTTCATCTTCAATGACTCGATGTTCAATTTTGTAGAAAGAGCTCACTTGCATATGGGCATTGGGGGGGGATGTTAGATATGCTCAATACCCCGCTATTTCAAGGTGCTACCAATGATCCATGATGTTAAAAGTTGGAAGGCCCTATCATTGGGTGAGTCATGCCTTTTATGTCAGATGAGATTTATACAATTGAACGAAACAAAGTGACCTGTACATTGGTCCAACCAGTGGGTTACGTGGAGTAGGTGAAATGGTAGCAACTGGGGGCATGTTACATTGAGGTGTTGGGTGTGAGATTTATCTATCACCCCTAGTAAATGGATTATTTCCTATAGTATATTCCATAGAACACTCCTTGGCCAACTCATGAAGGTTAACAGTATGGTAGGTTAGTATTGGAGTTATACGGGACCTTGTTAAAGGAAAGATTCTCTATAATATATTGGCTAAAACATTCCTTGGACAGCTATATAACTCATTGTTAAATAAAAGATTCCATGGAATATATTGGCTAAAACATTCCTTGGCCAACCAATGAAAATTAATTATATGGTATATTGGTCATGCCAACCTACCAACTTTGCAAGATGCAAAAAGGTGACCATCATAGAACCATGATCATCCATCACCCATCCAGTCAGCTAGAAAGATTTAAGCTCTTCACCTAGATGATCAATTTAATTCTTCTCTAGTTTGCTTTGTGCTCTTTTTTTCTTATTTTATTGTGTTCACTACCTGTGCAACTTTTCAAATCACCATTTTCCTACCTCTCTCTATCTCTCTCTCTCTCGTGGATAAAGTTTACTACCTACCCAAACCTAATGGAAATCTACATCTATTGTGCCTTGGTTTGTTATATCCCATGAGAATGTGCTACAAGATGAGACATCATCCTACAAACTAAGTTCATGGGAATCTCAAGTAGTAACATAATTGGATGTTTTATAGAGGGGATCCTAGTGGCCCAAGAAATGAATCAACCCAAGAAGCCTAAGGAGTCAAGTTGGATGAGTTATCCTCCTAGTATAAATGGGATCGCGATGGCTCAATAAAGAAAGTTAGGAGGTAAACTAGGAACAAGGACCCTAACCTAACCAACAAATATTGGGTTTTCCCTTCAAAACCATGTTGGCAACTTCAATATCAAGAGGTTCATTATAGCTTCTTTGAGTTGATCAAATCTCTCTTGGTGTTTGAGTGCCCATATGCTCAGGGTGTTCTCCTTCAAAAGGGATTAGTCAAAGATGATGCTACGAGATAATAATCCTTGATGAAGATTCAATACCATCCTATTAGTCCCAAAAAACATTGAATTTCCTTCATTGTCTTAGGTAGCAGCCAATTTAGGACGTCATTTAGTTTTGCCAGCTCTACTGAGATTCTATTAGCAAGATTGTGTATCCTAGTATATTTCATTTTATTTGAGAATAATATAGATTTGCTCTTCTTGACATAGAGTTGGTCCTCCACGAGGGGTTTATAGCATGATTTAGATGATCCTCATGATTATCCCACTAATTTGGAGTATACTAGTACATTGCCAAAGAATACCAACACAAAGTCATCTAGGTATGGCCAAAATATATATTGCATCAATCAATTAAATATTTTTGTGGTATTAATCAATCCAAATGGCATGATTGAGAATTCATGGTATCCATATCTAATATCATTTGAAGTCAATATAGAGTCAAAGGAATCATTTCTTCTTTTAGGAAAGAATAGGCACACCCCATGATAAGTTATATGGTGGATAAAATCTTGCTCCATCAATCACCTCAATTGTTCCTTAAGCTCAATGGCTTTGATTATCATTGTGCCATCTTTGAGTGTGGAGTAGCCATTTAAAGGACAATGGTAGCATCAATATCTTCTAGTAGATTAAGAAAATGAAGTTAAAAGGGATTGAAGGTTAAACTTTTAATTGCCTTTATGTAAGCCTAGATATTTATATTACTTAGCCTTCACAAGTTAGCCCTAGGCATAAGTCAAAGTTAATATGAGATAGCATATTCGCTTTGTCTTACTTGGAGGAGTTTCTCCACACATGTTGCTTCTATAGTGGGATGGTGGTTTTCTTTTTGAGATATACTAAAAGAAGCTCATGGATAGAGACTTTAGGGCCCCAAGGGAGCTAGGGCCATGAAAGACATGATGTTAGAGGGAGTTCCTCCTAGGTTGGATTTACCTCTAAGATGGCTAAAAAGCCAATTTTAGAGGAAATACCTCTTAAACTTGGATTTTAATAAAAACCATCCTTGTTTTAGTGATTGAAAACTACATACATGTGTGTGCGTGTGCGTGTGCGTGTGCGTGTGTGTGCGTGTGCGTGTGCGTGTGCGTGTGCGTGCGTGTGCGTGTGTGCGTGTGTGTGTGTGTGTAATTTCATAGTCTAGGAGGATGGAAGACTTATGACAAAAGACTTGGAATGATAAAATTAGGGTTGCTCTCTTCAAAGGATCAAAGTTGTGGCTCATTGTGAGAGGAGATGATACATAGAGTTGGACTTGATACTTGCACGATTGATAGATGGAGATACGATGCCTAGTAGCCCACTGTGATGTAGGCTTATATATGATTACTTCCAAGATAGATAGATAGGCACATAAGGCTTATCAAAGGAAGCCACTTACATGATAAATGGGTGGAGATATTGAGCCTATATATGAAGGGATGGAGATATCATGCTTATTAGGCTCATACATGATTGCTTGCATAATGGATGGATGAAGATATTATGCCTATCAATGGATGGAGATTATACTAGGACCCAGAGAAATGGTACAGACACATCCCTTTCAAGATAAACACTGTGACATACTTTTGGAGCATTGGCATAGAAATGGCATCCATTTTTGGTTGACTTCTAGAGGAGATTGAAAACTTTCAATGTACAAAGTTTTTACTCTTCATGTGATTAGTAGCGCATAGGAGCTTCACAACTTTTACATGGGCTAGTTCAAGGATTGCCCTAGAGCCTAAGGAGTATAGAAGGAGAGCACTAGGATGTCTCCCATGGTAGAATTGAGTGGATGACAATGACTTAGGGGATAATAGCTAGGGTGATGAGGGTAGAGGCCTAACATGTGGATACAAGGACTCTTACAAAGGAAGAAATCCTTTCTAATTTCTACTCAACACTTGAGCCTGATTTCCACCCCCATAATTTTTACAAACAATAAATTAAAGGAGTTTGTCATGAATGGGACTCGATTGCTAGTATTATTGCTTGGTTTGGGGAATGTGAGACGTTATTGTGTATATATATGTATGACATACTTGCATACTCTAAACAAAGGTTGTCCACACTCCAGAGAAGATGGGAGAGACATCACACGGTGAGGATGTACGAGAAGATGATTCCAATATCTTCTTTCACTTGAAGTGATGTATGTTTTGGCATTGCATGTCATGTGATTGGCTATCTATTCATCCTAGTATTAGGTTTCCCTTTTGGATATATGTTGTAGCATTAAAGCCATATCTTAGCTTAATTTTAATGATTACCTATTCTATTCTTTTTGAAAATAGAAAAAAACTTAGGAATGGAGTTGTAGCTTAGTTGGCACTATAAGTTGGCTCTCATACTCCTAGGGTAGTCAGTAACTAATAGAAGGGGATGTACGATCCTAGTTGTATCCAACTAGCAATCCCTTGTGGCCTTAAAGTAATCTCCTCTTTATTATTCAAAGTTCCCATTCTCAAATGTATGTCAATGCAAAGGTCACATCCTTTCCAACTTTTTGAATGGCTAAAAGGCCAATCAAATGATAGCAGTTGTTCATTAAAATTACTTCCCTCATAAAATAAAGATATTTTGGAAATTCCCATGAAGGTAATGCCACTCCATGGGAGTCTTTATGTGATAGCCTAAAGTATGTTACATTCATATTTGACTTGCCTATGATGGACATAACATACATAGATCCTAACATTACTTTGTATATGAATAGAACCATAGTAAAGCACATGTCATCATAGAAGGCGATTTAGATGAGAAATGGAATGAAACTCATGAGAGAGAGAGAGAGAGAGAGAGAGAGAGAGAGAGAGAGAGAGAGAGAGAGAGAGAGAGAGAGAGAGAGAGAGAGAGAGAGAGAGAGAGAGAGATGGATATAAAACAACTTCTGAGACAAAAACAATGGATATCAAGGTGTATTAGGAAAAGTGTAATATGTGACATACAATGCAAAGTAGAGTGCAAAGTGATGTATTATACAATGACAATTCATGAATAAGAGGGGTGACTAGATGAAGCACTAAATGACTAGCTATGTGACTAAACGATGGGTTGTTGTATATGTCAAGGATACAACCATCTAGCATAATCTTGTCTTACTCCACCCACTCAATATTGGTAGGTATAATATATTATACATCCTTGATAAGATGTTATATTGATAGCATTGGGGCTAGTGTCTCAATGCTACGAGGTGCTGCTCCTATATTTATGGATCTCCATCACCTATTTGATGTAATCTTTATATCTAATATCCTTGCATCCTTTGTCACACAATGCAACTCTAATCTCCTCTACTCTCTATAGTGTCACCCCTTTATGTGGGGGTAGTCTGCATGATCATTGTCTAGAAAATGTTAGCGAGGGGTGACTATCTAACCACTTGCATGGTGCCCAACTAGAGTAATGATGTGTGGAGCCTCTAAATGTTACGAAGGAATTGATCTAAGTGTCATTGATATGGAGACTCCATGATTGGTCTAAAGGGAGGTGTTCCCTAAAAATAGTGTAGCATATCTCGACTAGACTGCGCTCTAGGCATTGCTACTACGTATCTAGCTCTCCAGTCCTACTAGTATAATTTGTGAGTTCTCTCAGCTCTAGGGATGTGAGCTACTCTCCTTGTCTCGATTGCTTGTTGGTTGACCAATGGCTATGTCAAGATTGTGGGACAGAAGGAAGGAGTCTCACTTGTAGCTTTCTCACTTACACAATGGGGGAATACACACAAAGGTGGAGGCTGAAAACAGTTTTTCCTCTTCTTAGTTATGTAAGCCAAAAGAACTCTAGTACAGAGAAATAGAAGAACCCTATATATGGGTCTCAAACGAAACTCAACTAACTAAGGTGGCATACTAACTGAGCCATGAACTAGAGTAGATAAGGATAGCTGTCATCTAGCTATTATTCATGGGCAATGTACCAACCGCATCTACAACTAGCAAGTCGGTAACATAAATGCACAACGGTTACCTTGGCATATCACGAGTGGAGCTCGATATCTCAACACTCCCCCTCAAGCTCAATCCCAATTCCTACACACCAAGCAGGTCTCTGAACTTGCGCAGCTTCTCTGCGCCCAATGCCTTCGTAAATATGTCAGCTACCCGATCCTCTATGCTGACATAAACTAGATCAATAAGACCTAGTAAAACCCTCTCCCGCACATAGTGATAATGCACCTCAATGTGCTTTGTTCTAGCATGATAGAATGGGTTATTTGCCAAGTGCATACTACTCATGTTGTCACAATAAATGACAACTAGCCCATCTGTAGACTGATGCATATCATAAAGTAGCTTATGCAACCAAGCTACCTCACATGCAGCCATTGCTGCACCCTTGTACTCAGCCTCTGTGCTCGATAAGGCAACTGTAGGTTGTTTCTTGTTGCTTCAAGTGACTGCAGCACTCCCAAAAGAGAACACATATCCACTGGTACATCGTTTATCAGAAATACTACCAGCCCAATCAGCATTAGTGTATCCATGCAACTATATCTGAACCCCAGTCTCATAAAATAGCCCATATTGCAATGTGGACTTCACATACCTAAGTATGCATCTAGCCGCATCCAAATGTGGTTTCCTTGGAGCCTGCATAAATTGACTTACCAATCCAACAACACAGCTCAAATCTGGCCTGGTAATAGTCATATAAATCAAACTTCCTACTGTGCGTCTATACATAGTAGGGTCTTCGAGAAGCTCACCTGCATCTGCGCTCAGCTTCACATTCTGCTCCAAAGGAATTGAAATAGGCTTACAACCTGTCATCCCATATTTGGACAGCATGTCCAATCCATATTGCCTCTGCAAGAGCCATATCCCACTTGGTGATCTAATCACCTCAATGCCCAAGAAATAACGCAACTCTCCCAAATCCTTCATCTCAAACTTTTGCTTCAATAGCATTTTCACATGAAGGATATCTTCGTCACTATCACATGTCATAATCAAATCATCAACATAAATGACAAGTAGCATAATACCTTTCTCTGTTTTTCTCACATAAAGTGTGAAATCTGCCTTGGAAATCTAAAAGCCAATAGTGACAAGATACTATCCTATCTTGTCAGACCATGCTCTAGGTGCTTGCTTCAAGCCATATAAGGCTTTCTTCAACCTGCAAACAAACTCAGGATGAACAACATGCACATAACTTGGTGGCTGCTCCATATAGACCTCTTCTTGCAAATCACCATGCAAGAAGGTATTCTTTACATCCATCTGATGTAAAGACTATCTCTTTGATACAGCCATAGCTCTAGGTGCTTGCTTCAAGCCATATAAGGCTTTCTTCAACCTGCAAACAAACTCAGGATGAACAACATGCACATAACCTGGTGGCTGCTCCATATAGACCTCTTCTTGCAAATCACCATGCAAGAAGGCATTCTTTACATCCATCTGATGTAAAGACTATCTCTTTGATACAGCCATAGCAATGACTGCTCTTATAGTTTCCATCCTTGCAACCGAACTGAATGTTTCTTCATAATCAATGCCATATCTTTGTGCATACCCCTTGACTACTAATCTTGCCTTGTATCTATTCACAGAAACATCTGCATTGTGCTTCACCTTATAAACCCACTTATAACCAATTGCATTCTTATCTTTGGGCAAAGATACCAATTCCCATGTAGCATTTGCTTCCAAGGCATCCATTTCTTCGTCCATGGCTTTCTCCCATTTTTCTTTTCCCATGGCTTGCTCAAAAGAAGTGGGTTCTAGTTCCTGTATCACTTTGACCATATAGGCATAGTGAATGGCTGTAAATCCATCATATTTCAGCCTATCCACATGATACCTAGCTCTGGTAGTCCTGCGCAAAGTAGGTTCACTCCCAGGTGCTCTCAAAACATCCATGGTCTTCCTTACTCCAAGTGTAACAATAGAAGAAATATCAAACTCATCATCAATGCTTTGTTCTGAGCCACTGGATTCACCATCCACATAAGAGTGACATGCATTCACATCAAACATGGGCTGATCTATCTTCTCTTTTTCTTTTCGTGAAACTTGCATACCACTATCTGCATTGTTTTGAGGAGATTCTCCTGATCTCAATCTGCCTATCCATGGAAAAGAATGTGAACCACTGCTAGAGGACGCTCCAGGTCCACTAATATTTTGTGACTGCTGCTGTGAATTCTGTCCAGCATTACCATTTTGTGCATCTACATCATCAATCACATTTACTGGTTTATACCAGCTACTAATCTCATCAAAAACAACATCTCTGCTCACTGTAAACTTATGAGTAGAAGGGTTATAGCATCTATACCCTTTATGCTGCTGCAGAGAGTAACCAATAAAGATGCAATTCTCAGCTTTTGGATCCAACTTGGATCTCAACTCATCTGGCATATGAACATAGGCAATGCAACCAAAAATCTTCAAATGAGAAATATCTGGTTTCCTACCAGTATACCTCTCCTCTGGAGTCATCCCATGTATTGCTGTAGTGGGAGTCCTGTTCATTATATAGACTATTGTAGCAACTACTTCAGCCCAGTAAAAATCTGGCAAGTCTTTTTCGTTGAGCATGGCACGAAATACCTCTCCAATATGCCTGTTTTTCATTTCTGCAATTCCATTTTGTTGTGGGATATGACTGCATGAATATTGCTGCTTTATGCCATGCTCCTGCAGGAACCTTGTAAACTCATTTGAGAGGTACTCTCCCCCTCCATCTGATCTTAGGCATTTTATTTGCAGGCATGTTTCTTTTTCAACCATAGCTTTAAGAGTTTTGAAATGTCCAAACACTTCACTTTTCTTTTTCATAAAATACACCCAAACTTTTCTGCTATAGTCATCAATAAAAGTGACAAAATAATGACAGCCTCCAATAGATGCAGCTTTAGTAGTCCACACATCAGAGTGGATTAATTCCAATGGCTTCTTACTCTCTTGAACATGTCTAGGAAATGGTTTCTTTGCCTGTTTTCCAAATTGACAGGCTTCACAAATCTTATGCATTTCTGCAACCTTGAATTTAGGCAATCCTGCAACAATATTTTGGGCTTGCATTGATTTAAGTCACTGTACATTAACATGACCAATGCGTTTATGCCAGATATCAATATCTGCAACTACCCCGGTCCCATGTGCAAACATTGCTGCACTCAATTCAGGCATGTCTGCATCCAACGTAAACATTATGTCATTCTTCTTTCCTTTTGCTATCAAGCGACCTTTATTTTTCATATCCTCAACAAAGCATCCATGAGAATTAAATCTGACCTGCAAGCCCTGCTCAACCATTTGACCAACAGAAACCAGGTTCTTGGTGATATTCGGGATATGAAATACATCCGACATGTATTTCTTTTTCCCATCCTGCATAGACAAATGAATTTTTTCAATCTGCACAATAGGATGTGTAGTATCATCACCAGTCTCCACAAATCCTGGTTTTTCCATTTTCCTTGCATCCTGCATCCATTCTGCATGACCTGTCGTGTGGTTTGATGCACCTGAGTCAACATACCACACATCATTGCTTTCTTCTACACTTGTCACATAATTGGTCATGTGCTGCACCATAAACAAATGCTCATTTCTGTCATCGCCCTGTCTACTAGAATATGCATAATTCCCTTGTTGTAAATTTCCATTCATGATGTCATTTTGCTTTTTATAGCAGTCTTTAGCCATATGACCCATTTTACCACAGTAGTAGCATTTAACATTGCTGTTTGCATTTTGGTCTCTTTGGCTCCCCCTGCCTCTAGAGTTACCACGTCCTCCTCCATAGGATTGGTTTTCTTGAGTTTGTTGCATATTCTGATTTCTACCACGGCCTCCAGATCGGCCTCCTCTACCTCTGCCTCTACCTCTTCCAGCATTTGAGTAGAAGACAACTTCTTTTGAAGTTCCTCTTGAAGAAGATGCACCACCATTTCTCTGCTCCTCAGAAATTAGAAGAGCAATCAACTCCTCAAAACTAAATCATCATATTCCACTGGCGACCCAATGGAAGCAAGTGCATCTGCAATCTTCTTCACCTTCATGTGGTAGTCATTGATGCTCATACTTTCTCTTTGCACATTGTGCAACTCTTGCTTGAGCTACATTTTCTTGGCTTGCATATTTGTGCTATACATTTTTGACAAAGTATCCCATGCCTCCTTTGGCATACTTGCATCCTGAATATGCACAATCATAGAGTCTGAAATATTGATAGACAGCCAGTACATAACTTTTCTGGCTCTCTCATGCCATCCTTTAAATGCTTGCATTTGTTGTTGATTGGGAACATCAAGAAGAACTGGTTCTTCTTCGTTTCCTACAACGAATTCCCAATATCCTTTTCCCATAAGGAAATTAGTCATTCTAAACTTCCATGCTTGGAAGTTGTTCTTGTCAAGCTTTTCAGTGACAATTTGTGAAAGAGAATCAGATGCCATTACAAAACACTGCAAAAATTTCTGTCACTGCAAAAAACACAGCTTTAGCCTCACAAGGGCAAATCTGCAAAACTGACGAAAGTGGTATTTGACCACACAGTCACTTCCTAGTGACGATTTTGCATCAACAGGCAACAAGGATGATTCTGTAACTCCCAATGTCTCTGCGCACAGGCATACGATGCAATTTCTACGGTAACTTTTCACCGACCTGTAGAGCAGTGGTCGCACAACAAAAAATATGGCATTTTCCTGAGTGCGTGTGGAAAACTTCCGCCTCCAAAACATGACCCGAAATGGCCTCAAATAAAAAAAACAAAGCAACCAAGGGCTAAAGCCCTATCCCGCAGCATATACTGCCCTCTTGCTACACCACGAAGGGCGTCTCAATCTGAGACAATGCCCTCTTGCACTTTCCGGTTGTGCTACTTGCAGAGACTTGCTCCTAAACTCGAAAAATGAAAGCAACACTGGTCCTCTTACCAGAACGCCGTGAACTTGGTTTGCTTTCTTGAGCTCCTTACCACGAACCAGGGTCTGATACCATGTCAAGATTGTGGGAGAGAAGGAAGGAGTCTCACTTGTAGCTTTCTCACTTACACAATGGGGGAATACACACAAAGGTGGAGGCTGAAAACAGTTTTCCTCTTCTTAGTTGTGTAAACCAAAAGAACTCTAGTACAGAGAAATAGAAGAACCCTATATATGGGTCTCAAACCAAACTCAACTAATTAAGGTGGCATATTAACTGAGCCATGAACTAGAGTAGATACGGATAGCTGTCATCTAGCTATTATTCATGGGCGGTGTACCAACCGCATCTCCAGCTAGCAAGTCGGTGACATAAATGCACAACGGTCACCTTGGCATATCATGAGTGGAGCTCGATATCTCAACAAGCTATTCTCATCTCATGTGGCATGTATATGTCTAGATTAGGTCTCTTAATGAAACATTGAGAAATTTGTTTAGATGCATAGCTCATCCTTTGTGTATAAAGATGATGGCCTTTAAAAGAACCCTTAACATCATAGGAGGTGTTGCGAACCGTACTTTGATGATCTCATGTGGCATTGATGGTTTGCTTCCATAGATTATCCACAAGAGCATTATAATTTGTGGTCTCCTAATTTACATCCATAAGTATGTATCCAAACTTCTTAGGGTCCAAATAGGTGATCCATACATCATGGTTGATTTGAGAATGTATCAAACAACCACATGTGTGGGGCTCATTGAAGTGAGTTTACACACACCTGCATGTGCACATGCATGCACACGCATGCACACACACGCAGAGGATTTAGGAATACAAGACAAAAAGAGAGAGAAAGATAAAATATATCCCAACCATGTGTGGTAAGAGTCAGATAGTCCGAAGATGTGACAAAAAACACAATGTAAGTAGCTATTAACTTAGCTCTCTCTTCTTATACCCCCCCTCCCCTCTGCCCCTTGAAAACAAATAAATAAAGAAGAATGTTATTCTTTGCAACAAGGCTCTATGTAATTTTTCATTTTTGCTAGATGTAAAAATTAAAAATCCCTCGACATGTAAGTACACAAGCATGCATGGAGGGAGTGGACATAGTGATTCCTTATCCATATGTAAGTCCATCTCATGGACCCACCTTTATGCCACAAAGAGGGGAGAGAGACACAAATTAACAAGTGAGATGAACCAACCTGTGAGTAATATCCAAGTTGCCAATCAAGTACCAATGCTTGACAAACTTGCCCAAATTCCAAACAAAGTGAATATTTAAGTAACTAAAGTCGTCCATATGTCAACATTGTAAACCATAGCACTCCAATAAGTGAAATTCACTAGTGCAAGGAATGCCTTTAGTGGCTTCACAAATCTCTATCCAATTTTGCAATGTGCGTTTACCAAGTTTGGTTGGCAACACTAGCTAGACCAGTTAATGTAAATGAAACCATCCACATGTTAACACCTTCAACCATGACAACCCCCAAAAGTGAAATTCTCTTCTTCAAGGAAGGTGTCTAATATTGAAGCCCCAAGAGGAACACCAAGAAAACGGGGAATCTACAACAAGAAAATCAATATTGTATCATCAACAAGCATTCTTTTTCTATTTTATGTGACCACAACAAAGAAAAGAACACCAACATCTCAATTCTTCACACAACTTCATAGAAACAACTCTCCCACATGGATTTATCACAACAAAACTTCAACACATTCTTCATATTTTTCATAGAATTTATCAAGAGACCATGAAAACACAAGAGAATATACCACTTTGAATGGAAATCATCAAATAGTATTCTTCTTCAATAGTTTTATAGTTTTCTCTCACAATCTCTCACTCCTAGATACATTGTTTTGCATAGATTTGGCTATCTCTCGCTCTCTACATCTCTCACACATGCTCTCTCTCAATAGTAAAATGGAATCATTAAGACGAATAATTCATAACTTGTCTTTGGTCGTGGATACCCCTCCAAAGAGGTATGTCTGATATGAAAGGTCACCAAAGCCATTACAGTGCCCCTTCGTAGCTCAACAGTGTAACTGTCACGTTAGTCTTTACTTAAGTCTTCAATAGCTATTTCTTTCACTTCTTTGAGCTATTTTAAAATTGTATTAATCTCTTTCCAAGTTTAGAAAAATTCCCCAAGCTACACATCCGTTCAACATAACACTTACAAAGGCATACAAAACAGAATATAATAGAGAGCGAGGCTCTACAGATGCTCAACAGAGGGCCTATAGAACCATATAGAATGTCATTAGAAAGCATTTATCTAAGCTAAAACCTTTCAAAACCATCAAGAATCATTCAATAAGCTTCCAAACAATCTCAAACTCCATCAATCATTATTCCATCCCCTCATACAAAAGGAAAACATAACAAAACAGAAGCTCAATAGTGTCCATATGGTTGCGAGTATGGGAGTCTCCTCGGTAGCCTGCAATGCAAGGTATCATGGCCAAACCTATTGCAATTTGTGCAAGGTTGAGACCTCGGGTCCTAACACATTGACTGGCAGCAGGCAGTTTCTGCCACAATACACGCATTGGATGTGAGGGCATATTGGTTGTCTCATCATCTGTATATATATAATCAGAGAGAGAGAGAGAGAGAGGAAAGAGAAAAATAAAGAGAAGAAAAATATATAGAGAGAAAAGAGAGCAAGAGAAAAAACGATATATATATATATAGAGAGAGAGAGAGAGAACAAAACTGAGAGAAAGATACAAAGAATAAAAAAGAGGAGAGAAAGAGAGAAAGGAAAAGAAAAATGAGGAGAGAGAAAGATAAAGAGGAGGGAGAGAGAACAAAAAACCAAGAGAGAGATACAGAGAAATAAGAAAAGAAAAAAGGAGAGAGAGAGAGAGAGAGAGAGAGAGAGAGAGAGAGAGAGAGAGAGAGAGAGAGAGAGAGAGAGAGAGAGAGAGAGAGAGAGAGAGGAATAGAAAATATAACTCTTTAATTTAAATTTTATTCCCTTTTTTTCTCTTTTCTTTTCTTGGTTGTAGGTTTGGGAGGCCTTGAACCTCCAGAGGGCTTCTTGAAGCTACCCCCTTTCCAAACCTCCCCTTTTTAATTAAACCCCCCTCTCTCTCATGTGCAGGCTCTCTCTCTCTCTCTCTCTCTCTCTCTCTCTCTCTCTCTTTTAATTAAATCAAACTTTTCACAAACGACCCTTTCTTCCCCTTTTTAAATCAAAAGTTTTTTTCTCTCTCTCTCAATTAGATTAAAAGATTAAAAAAATCTATTATATTTTATATTTAATTAAATATTTTAAAAGATTTTTTAATTTAGAAATTTTCAGCATAGTTTTTCACATACTTTGAAAGAGAGAGAGAGAGAGAAGAAGAAGAAGAAGAAGAAGAGAGCGGGGGAAAAGAGGAAAAAAATAAGCCCTTTAAAATAAAACATTTTTGGACAGTTTTGACTTGAGACACACACACACACACAATTTAAGAGAGAAAAAATAGGGGGAGAGAGGAAAGAGAAAAATAGAGAAAAAATTAAAAATATGGAGAGGGAAAAGAGAGTGAGATAAAAAAATTTGAGAGAGAGAAAGCGAGGAAAAGAAAAATGAGAGAGAGAGAGAGAGAGAGAGAGAGAGAGAGAGAGAGAGAGAGAGAGAGGGGATGACAATTGAGGAGAGAAGTAGAAGAAGAAGAGAGAATATAAACATAGAGAAAAATATAAAATTTAAAAGAGAAAAAAAATTAAAGAGAGAATGAAGAGAGAGAGAGAGAGAGAGAGAGAGAGTGAGAGAGAGAGGAAAGAGAGGAGAGAGAAAGACAAGAAATTAATTGTTGAGTGAAGTTGCACTGCAATATCTTCGCTTTCCGTTTCATGGTATCTTCATGTGAAGCTGCGATGAAACGACCTTGCATTTTATGTGCGAAGTATATGTTTATGTATACATGTGTTTGTTTGCACTTAAGAGCAAAAAAATATAAAAGGCTATGTTGATAATGTCTATAAAATTTAAGGGATACTTTAAGAAATTAAAACTATCGCAAAACAACCTAGTGTTTTATGTACGCGAAGTATAGTTTATGTATATGTGTGTTTACATACCCTTAAGAGCAAAAAATTATACAAGGCTATATATGTTAGTAATAGCTATAAAATTTAAGGGGTATTTTGAGAGTTTCTACAAACCAAAAGAAGATTTTGGTAACTTTTTAAACACTATTAGTGCCACATCACCACTAAAGGCCTTTTGGGGGGGGGGGGGGGGGTTGGCAGGCCAAGAGAACAGACAGGCGCACACAAACCACAAGAGGCATTGGGTGAGCTCGCTTTGCATTGTTATTCGCGAACCACCTTCGTCATCGTCATGGAGATCGAGCAGAAACAATCGGAGCTCCTGGAGCAGTTCGTTGCTCTTGCGAAGACGGCCCGAGGCCGAGCCGCTGCAGAACTCATCACGCATGCTACCTCCCATCCTTCCCTCTTCGCCTTCGCGGAGCTTCTCTCCATGCCGCACGTCCTTGAGGTAACCTCTTTGCCTTGAGGCACGCTTTCTTCATTTAAAAAGAAATTTCAGCCTTAAGATCTGTGAAACATGGATTGCTTCTGTCGTAAACCAGGAGGAACAGTTGCAGTAGAACTTCTAGGTTTATCTTTGGCGCGGTTTGTATGAAAACTAGCTTTAACTGGCATGGCTAGTTTCTATCTTAAGAAAGCTTAGAACTTGGTGCACGGATGCCAAGGAAAGATTTGGTAAATTCTCATGGTTGCATCAAACATTTACTACCTGACACAGAATGCTACGAGTAGAATGATGTATATGCATTCCCATGGAACTTTGAGTTCAACATCTTGTTACAGAATCCGTCATATAAAAGGCTATGGCTAAGGCTACAGGTTGATGGTAAGTAAACCTTTACCAGTCCGTGGATGGGACGGAAAAACTAGTCACTGTATGCAAGTCAATACAGCCCAAAGGGAAAGGAAAGACCACACAGTCTTGCTTATTCCATGATTATAGGCTTAAGACCCTCTATTCTACTGAGAAGGGTCATCAAACATGTAATTAACACACGAAGTACCTGATGAATATCTCACCCTTCAACTACAAGAAAGTAAAATAACTTCATAGATATTTTGGCCTTGTTGGAGCATACAAAATTTGTATCTTTCTCTTTTTTAAACATATATGTCTCCCTTGGATCAACTCCTAAATTCTGTTGCCACAAAGCCCATTAGTGCTTGCTTTCCCATGACTAGAAGATACTAGGCAACAACTCATGATCACTATATTGCTAGTAGATGTGTAGTCACAGACCTTATAAGTCATTATGATGGGCAAAGAAGAGACAAGCCTTGTTAGTCAATACTATGCTTCTCATAGTCACATGGTATCTGAATCCATCAGATTTGCAATCTCCATGGCTCAAGATGGTAGAGGTACATAGTAAACCTCATTACTTTATCATGTTACCAATAAATAATTATCCCAAGAGCTCAAGCTATTTGTCAATAGCTTCACCTTCTTGGATCTATTATGATGATTGCATGAGGAAATGATAGGGTTGGCATAGAGAAAACACATATGTGTTTGACAACGATGAACAAGGACAAAAACTTACAAGTTCGAAGTGAATGGATAATTATAAATGAGATGCATTGGGGAAGCTCAACTAGCAGGGGACTGTCCAACAGCCACCAGCTCTTGTGGCGGCAGGTTGAGTCTCAATCAGCAAGCAAAAGTTGAAACACATTCCTTTGGGCAGCAAGTGTAAAGAAATACTCAGACAAAGAAAGTAAATACAAGTATATGACAATATTAAGTAACACAATGATAAACAGTAGAACTCAAATTTGAACTATGCTAATTTGATTACAATAATGTTGAATCTCTGTGTCTTGGTTGGATTGGAGTAGTGATGAACTGAAAAGTGTGTCATACTCTAAATAGATTTCGAAACAAAGTCAGCAGCCTCAGGAAACGATCAGCTGCTGTAAATGCAGACAATGGAGTTTGGACAGACTGAAACTGGCAGTATGCAGCAGGGATGCCTGCACATGAATGAAGATGCATGACAGCTGCAATGAACCCTGAAAATGCAGATCTCTAGTCAGGGTAGCAGCTCGATGACGATGCCTGATGTCAAGGTTGCTGCTGTGTGCTGAAAATGCAGCTGTCTGCTGCCCCATGATGGCTAGGTGATAGCCATAGATGCTGATATCAGCTGTTGGCAGGCCTGAACAGTGAAGACACAGCCCTAGACTGATGGTGACAGTTGCTGAATGCTGAGAGAAGGTTGTAGACTGGTTGTGATCAGCAAAGGCAGATTGAAGTAGGGTGGGATAGGTTGCTAGCTAGAGGTAGGCTGGTTGCACCACAAATTGAGATATTCTCTAGAAAAGGGTGTGGACAACAGTGGAAGAAGGTGTTGTGAAGAAATACCCTAACTAAGAATCATAAATGAAAGTGTACGACAAAGCATAAACTCAACAGAACATAGTTAGGGTTAGGGTAACTCATGGACAATGAACACATTGGAAATCTGAATGAATAATTGAATGCTGAATATACAATGCTCATGTAGCAAACAAACCGTGCAGGAATGAAAATTATACCCAAACTCTTATGTCTTGAGGACCAAGGCAGAGGTGTTGAGCGGAAGAGTTTGTTGTACTCGTGATAGATCCGGAAACGCAGCAAAGATAGCCTCTACATGTTGGACGATAGCTGTAAAAAATAAGAGGCATGCTTTGATACTGGTTAAAATAAGCAACGATGCAGAGAGACAGTAGGGTTTGCGGGGAGTAACACAGTGTATGGCAAACACTGAGAGAGAAGAGAAACTAAAAAAATACAAGAATATGGTGATGATGCACTGAATTGTGCTATGAGAAGAAAAGCCAATACAACATAGTTGAAGCTCAAAAGATAATTGCACTGTCCTGTTTGAGTTAGGTGGCAACACTTGTGGGAAATCTGCATAGTGAAGGGAGCGAAATGTAATCCTTCGCGTAGTGGGCTATCAAAGTAATCACTCGAATGTGAAGGACAGTTGTCGAGGGAGCGAACCGTAGTCCTCTAATGCTGTCGGAGATATGCAAGATGATCACTAGCTGTCGAGGGAGTGAATCACAGTCCTCTAATGTTGAGGAGTGACCTTGGCAACAAAATGCAAACCCTAAAGTGTTGGAGTTGTCAAACGCAAGGAGAGTAGCCCAGATGTTGATGCTAGGTGGATAATAATGACGCTAGATGATGAAGCATGAGCCAAGCTATAAAAACGCAAGTCCTACCAGTCTTTGTGACAGACAAGTGATCCCAAGTGATGGAGGAGGAGCCAAGCTTCAAAAATGCAAGTTTGTGTGGCCCCTGTGATAGACAAGTGATGTGAGGTGATGGAGGAGAAGCTAAGTTGCAAAAACGTAGGTCCTAGTAGTCCTTGTGATAGGCAATGGAAAAGGGTGCTGACGCCAAGCAAATGATGGTGACGCTAAGTGGAAGATGGTCTAAATACAAGGCTTGATGATGAAACTAGGCGCCTATAGCAGAAGAGAAAGGGTGAAGGCGGCCATGAGCCATGAACCGCAATATTCTCTTAAAGGGGTGTGAGGGTAGTGGGAGGGACTGGTGAGAGAAGGGAAGTAGTGGTGCTTGAAGAAGGTGATGAAGAATGATTGAAGAGGTGTGGGAATGAATGAAGTGACTGCCTATTTATAGGCATAAGCTGTCTAGGGTGGTGCACTGTCATGAAGATATGTATTTTTGAAACCTCACTTAACATGTGGAATAATTTTTAATCATATGGTTAAGTAAATGTTGCACATGTGAGCTGTAATTAGGGTTAGAGTAAATTTATGAGCCCGAGACCAGAGGAAATCATGGGATGTCAAAGGCAAAAGTTGCTATAAGTTATGTCTCACAAGTACTTGGTGGTATCTGGTGCTAGTTGTTGGCCTAGATTATTCATTTGGCCATAAGTGTCAGTTGGCAACACTAGAGAAGTGGCGTTTAATGGTACCTAACACCAATCTGATGGTCAAAGATGACGCAGAGATACTCCAGAATGGAAGTTGCCTAGCCAATTTAATTATTGGCCAGTTAGATTATTTTTTAAGGCTCTGAAATAATTATTAGACTGATTTTCAGTATTTAAAGATAGAAAATTAATATTTAATCATGGATAATGCTAGAAAAACCATTTGGGAAGGTTGCCACTTGTAAAAAATGCCCATGCAAGATTGAAAAACGTCTTTAGAGGTTGAAGAGAGACATTTTTAGTGTATTCAGCCTGTAAGAGAGAGGGAAGAGATGCTACTGGTCTGATTTGCAGCCATGAGAGAACCTTTTGAGGCAGCTAGGGGCAGGAGAAGACCAATCAACAGTAGGTGACGACTTCTATAGGCTGTTGAGATAGGGCAGCAACAGTGAATGACTGATTTTCTTCAGTTCTTTGCATCTACAAGTTGTTGAGATAGGGCAACAACAATAAATGACAGATTTTCTTCAGTTCTTTGCGAAGGAAGTTTGAATTTTCTCTCTCCTCAGTATTCTCTCTCATCTCTTAGCCTTTCTACAGCCTTGCTCCAAAGATTTCAGCATTGAGATCACCAAAGGTTGTGCAAACCCTAATCTGTAGTAGAAATCAGGGTTTAGCAATAGCCTCGAGAAGCGTGCCATAAATTGGAAGCCCCAAGACTTGGATTTAACAGGGCTGAAGCTGTTTTTAGCCTATTCGAGTGAAGGGACTAGCAAATAAATGAATTTGGGGCATTTTTCCATCTCCATCAAAGCAGGTGAAAACCAATTGATTGCTTGAATTAAGGGGCAAATCAAATTACAGACTTGCTGGTCATTTTGAACAGCAAGGGGAGTTGGAATACTGAAAGGGATTGGGAGAATTCCATTGTACATCGACTTTTTCTCCAATTAAGTTAAATAAATACCAAAAAGGGGTGCCAGTTTTAGGGCCAACAAGGTGTCCAATGTCCAAGATTATATGGTAAAGTGTATTTTTCAGTTTTGTGAAATTGCTAATTGTTGTAAATAGTGCTTAATCAGGTTATTTATCACCCTATTTGAGGAGGAAGGCTGGTCACATGGTTCCATATCCGGGACACCACTCAATCCCTTGATTTGGTGGGCCCCAGGCACCTGATTGCAAGCCAAAGCTTTGTGCTAGTGCTGATCTTTACTCTCAGCTGAGAAAATACAGTAATATGTCTTCATATAGTGAGATGGACTCAAGTAGTGATGATGCCTCTCAGTATGAACATTCACATGGGAATGAAGGAAATGCAATGCTTGACCTCTGACAAGGCTCAGACCATGGACAACAAGTTGAAAATGTTGTTGTTGGGCAAGATGTACGGCCTTCAGGACACAAGGAGGTTGATGACTAGCAAAGTGAAGAGGAATTTGATGACTAGTTCAAGAATTGGATGAGGACAACAGCAAATCTCTTTGCTGAATTGGCAAAGGGTCCTCAATTTACCTGATTTTTGAATGCTGTAAAAAAGGACAGCAAAGGCAAGAAGAAGAAGAAGTTTTCTACACCTTCGGGACAGCAAGATGCATCGAAGATAATGCCAAATCCTTCGTTTGAAGCTCCCAAAGGTGTAATGAAATAAAACAGTCGGTATCTACGGGGCAAGGAATGCAAATGCAAGGCCATCATGGAAGTGCCAATCCAGTGGATTTTGGACAGCCGGGCATGCATGCTATGATGGGGCAGCTATGATATTTTGGTGGAAGCACGATTTTTCATGCTATGGTTGGACAAGGGCTGCATATGGGAATGTATGACACGAATCCCTATGGTATGCAACAACCAATGCATGGTGTGCAAGGCCCAAGGTATTCGGGTGTGACTAGAAATATGCAATACCCTATGTATGGGAGCATTGGCTTGATGTTTGGGGCACAAAGTAGCATGTTTGGTGCTGCATCTATACCCCCAAATGCTTATGGGGCTTGAATGAATGCTGGTCATGCAAATGTTTCTTTTGGCGTCGGTTTTGATGTAAATTTAGTAAATGCACATTTTTTTGTAGCAGCGAGTATATGATAGCTTGGAATAAGCTGGATGCTAAAGAATGTTGTGGTTGATGCATTGTCACTTAAGCCACAAATTTCAGTTGTCAGCATGGTTTATCACACTGAGTTGGATTCCATGAAAGAGCAATATGTTACTGATTCGGACTTTGCTAATGTTTATGATTAGCTTTTCAATGGCCAAAGGCATGGACACTTTGTGCTAAGAGATGGATTTCTAATGATGCATGGACGACTGTGTGTCACAAAGCAGTTAAGGCCTAGAATTATCATTGGAAGTCATGCTGCTCCGTATGCAGGATACAAAAGTATTGATGCCACAATCAAGGCAATGGAGCATTTCTTTTATTAGCTAGCTTTGAGGCATGATGTAGAACAGTTTGTTAAGACATGCATCGTATGCTAGAAGGTAAAGCATGATAGCCAAAAGATGTCGGGTTTGTTGTAGCCGTTACCTATTCTAGATAGGCCTTGGCAAAGCATTGCAATGGACTTTATTTTTGAGCTTTCTAAGACACCTATAGGGAATGATGAGATATGGACTATCATTTGCAGGTTTAGCAAACAAGTCCATTTCATTCCGGTGAGGAAGAAAATAAAGATCGATCATATGGCACGATTGTTTTTGCTTCACATCTTTAAGTATCATGGTATGCTAGAGTTGATCATTAGTGATCGAGACCCCCGGATGACCAGTTTATTTTGGAAGGGGTTGTTTGAGAATATGGGTACCATGTTGAAATTCTCATCATCCTTCCATCCGTAGACAGATGGTCAGTCTGAGGAAGCAAATTCTAGAGTATTAGATCTTTTGAGGTGCTATGTTTTAGACCACAAGACATAGTGGGAGCAGTTTTTGCCCTTGGTTGAGTTTTCTTACAACAACACAATGCATAGTTCTATGGGCAAAGCTCCATTTGAAGTGGTTGAGGGTGGCAAGAAGGTACCACCTATTCTGCAAACTAAGGATAAGATCTTTGAGGTTGATCGTTACGTGGAAAACTTGGATGCAGCCTATGCAAAGTTAAAATATGGACTTCAAAGATCGCAAGAAAAGCAAAAAAGGACAATTGATCATCACAGACATGCTTTACAGTTTGCAGAGAATGATTATGTATTACTGTGTTTTGAAAAGGCAGGGCTGAAAAATATGAAAGGAAGAGAAAGATTGTATCCGAAGTTGAGTATGAGATACTATGGCTCTTCTAGGTGTTGGAGAAGATCAGCGATGTGGCATATTAGCTGAAATTACCTCCACATTGGCGGATACACATTCCTCTCATGTCAGTTTATTGAGGCCTTTTTATGGTGATGTGCCAGAGGATATGTCTGCTGAAATTCAGCTTGAGGTTGAGGAATTGGATGAGATTTTGGTACCTGAGTAGATTTTGACACATAAGGAAAGGAAGGTTAAAGGTAAAGTTTCCAGGAGATACTGGGTTTGTTATTACCTGATGGTCAAGGGGGAGGTAGCACTTTCACTCCTCCAGTTATGGACAGTTCTCGTATGTAGTGGATCTTGGATGTATTCAGCATGCATCCAAGGTATTGCGTTGACAGTATGCTTGCCATGAGGTCACTACTTAGTGTACTAGTCACTATGAGATATATGCAGATGAGTATGAGTTTCACTCGGGAACTAGACCCTATTCAACATATTGAATGGTGTTCACCAATTGTGATTAGGAAAAAGAAGAATAATCAAATTTGGCTTTGTGTAGAATTTAGAGAGTTAAACAAGAAGACTGTTAAAGACTACCAATTAGCGGGTAGGAAAATATATTCGTTCATGGATTGCTTTGCGGGATATAACCATGGCGATTGCTGAGCAATATAAGCTTAAAACAACATTTATTACTGTCTTCGGTACCTTTGCGTACCATGTGATGACATTTGGGTTATGTAATGCACCTGGTTCGTGGCAAAGTAGTTTTTGATCAGCTTGAGAACCGTTTATAGTCACTTTTTATATCAGTTTTGCATCAGTTTTTGCATTGATTGCTGGTTAATTTTTGCAATGAGTCTGTGATCAGTTTGGGGCCACATTTGTAGCAGTTTGTGATTAGTTCTCAGATTAGCAAGTGATCAGTTTATGATTAGATTATGCTATGTTTTCAGTGGTTTATATCTAGTTCCATGGACTACAGCATATGTTATGATGCCATTGATGTTTTAGCCATGGTTTATGCTTGGTTATGCTATGCTATGATTTGGTTTTGCCAGATGAGTTGAGTCCATGAGAAATAGACATGTCACATGATAATCTGACAATATTTTTTATAAGATTCTTTGTGAGTCTTATGGTATGTTATAATTGGTAGGAAATTTTCAGCATGTGTTGGGCATATGGAATGGTTGGGCAACAGTGCACAATGTTGTATTAACTATGATGCCTTGTGAAAATTTCAATCCACTATTTTGCTTTTGATGCATTTGGCAGTGCAATCATGGACGATTGCAAGGATTTTAAGGGGAAGGGTTGTCATGAGGACATGTATTTTTGAAACCTCACTCAAGATATGGAATACTTTTTAGTCACATGGTTAAGTAAATGTTGCACATGTGAGATGTAATTGGGATTAGAGTAAATTTACGAGCTCGGGACTCGAGGAAATCACGGGATGTCAAAGGCAAAAGTTGCTATAAGTTATACCGCAGAGGTACTTGGTGGTATCTGGTGCTAGTTGTTGGCCTAGGTCATTCATTTGGCCACGAGTGTCAATTGGTGACACCAGTGAAGTGGTGTTTAGTGGTACTTAATGTCGATCTGATGGTCAAAGATGACGCAAAGACACTCGAGAATGGAAATTGCCTACCTAATTTAATTATTGACCAGTCATTATTTTTCAGGGTATCAAAATAATTATTAGACTAATTTTCAGTATTTAAAGATTGAAAATTAATATTTAATTATGGATAATGCTAGAAAAACCATTTGGGAAAGTTGCCACTTGTTAAAAATGCCCATGCAAGATTGAAAAACGTCTTTAGAGATTGGAGAGGCATTTTTAGTGTATTTAGCATGCAAGAGAGAGGGAGGAGATGTTACTAGTCTGATTTGCAGCCATGGGAGGACCTTCCGAGACAACAAGGGGCAGGAGAAGACCAATCAACAACATAACAGCTTCTCAGGCTGTTGAGACAGGGCAACAGTAGTAAATGACTGATTTTCTTCAGTTCTTTGTATCTATAAGTTTGTATCTACAAGCTGCTGAGAGAGGGTAGTAGCAGTAAATGACAGATTTTCTTTAGTTCTTCGTGAAGGAAGTTTGAATTTTCTCTCTCCTTAGCATTCTCTCTCATCTCCTAGCCTTTCCACAGCCTTGCTTCAAAGATTGCAGCATTGAGATCACTAGAGATTGAGAAATTTCAGATTTCTTTGCTATAAATCCTAATCTGTAGTAGAAATTAGGGTTTAGCAATAGCCTCGGGAAGCGTGCCATAAATTGAAAGCTCCAAGACTTGGATTCAACAGGACTGAAGCTGTTTTTAGTCTATTTGAGTGGAGGGACCAGCAAATAAATGAATTTGGGGCATTTTTCCATCTCCATCAAAGCGGATGAAGGCTAATGGATTGCCTGAATCAAGGGGGAAAATCAGATTAAAGACTTGTTGTCATTTTGAAGAGCAAAGGGAGTTGGAATACCAAAAGGGATTGTAAGAATCCCATTGTACATCAACTTTTTCATCAATTAAGTTAAATAAATACCAAAAGGGACACCAGTTTCGGGGCCAACAGGGTGTCCAATGTCCAAGATTATATGGTAAAGCGTATTTTTCAGTTTTGTGAAATTCTTAATTGTTGTAAATAGTACTTAATCAGGTTATTTACCACCCTATATGAGGAGGAAGGCTGATTACATGCACCATTGTTTGGATGCCTGTTGAAAAAGTGGCCATACGAGCCCTTTTTGGGGTTGTCAGTGCGGAACCCTAAATAAAGTGTTTGAATTGAAGAAGTGGTTTCTCAATGGCAGCAAGTGCAGTCGTGTGTGGTGGTGGGTCAGTGTCCGATAGGCAAAGGAGAGAGAAAACAACAAATATAGCTGTAGATGATGACATGGCAGCCGGTACAACAGCCAGATATGGAAAATGCAAGTAGATCTGCAGTTGTTTGTAGCAGGGTAGCAGCCAGCAGGTGAAAATGCAGCAGTTAGATGCTACGTGGCAGCTCGTGGTAGTAAGAGAGTGGCTTGTAGCAATTGTTAGGGTTGGACAACAGCAATGGGTGATGAAAATTTTGCTATGAAACCTAGAAATAGGCGCTTGATAGATGTAGATGGCAATGGGCAGCTTCAGTTGAGATGTCCTTCACGAATGGGGTGTGGGTAGGGAAGCTAGAGGGTTTGAAACCTACAAAAATGAGATTGGAGTGAATGGAGGGCAACATGCCTATTTATGGAAAGTTTTGAGACCTTGTATTCCGCACTGTTTTAGACTCTCTTGAAACACAGATCATTTTAGGGTTTTTAGAAATTATGCAGTTTTGGGGCTGTTTAAGTGGCTAATTCAGCATGTAATACTTATTTTAGTTCAACACCCTCTCTTAGGTCCATAAATTGAGCTAGAAAGAAAGGCCAACCGAAAGGTTTTAGTGTTTTTGTTTTAATGTGTTATTACCCCAAGGTATTTAATCCCAAAGCAAACATGGCATCAAACAAAGGGTATACCGTGGTTGCCTAGTGGCCTACCAAGACTACAAAGGCGATGGATATCTTATCAAGGGAGTCCAAGTGGTCACCCTAGAGAGGCCAGGGCATTCGACAAAGGATGCATGTCGGTTGCCTAGTGGCCTACCAAGTCTTGTAAAGGCGGATGGAACCATACTGAACCTTTTTTTAGGGGGTTTTGTTTTGTTTTTTTTGGGTTTGATAATGATTGTTTCAAAAAGTAGAGGTGGCGGTTGATTAAGTAACAGACGGGACACTAGTAGCCATACCCAAAAGCTTTTATGAAATGAGGAAGCTATTCCTATTACTATTGAATGTTGATGACGAAGGAAGAGACCAATGGTGTGTGTGGCAAATATGGTATATATGTGGAGAGGTAAAAAGGATGTGTGGAAGCAAGCTAGTGAAGCTAAGCCAGCAAGGGAGACTACCTTGGAGATTGCTATGTATAATGCCAAGAATATGGTGGATCAAGAGTCGACCACTCAAAAAGACCAAAAGAGGATAAATGCCCATAGATGTATGCTTATAAAAACAAAATACCAGTGCATTGGAGGTATGCAAGAGGCAATCCAGGTGTGATCATGCTCATGCAAAATACTATGCAACGATGCTACTTGGATAGAGCCCTCACATGAAAATTGTTCATTGCCCAAGCGCCCTTTTATAATCATGTCATCCTGATGATGCAGATGAAGATACAAAGTACAAATACAAATATGTCTAAAGCAGAAGCTATAAACAACATCTTGTCATTACCAAGACAAGAAAGCTCTCCTCTCAAATTGGAAGGAAAAGCTGACTCTCCCCGTCAATTTGAAGAAGTAGGGGATAAGGTAACCCAAGTTGATCTTGGGTAGAATATACGACAATACCAATTGGTTGACCGTCACCGTGGTTATTATGTTTGCAAAGTAGTCGGATGAAGGAACAAACTTTAGGCATATGATGTGTAGCTCAACTTACTCTCTTGTGAGTGAAAGTGGACCCCTACATGCCGCTTTTGTGATGTAATGATCGGACTGCTTGCAAGGGCAATGACAAGCTGGTTGTTGCAGTAGACAACAGCGGGAGAGTTGCATAGAAACTAAAGTGCCACTAGTAAGCTCCTCAAATAGATAGCCTCTGTGGTACCATTAAAAAAGTTTGATACCTAGCTTGACTGTGGAAGCTACCACCATCTTCTACTTATGGTTCCCCCAAGAGATGGGTGCCATGCCCAAGGTAAAGAGGTAGCCTTTATGGTATCATAAAAAAAGTCCGCTGATACTTAGCTCAGTTGTGAAAGCCACCATTGTCTCTTTCTTACAGTTCCTGAAAGAGATGGGTGCCGTGCCCAAGGTAAAGAGGTTGCCACTATGGGAACGCTGGGTATTAGGATCTTTTGCTCAGTCAGAGTTAGTGCACCCTTGTAAGTATAAACGGGAACCATTAGTTTAGCCATAAGAATAGTACACTATAATTTCTTAAAATACGAAAACGTATAATCCAATTTGACATTCTAGGTGTAGTGAAAGACTGACTAAGCCGACTGAGTAAGCTAAATTTGGCCTAGTGAGAATCAACCAAAGAAGCTTCCCTATTATAAATCTATAGGTGTGCTCATCAAAGGGTTGACTGAGGGTATTCTCAGGAAGATGGACAATGGGATCAAGAGGTGTGGCCACAGGTTGTGTGTGATCTGTGTAATATTGGCTCACTAACTAAAGAGCACATTTCTGTTGTGGCACAAAAATACCACCTCTAGATTGAACTACCTCAATCCCTTAAAAATAAGACAATAAACTAGGGTTTGTCATCTCAAAAGTAAAAACAAAGCTAGGTCTTTATTTCTACTATGGCAATAGAATTTAAGCAAGTGATAACTAAATTATTATCGCCTTGGATACATGTCTTTAAAAGAAATGAAAATACTTCCTTGTGGGATAGAATGATATTCATGAGTTTGAAGAATCTCATCCATCCTTTGAAACTAAGACCGTGGTGCTTGCTTTAGCCCATAGAGAGCTTTTTACTAGCGAAAGACCTTGACTTTTCGGTTAGTAGAAGAATATTTGGAAGGTTGCTCGACATAGACTTCCTTCTCTAGATAATTGTTTAGAAATGCACTTTTTACGTCCATCTGTTAGATTGACCAACTGTAGTGAGTGATGAGCGCAACCAATAGGTGATGTTAACCACGTAGAAGGAGCAAAGGTCTCTTCATAATCAATACCTTGATTTTGTTGAAATCTTTGCACTACAAGGTGAGCCTTGTATTTGTCTAAAGTCCCATCAGCTTTTATCTTAGTCCTTAAAATCCACTTCGTCCGGATGACTTTCTTGTGACTCGGACGATCCACCAAGGACCAAGTCTTATTTCGGTCAATACTCTCTAGCTCTTTTTCCATGGCCTCTTTTTATTGGGGGTATTGAAGAGCCTTTTGCTAGCTATCCGGCTTAGAATGCGCTTTGTAATCAGCTGTAAATAGCAACGCAAATGAAGACGAAGGTGCAAACTAGGCAGATCTTCTAGGGCCCTTTGAAGTGGAATCCAGTGGAAGGATCCTCGACTCTTGCATTGTTTGCTCGTATCAGCGAGGTAATGGATCTCGTGGAGGGAGACTTGGGAGAAACAATATGTGGGTGGATCGAGAGCGAGTGGTAGACCCGGCTTAGAAGGCACTATCTTTGAAGGAATAATGTGAAAAAAGAGCTCGGAGTCTGGTATAGAAGATTACACAATGTCCCTCTTATCAAACACTACATCTCTTCTAACGATCACCTTCTTTGTTTGAGGATCGAAACAGATGATAGGCGTTTGCTTCAAAACAATATTCTACACAAATCAGGAGATCAGCTCGGGGGCCTGTCTACCATATCATTAGGGACGTGTGTGTAAGCAGGACTCACGAAGACTATAAAGTGAGAAGCTAGGCCCACAGCCAAAGAATGTCTCATACGAAGTTCATTGAGAGGGATAGTTGTAGTCGGATACTAGTTGAGGATGTACATTGAGGTGTTAACAACCTTGATCCAAAGTCGCTCAAGGAGCTATGTTGTGAATAGTACGGAGTGTGCCATGTTCATGATGGTCCGGTTCCTACCCTCTACAACTCCATTTTGTGAAGGGGAGTTGGTAGAGGTAAGTTGGTGTGAAATACCATGCTCTTATAGAAAGTTAGAAAACTTGTGGGAGGTGGACTTGCCTCCATTGTCACTCCTCATGCATTCTACATGATGACTAGTTTGATTATGGATCAACTGCGCCTAAGTAGCCAAATATGTGAAGGCATCCGACTGATTCTTGAGAAAGTACACTCACATGTAGCGAGAATGATCATCCATAATGAAAAAGAAGTATAATGCACCGTTCAAAGTCACAATGTTTGTTGGACCAAAAAGATTGACATGAATCAATCTAAGAGGCATCTCAGCTCTATGCATAGATTGTTAAGGGAAGGGGGTATGGTGCTACTTCTCGAGTTGATAAGCTTATTGACATGCTGCGATAGCTTCAAGCAGGAAAGGCCATCAACCATCTGTCGATGCGATAGCTGATAAAGAGAGCTGTATTTGAGATATACTAAGCGAAAATGCCAAAGAGGCTTAGTGCTCATAGGCTCCTATGTTGTGGCTAAAGCTTGGAAGCGGTGGAACTCAAAGCCCTTGGCTGTTAGCTCGAAAAGAAATTGTGTCATGTGGTATAAGCAACTAGGTTGTGCCTCTTGTGAGCAATTACTAAACTAGTCTGACAGTCAAGGACCTTGATTGTGGTCAATGTAAAGAAGACTGCTTGACCCAATAGACAAAGTTGTTGAACAGATAAGAAGTTGATCCCTAGTTGGGAGACATAGTATACATCATTCAAGGTAGGGCGATTCGGGCCATGGTTAGTGGTTGCACGGGCTGGGGAAATGAAAATGTCCTTAATGGGGGTCATATGATTGATAGCTCCATTATCCACAATCTAAGGATAGCTAAAGTACTTAACTGTGACCAATGAGCCTTTGCAGTCACCTCGTTAGTTGGCAACTTGCAGATATGGATGAGGCTTGTATCCTCAAATGTTTCTTCGGAGACGATTCGAGTCTTTGCAGAGCAGTTAGACAAGCCCTTTGGTGTTGAGGAGAACGTTATCGATTGTCATGGGGACGTAAAATTTTATGATGCTTTAATCTTATTGATAACATTTGATTAAGTTATTAATCAAACGTGCAAGGATGTTTAGCACATATGATGCACATGGTAGTAATTTCATGGTAACAAGCTAAGGATCCTAAGGATGTAGTGGGTGTCAAAGGCAAAAGTCTTGATAAGCTATGTTTGATAGGTACGTGGTGATACTCGGTGTTAGATTTTAGCCTAGACCAATTTATTGGCCACTAATGTCAATGGGTGGTGACATTAGAGACTGTATTAATTAATTAATTAATGTCGGTCCAGAAATCAATAATTGCTCAGGGATACTTAGAAGACAAATTGACCCAGCCAATTTAATTATTGGTTGGTGAAATTAAATTTTTGAGCCCTAAAATAATTATTCAATTAATTTTCAGAATTAATATTGTGAAAATTAATTTAATAAGCTGGATGATGTTGGAAAATGGTATTAGAAGGTTGCCATTTGGCAAAACTTGCCCGTGTAAGTGGAAAGAACTTTTTTAGGGGCTTGTAGAATTCTATTCCAGCCATTGTGAGAGAGGAGGAGGTTGTTAGAGAGCAAGGAAAGCTGCTAATGTGATTTGCAACCACTAAGGATTAGTCCTACAGCAAGTGGCATCAATTTGGAGCCCCATAGGAGTAGGTGATAGCAGCCCAAGGTTCTTCTAGTGCAGATGACAACATGGGAGAGGTGGCTGCAGTTTTCTTGGTAGTCTAAAGCTGTAGGTGACAACTTTTGTGCATGTTTGAGTAGGGCAACGGTAGCTTTTCAGATTTTCTTGGAATGAAATTCTAAAATTTCTCTCTCTATAGCATTCTCTTCCATCCCCTAGTCATCTCTCAAGCTATTTCAACTTTTTCTAGCAGTTTGAGCCATCAGACGGTCAATATTTGTTGTGAACCCTAATTTATAGCAGAAATTAGGGCTTTGATAGCTGCCTTGGGATGCATGCTCAGAATTGAGAGCCGAGGACTTGAATTTTAGCAGCTAAAATTAAGGAATTTCAAGGAGTCTCAACAGGCGATCCAGACAATATCAGATTTAGGACTAAATTTGTCTTTCAAGGAGCAGGGTGAAGACCGATTCCAAGCAAACGAAGGAGCAAATTGGTTTGGAGGCTTACTTGTTAATTTCGACAACAAGAGGCACTTGGACTAGCATAGGAGATTAGAGGATCTGAGTTGTACTCCTTCCATTTGCAATATAAGACAAAGAAATACCGCAAGGGGCTCTAGTTTTTGGGCCAACCGGGTATCCAATGTCTAAGATTAAAGTGGTAATATTTGCATTTTTAGTTTATGTGAATTTTATGCTCGCTGTAATTAATGCTTAATCAAGTGATCTATCATACTATTTGAGAGGAAGGTTGGTTTCATCAACTGTGATGGCTGATCATTGTTGGTGTGGGTTTGGCCTTGCCATTGTCGCTGTTGAGGGTTGCTACCACCTTGCCTACGCTACTGGGGATTGCTCAACTAAGGGGCAGGGGTTTGAGTGTTAGCTTTGGGTGTTGTGTATCTTACCTTTGATCTACACTTGTTGTCAAAGTGGTTAGCCTTTTGACAATGTTGACAATATGAATTTTTTCTCGATACATTGTCACTCGGGTTTTAGAGATGACGACCTAGGAGTTGACACCCAAATTGGAAGAATGTAGGCATGGTGGATTGTGAGATCACCTATTGCACAAAATGGAAGTACTTTCATAATAGCCTATCTAGAAACAATGTGAGTTGATCGTGTGAGGACTTAGGTGCCCTCGTGCTAGAGAACTCGTCGAGAAGATGCTAATACTTAATCAACTTAACTTTCAAGTTATCTTGGTTAGTGATTTTTAGGTTTTGGAACTCATGATCCAAATTGATATGATAGGTACTATTCGGAGCTGCATAGCAGTTAGTTAAGTGTGCCTTGTGCTCGGATGCTAGGTCAAAATGTTGAAGCTGTGAATGAAATTCAAGTAATAGACCTTCCATCAGCTAGACAATACTGGAGGCATTCCTAGCCTTCCATGAGTGGACAACCTCGTATGGAACCGGTATGGGATCATGTTGGGTTTCCAACTTAGTAGAGCTGATGAAATGGATTTGTCATTTGTGTAGATGCGATAAATGTGTTTGGTCCTTTTTGTCCATTAAATGCAAATGATGAAAAAGATAAATCACAAAAATCAAATTGATCATGAGATTTACATGTGGAAGGAAAAGATGAAGGAGCAATCACCATAGTTTCTTGCTTTATGTTTACCTTTTCTTAAGTTCAAAAAGAAAATTCTATCCTCTTTAGGGCTTAGGAACCAATACTTGGTATGAAGAGTTTATTCATCTTGAGCATCACCAATATCTTGCAGAAAAGAAGAAATAAACTCAAAGATTGAGTAGTAGTAGCATGCATATCTGACATTGGAGTGAATGAAGGTGAAGTATGTGGAAAAGATGAATGAGGTAAAGACGAAGATGATGGTGGTAGAGAGGAAAATGGTTTGTACTCCATGCCGGTTTCCATGTCAGGATGGCTAGTCCGTTGTGGAGTTCCCTCCTCCTTGCAAAATCATTAGACTGGTGCACTAAATTGAAAGGGGAAAACACAAATTTACAAATCTATTGTTGAGCTCAATACAAGAGGATGAGATTGTATTTGGATTGTGAGATCTTGTATAGTCTATGGACTACATGGTAGTTTGAAGACTTTCCAGCCATGTTGGATGGAGGAGCAAGTTGTGAAGCCCACTCTGTTTGGTGTCTCATGTGCTAGGCTCGAGAGCATCATGATGATGTGGTGAAGATGTGTTCGAAGTCATCTTGCCCTCTTGTTGTTCTTGATTCTTGCGAAGGGCTTTTGAATCAAAGACCGAGGTTTCGAGGAAGAGAACCTTGCTTTGATACCGTGTGAAGAAATACCCTATCACAGAAACATAAATGAAAGTGTATGACAAAGCATAAACTCAACCAAACACAGTTAGGCTTAGGGTAATTGAGAGACAATGAACACAGTGGAAATTTGAATGAATAACTAAATGCTGATGCAGCAAACAAACCGTGTAGGGTGTAGGAATGAAAACTCCTTGAACTCTCGTGTCTTGGGGACTGAGGTAGAGGTGCTGAGTGGGAGAGTGTGTTGTACTCCTGACAAAATCCAAACGCAGCAAGGCAGCCTCCAAATGTTGGACAGTAGCAAATGCAGTAGTGTGTGGTGCTGGATTAGTGTCGGACAGGCAGAGGAGAGAGAAAACAGCAAACAGAGCTGCAGGTATAATGTGGCAGCCTATACGGCAGCCGGTTGTGGAAAATGCAGGCAGATCTGCAGTTTGTAGCAGGGCAGCGGCCAATAGGTGAAAATGCAGCAGTTGGATGCCACATGGCAGCTAGCAGCAGCAGGAGAGTGGTGTGCAGCAATCGTTAGGGCTGGATAGCAGCAGTGGGTGATGAAAACTGCATGATGAAGGTTGGAAACAAGTGCCTGATAGATGTAGACAGCAATAGGCAGCTTTGGCTGAGATGTCCTTTGCAAACGGGTTTTGGGCAATAAAGCTAGAGGTCCTGAAACTTGCAAAAACTAGATTGGACTAAATGGAGGGTAGTATGCCTATTTATAGAAAGTTTCAGGATCTTGTATAATGCACTGTTTTAAAACTCTCTTGAATTGTGCACCATTTTAGGGTTTTCATTGATTAGGCATTTTTGGGACTGTTTAAGTGGCTAATTCAATGTGTAATGCTTATTTTAGCTCAATAGGTGTGAGCTAATGGAGAGTTTAATTTGCAAAATAAGGATAGACTAAGTGATTGTGCAGTCTTTTATTTACAGATGTGGATGCAACTAAAGTTTGGGGGTTTGCCTATGGGACACAAAAACTTTATATTAGTTTGAGTTTTGGGGTTGTTTAAAATGAGCTAATTAAGGTTGCAACTGAAATGCACCTTTTTAAGCTGAACACTTCCTCTTAGGGCTAAAACTAGAATCTAGGAGGGACTACAAGCATAGCTCACATGAGATTACCTCAAGTTAATCCACATCAAAGAGCCAAGGTATTGGTCTAGAGGTGCATAATGGATTCACTATAGACATGATGATTATCTTACCTTGGGAGCCAAAGGGCCACCCTAGAGAGGCCAAGGCACTTGACAAAAGGTTGCTTATCGACTTGCAAAGACGATGAAATCGCTTTGAACTATCTTTTTTTAAATTTTCTCTTTTGTTCCTCCCATCCATCCCCCGCCCGCCCACCGGCTATCCAAGCACGTTTTAGCGGTCCATCGAGAAACGAATCTAAGCGTCGTCGCCCAGCACTCCCATGGAAAATTCCGGGGTTTGTCGCCTAGGGTTTCCCAAGTCCGCCTCGCAATGAAACGTTCGCGGCCGAACCCACTAGGATCGGCCTGAAATCTGAGTTCCTGGTGGTCAAGGTCTCCTGATAGCATTATGGTGTCGGGATTTGGACATCCTACGTTGTATAGAGATACCCAAGCTGAAGCAGATCCATGCCGCACTTGGTTCAAAGAGAATGGGAAACGAGAGGAATGCGCCGCTCAACCTCTATGCCCGAAGGGAATAGTTCCATTCCGGTCCCCTAAAACGGCATGAATCGGGTTCTCACTTAACAATATCTAAAGTCGAACGGTTGTAAAGCCTTGTGAGAAGCCTCCTAGTTCTCTGGAACCACCTTGCCGTAGGACGGACCCATCAGGGGCTCCACCCATCCGCTTCCCTCAATGGCCATTCTTTAGTTATCTTAATTAGGTGGTAAAAAAATTTCGATTACTTTATAAAAATTAGAGGGAGGGGAGCAAGTCTTATGGCGGCGGCGTCGAGCAAGGACGTTACAAACACAGAGAGAAGAAACTTTGAAGTGAATGAATTCTATAAATGAATGTAAGAGTGTATAGAATGCCCAAGGGTAGAGCAATGGAGTATTAGAGAGTGACGTCCATTGGAGATAGATCCTAGGTGCTGTGACCACTAGTTGGAGTGACGAAAGGTGAAGAAACACCAAATGCTGATCACTAGAGTTAGGAGAGATTGAGGAGATTGCAGTAGGAGGTGATTGATGAGGTTAGCAATGCCAAAGAGTTGCAAACACAGTAGAAAAGAGCCCTCTTGGAGGAGAAGGATGAACACCAGCTCTCGCCTATGGGAGAGAAGGGCCAAATGCAGGCTGTAGAAGGTCGCTTCATGCAAAGAAAGGATGCTGCCAATGGTTGTCTAGTTGATCAGGATCAAACGCAAGTAGTAGGAGACAGTTTGATGGTTGGTGATTGTTGATAAGACCAAACATAGTAGGAGGGAGGACACCAAATAGTGGGCAATAGTTGTGGAAGAAGGCGATAGGCATCGGAGGAGTTGTGAAAGGTGTGGCAGCCATCGCAAATGGAGAACCACGACTTGGATGAAGGCTGTTGGTCGAAATTTGCAAAAGAGAAGTGAAAACTTGGATAAAAGGGATGAATCTGAATGGTGGGCAGCCTGTCCATTTATAAATGTTAAAGGGTGCCCCAAAAAGCTGGGTTTTGGGGGATCATTGAAATTCTCTTGAAAATACGAAAGGCAACCACATTTTTGAAGGGAAATGCATTGCAGTGGTGGTCCACACTTCTTATTCAAGGGAAGTCACCTACCAATTGAGTCTAGTTTAAGCAAATATTTGCTTCAAATTGGTTGACAAGTACCTTTGAAGTAGGCATTATGACAACTTGGAATCATTTGAACTCCAAAGATTGCAAGAGCTTGGATCAGTATAATAAGAAGTTTTGGGATGCATTGCTGCGAGTTATTTCTTATTGCACAGTACCCTCCATGAGCAGGTGGAGAAGTATATTTGTGGTTTGCCAAAGGGTATTTGGGATTTTTGCATTAAGTTCATTGTTTCCAAGATGTCTACCAAGCCACGTGCCACTGAGGCCAAGGCTGAGAAAAAGGGTAAATTTGGAAACAAAGCTGAAAATCAGAGTAGATTTTGCCACACAAAGAGCGAAAGATTAGGGGTAAGGTTTCTAGAAGGTACTTAGTGAAGTTACACAATTATTTAACAATGGATGTTATATGGATGGGGGAAGATGACTTAACAGACCATCTTTAGTTGTTGCAGCTTTACCTTGATGCTTTCTAGTTAGAATCGACATTAGTTCAGGCTCAATCAGGTTCAATAGAGCAAGGTTTCAGAGTATTACTTGATGCTCATGAGGGAGCTAGCACCTTTGCTCCTCAATGATGGACAACTCTAGATGTAGTGGATCTCGGATGTATTCAACATACGTTCAGGGACCTATAGTTGATAGTATGTTTGCCAGGAGATCATTATTTAGTGTACTAGTCACTATGTTTGGTATGTAGATGGGTATGGCTTTCACTGTAGCTTTGAAATTGCACATTTGCATTGATTAATGATCATCGGAGATTGATAACGAAATTGCACATTTGCATTGATTAATGATCATCGGAGATTGATAACGAATGCTGGTTTTTAGTATATGATTATTAATATTTAGTGGTATTCAACTGGTTCTGTAGACAACAGCATATGTTATGATGCCATTGATGTTTTAGCCATGGTTTATGCTATGCTATGGTTTGGTTTTGCCAAATGAGTTGAGCTTATGAGAAAGAGACATGCCACATGATAATCTAGCAATGTTTTTGAGATTCTTTGTGAGTATTATGTTATATTACGTTGACTGGTAATTTTTAGCATGTGTTAGGCATATGAAATGGTTGAGTAGCAGTGCGCAATGTTATGTTAACTATGATGCCTTGTGAAAATTCTAGTCCACTATTTTGCTTTTGATGCATTTGGCAGTGCAATCTAGGATGATTGCAAGGATTTTAAGGGGGAGGGCTGTCATGAGGGCATGTATTTTTGAAACCTCACTTAACGTGCGGATTAATTTTTAATCACATGGTTAAGTAGATGTTGCATATGTGAGTTGTAATTGGGGTTAGAGTAAATCTACGAGCTCGGAACCCGAGGAAATCACGAGATTTCAAAGGAAAAAGTTGCTAAAGGAGAGCGTGATGATGTGATTTGCACCCACTATGGATCAATCCGACAGCATGTGACAACAATTTGGAGCCCTCCAGGAGCAGGTGATAGTAGGCTAAGATCCTTTTGTTGCAGATGGCAGCATACAAGAGGGGGCAACAATCTTTCTGGTGGTCTTCAGCTATAGGTGATAGCTTCCATTGGCAGTAGCAGTTTTTCAGTGTTTCTGGCGATGAGATTCTGAAATTTCTCTCTCTACAGCATTCTCTCTCATCTTCGAGCCTTTCTACTACCTTGCTCTGGAGATTACAACATTATGATCATTAGAGGTTGAGAAATTTCAGATTTCTTTGCTGTAAACCCTAATTTGCAGCAAAAATTAGGGTTTCGCAGCAGCCTTGAGAAGCGTGCCAAAAATTGGAAGCTCCAAGACTTGGATTCACTAGGGATGAAGCTGTTTTCAATCAAATTCAAGTGGAGGGACCAGCAAATCAATGAAATTGGAGCATTTTCCATCTCCATCAAAGTGAGTGAAGGCCAATTGATTGCCCAAATCAAGGGGCAAATAAGATTGAAGACTCGTTGGTTATTTTGGACAACAAGGGGAGTTGGAATACCGAAAGGGATTGGGAAAATCCCATTGTACATCAACTTCTTCTTCAATTAAGTTAAAAAAATACCAAAAGGGGTGCTGGTTTTGAGACCAACCTGGTGTCCATTGTCCAAGATTGTGAGTTAATTTGCATTTCTCAGTTTTGTAATAAATGTTGTTGTCGTAACTAAGTTGTAATTAGTCAATTACTACCCATTGACGGAAGGAAGGCTAGTTTCATGGTTTCATTGTCGGGATACCATCAAATCCTTTGAATTGGTAGGTCCCTGGCACTTGATTGCAGCTTGGGACTATTGCATTAGTGTTGAAATTGCTTTTAGCTGTGAATTACAGCAAGCATGTCTTCACATGGTGATATGCGATCAAGTGGAGAGGATGCATCACTCCTTGGTTAGTCATGTGGTGAAGGGGGAAATGCAACGACCGATGTTGGGCACGGTTCTGTGCATGAACATCAAACTGAAAATGTGGGAAATGACCCAAATGCTGACACTTCAATGCATAAAGAGGTCGATGACCAGTAAGGGGTTGAAGAATTCGATGATAGCTTCAAGGATCAGATACATACAACAGCAAATCGTTTTGTTGAATTGGCAGAGGATCTTTGAGACCAATCAGAAGATTTTCCAACCAGCTGGGTACCTCCATAACAAGTTCACAGGCATACATTCAGACCAGCATGTTGCATTTTGACCAGGACAGCCTGTGTCAGCCCATATTAGGCTGTGCTTAGTAGGGACAGACCCATTTCAGGCTGCATTTTATGCAGTCCTTTCCTTCATTTGCTGTGTGTTCACCTGAGACAGCTGCTGCATCAGCCAGGCGGCATTCTTCACCAGCTGAGTGACAGTTTGCCTGTGTCGACAGCATCAAACAGCCCCTGAAGTTTGCATTTCCTGCAGATCTTACTGTGTTCTGGGCACTTGTGGCAGTTTTCAGCCTGTTTCAAGTTGTGTTTTCAGTCTACACCCAGGAGGAACATGTGTTTGCGGTCCCGCCTGCCTTCCCGACATTGTATATTCTGTCTACCCTACTGACATCATTCTTTCTGCTGTACAGCAGACCAATTTCCAGTTGTCTTCATCCCAGTTGCAAAGGTTTCTTTTGTTTCCTTGTAGTTTTTCTTGAAGGACATCTGCAACCAGTGCTCATTCTTGGTAAGGGTTGTGATAACCTGATTTAACTCAAATGTAACAAGCATTAAATGCACAAATCTGGAAACACACGCTTCACCACTTAATCTTGGATAGTTGATACCCAATTGGCCCCAACAATTGGTGTCCATTGCAGTGTTTTTTAAATCTTGTATTGCTATAAGGTTGAAGTACACTCAGATATGGGCTAATCTCCTTCAATCTTTCATACAATGGCTGTCATAAATGACCAGCACTTCTTGAGCACGATTTGTCCCTTGATTGTATAACAAACGGAGCTCAGTTTGGATCTTCAGTCTCTTGCATGTGGGCCACAATAGTTTGAGATGGGCTACCCCTTGGATCGATTTTTGCAAATTAACGCCTTCAGTTACTACTCCGAGCAATGGATCTTGAGGTGGCTGTGGAAACCCTATTTTTTGTCATAAATTAGAGTTTCAGCAGCAGTTTCTTCCATTGCCCTTCACCCCAAGCTAGAAATGGCTGAGAGCTGCTGAGGGATCCATTGAGAATGAGAAAGAAAGTTGTACACATAGAAATTTCACAATTCTACCTCTGAAAAGTGCTTGTATTAGCTGCTGCCCTGATTCGGGACAGCAAAAATGCTGTCACTCTGATTTGTGGAGCCTAGACGCTGTTGCCTGCCCCAAACTGAAGTCGTCTGATGCTGATGGCCTCTTGGGAAACAGTTGCCTGTTGTAGAGGCTTTGTTGGCTGGTTGGAATTGCACATAGACTATTGGTGCCCGCTGTAACAGCACTCTCTCCTCTCTCTCCTCAATCCAAAATGCGTTGAATGGCTGGAATCACCCTCATTTTGCCCCCAAACTGTCCTTTCCCAATTTGCACGGGTAATTTTGACACCAAGTGGCAACTGGTTTTGCCACTTGACAGGCTTCTACTTGTAACTTTCAGCTTTGATTAATAAAATTTCAGAATTTAATTTCTGAAAATTAAATAATGATCAATTTGTCCTTGGCCAAGAATTGGCTAGTGCCCATTCACAATATATGTGTTAAACCCCTTGGGACATTTAATGGTCCTGACATTAATTGTCCTTGGACTAGCATTAATTTAATTAATTAATGCCTAGTCCCATAATGTCCCCGTTGGACATTTAAATCCCCCAATTAATGGCCTAGATCCATTTTGACACTAGTACCCATAAATACTCCAACATATATCCATAATGTTGGAGAGGTTTGGAAGAGATTGACGACTCTCTACTACATCCATACATTTGGGCATTGCCTATCTGTCGAGTTAAAGCTATGGCATCTCTATCTCACAGATAACCCCATGAATGAGGGATCACATCTACAAGATGGAAGAGATTTGAGATGAACTTATATTCCTTGGTAAGGATATTCCTTTAGAGGTCCTAGCTATGTTACTTCTCTCGTATGTTCCGTTGTCAACATAGGATCTATTCTACATTAGTCTTCTCACCTCTCATAGATGGGAAACTATCACTTGGAAGAAGCTAGTCCCATTGGATTTTGGTAGTACCAATGCATGTAGTTGTGCTTTTGCGGCATCATCTACAAGGACATGACAAACAAGCAAAAGGAAGGGAAGAAGAAGAAGAAGTTGGAGTCATCTGTAGACTCTGGCATAACTTTTAAGTAGCAATACAGAAGATATCCCAAGTATCCTCATTCTAGGAAGACCTTGCAATTTGGGGAGAATTGTTGGAGGAAATACCTGTTAGCAGATTAGTCAGCTCAGGTGTCTGTGCTGCAAAGGCTGTGACATTTCATGTAGTATTTTTCTGGCATTTTTTGTTGCCCTTTTTAGGGTTGGAGAGCATTTAATGCTGTTGGTCGATTGCATTTATTGCTCCCCCCATTTTATGCCTGTATATTGTTGGGCTCCTTCTCCTCTTTGTGTACTTCAGCCATCACTTGTGAATTCTTCAGGGGAGAGAGGAGCTGGTGCCAGGGTGCCCACACAGCCAGTGATTCATTGTTGTATGCTGCTGCCTCGTGTTCGATATGGATTCCGTTTCCCGAGCATACATTTGAGTTTTCATTTGTATTTGTGTTCATTCATTCATTCATTCTCGTCTTGTGTTTCAGCAGTTTATTTCAGCATGTTGTTTATGCTTTCATTGCTGCACCACTTCTGACATGGTATCAGATTTCAGGCTTCGTGTTTCTGCTGTGTTTTCTTGCTGATTTTAGGAATGTTTTCCCTCTTGCTAATCAGGCAGCTGCTGCTCCAATCATGCGACTAGTTTTGCCTGCATTTTTTGATAATGTCAGTATCCGTACAGCCTGCACATCCATTTCAGCCTACGTTTTGGTGTTTCTACATCTCCTCCTGGCTGGGCACTTACATCATCAGGCCGTTTTTGCTATTTTTGATTGTTTTTGACCGATTTCTTGACTTTTTACAGCAGCTTTTGTCTTATTTTGATCAGATTTTGGGTTATATTGCATGTGAACTCTTGCTTTTTGTAGTTTGTGCTCGTGGTTTGGCTGTGTTCCCTCTCCCAATCCCTTATTTTCTCTACTTCTTTTCTAAATCCTCTCCAACTGGCTCCTCCATGCACATCTACTAATGACAAGCTCCATCGACCGGATTATTACACGTGGAGTGCAGTGATGAAGGCTCGGTTTTTTCAGAAGCGGTTATGGTACATGGTTGGCAGAGCTATGACACGTCCTTGACAACCTTCTCTTGTTCCATCTGATTTTGATGAAGACAACCATGAGGAGGCAGTGCTCACATGGGATTCAGATGATGCCCGTGCTTATTCGGCCTTGCTTCGGTGTATTTCGAAAGAAGTCTTACCGGTGGTCACCTCCTGTACGACAGCTTCAGTCGTATGGTCGAAGTTACAGTTGATGTATGAGGTTCCTTCCACCATGAGGGCCATTACTCTCTATGGCCAGCTCCAGTAACTGAAGTTTGAATCCAAAGATACGATTCAATCCTTCCTACTTCGTATTACCCAACTCTAGGACCATCTTCGTACTATGCAGTTTGCCCTATCAGAGGCACATCTTGTTGGTACGGTACTCTACAAGCTTCCTCGGGAGTTTGATGGAGTGGCGAATGCTTTACGAGCGCAGACATCTACGACTCCTGTAAGTTTTCTTCATATGTCCTCCATGCTACTTGAGCATGAGGCTACTTTGTGACTAGAGGGGAGGCTTTTGTCACATTATGGAGGTTCAGGTGAGGCTCTTGTAGCTTCAAAGAAGGGTTCGAAGATGAAGAAGTCGAAGGCCCAGTGTTACCACTGTGGCAAGAAGGATCATTTAAGGAAGGACTACAAAGAGTTAGCGGTTTCTAGGAAGAAATAGGAGCAGAAGGCGAAGCGGAATGTGGACTCCTCTGATGACTCATCCTCTGCCTCGGATTTCAATTCCGATCCTCCAGCCAAGGCGAAGTCCAAGGCACGGAAGGGTTCCTCTTCTTCAGATCGTGGAAAGGGCTTGGTGGTTCCTTGCTCGGTTGCTTTCTAGTGGTGGTGATGAGGACATCCCTCACGACTCTCCGGTGCTAGAGAGGGAGAGTGAGAGGGTGGTGAGATGGGGCAGCCATGCCTCATCTATATGTCTATACAGATGCACAGGATCCAGAGAGGGACATTTCTGATACATCAACCGAAGTCTGGCAGGGACAAATCTTGGAGTTGGGATTGACATCCAGGTTCATGATGGGCTAGTTACTTGACAGAGAGGAGGAGGCTTTCCTCTGGAGCTCACGTGAGGGGGCACTTTGGCAGTTTTGGCCGAAGGCGGGGATTCCATTGTCACATGTTCAGAGACATGTTTGGCACATTGGTCTTGTATGTCGTGAGTGACATAGGTGACATAACACAGAGAGTTGCTATGATTCTTCTCTATTTTTAGGTGGTGCTGTTATGATTGACATTGACGTCAGATACTCTTCGAGGCATCTTGGTGGTGGATTGGCCACTCATTGCTTGGATATCCATGGTTCTTCTGGTGGTTCTATGTTGTAAAGTTTATGATTCCCAATCATTGTACTATTGTATTGTATTAGATTACCCCTGATCTGAGAGAGGGTGTTAGCAGATTAGTCAGCTCAGGTGTGAGTCTTTGCCCTTTTTAGGGTTGGGGAGCATTTAATGCTCGTCGACCAACATTAAATGCTGGCCGACTGCATTTATTGCTCCCCCCATTTTATGCCTATATATTGCTGGGCTCCTCCTCCTCTTTGTGTACTTTAGCCATCACTTGTGGATTCTTCAGGGGAGAGAGGAGCCGGTGCTAGGGTGCCCACATAGCCAGTGATTCACTGTTGTATGTCACTTTCTTGTGTTCGATATGGATTCTGTGTTGGGAATAAAGGGCCATCGTGCCTTTTATATGTGCACGGGTGTGAACACACCCTTAGCACGTTGTACTTTCATACATATATCTATCTAAAACCTGAAGTGGTACACTCGTCATTGTACTGAAAAACGTGTTCACTCTATACTCTGCTCTCTCGCCCTCCCCCTGTCTCTCTCACTGTGCGTAATGACTGTCTGCATCGATCTCCGTGCCTTATCGATTCCTTCAAAGTGGTATTAGAGTGCATAGTGCACGCTCCCCGAGATCAGAGGCAGCTCACGTACAGCAGGTGGGTGTTTGTTTGTCGGCAGACAGGAGAGTGGAAATAGTCACTTCAAACTGGCCAGTAGGCGGCAGGTCCAGCTAGTGACAGCTAGTCCAGTGTGGACCAGGGGCAGCAGTGGGCAGCAGCACGTGTGACGGGCAGCAGTTGCAGACAACTGGACTTCGTGTCCAGCGCTACAGCCTGGTGACAATGACCAGACCAGGCCTGATGAAACGGGCTGCAGGCGATAGTCTTCAGGAATGCGATAGGTCAGCGACAGACTGGCGATAGCTTCCGACGTGCAGGCGACAGCTCCCGTGGCATCAGGCGGCAGTTTCTGCAAGGCGACAGGTCACGTCAGCAGGCGGCTGGTCAACGGGAGCACATTCATCATTTTCCTTTGCAAATTTTCTTTTAATTTTTTTTTTCAAAGGTTCCTTGCAAACAAGCCCTTTGCTCACTGACGGGCGTTTGTGCGTGTAAGCATTGTCAAGATTTTGGGCAGATTTAGGCCCAGAATTTTGGGGCTTTTCACATTTTTTTAGTGAAATTCTTTCAATTTCACTGAAATTAGTGCATGCAGGACTTGGAAAATTTGGGGATTTGTCGAGATTTTATGCGCGCAAGATGCAACGGTGATATTTGTCTCAGAAATTGCAGGAATTTGTGACATTTCGTCCTCGACATTTAGGGCTTTTCATGTACATGCACAAATTGGGCTGAAATTGACCCAATTTCTCGACATTGAGGCAAATTGGACCTGTGCAATTTGGGGCTTTTGCGATTTGGGCAAAATTTGTGCAGCATTTGGTCATTTTATGTACATGCAGGTTGAATTCCGTGCAATTTGGACATCAACACTTGGTAAAATTTGGGGGTTTTACTGAAATTGCTTTACTTTGGCAAAATTGGATAGTCCTATGCATGACAGAGGAAATGCAGATGTGTGTTTGATGATTTTGAGCACAAAATTTTGGGGCTTCTCACCGTTCGTGTCAAATTTTATGCCCGTGGGTACACGTACAACAGAAATTGCAGCTGAAATTTTGGATTTCTCATGTAAAGTTATGCACATGCCTTTTGGAATAGTTGTAATTAGTTGGATAATGCTGTAGCACTTGGTTTGGTGCTTCTGAAAACTGAATTATAGATCTGAAATCTGTACTTCTGCATGGTCATTTATTGCTGATTGGTACTTGTTTGTACCTTGGTCACTTGGGTGAAAATTTAGGCATGCATTTACTGATTTTTTGGTCACTTTTGAGCTGAAAACCATGGCTGGCAGCAATGACAGCAGTAATTTGATGCATATAAAGAAGCTTGAAGGCGCACATAATTTTGTAATGTGGCAAAAACAGTGCTACAATATCCGTTACAAAAGAAGCAGGCAAAGCCGATAAAAACTAAAGGGGCAAAGCCTGTGGACATGGATCAGGACGATTGGGATGAGTTGAATGAGCTTGCACGCTCAACTATAGAGCTATCGATTTTTGATGTCTTGCTCTTCAACATTGAAGGTTTGGATTCTGCATATGCTATATGGACTAGACTGGAAGAACTGTATGCACAGAAGAGCGGTGCAAGTAAAGTGTATTAGCTGAAAAAGCTTATGGATTTGCGTATGAAAGAAGGTACAACAATGTCTACTCACTTGAGTGAGTTTAACTCTATTTTCAACCAGCTGGTTGCCTTGAAGTTTATGATTGATGAGGAATTTAAGGCTACTTTCTTGCTTTGCACTCTACCACAGAGTTGGGATACATTCAGGACTGCCATGAGCAATTCTAATGTGATCCTTTTGTATGCTAATGTAGAGAGTGCTCTACTTATGGAAGAGATGAATCGACAGAACAATGCATCCAGCAAGTCTTCTAGTGCTTTGCATACTAGGGGCAGATCACAGCAAAAGGGCAAATATGATGGCAAGGGATGTAGTAAATCACGTGGCAAAGATGTTGAATGCCATCATTGTGGCAAGAAGGGTCAGTTTAAACGTGACTGCTACAAATGGAAGAAAGAGAAAGGAAAAGGCAAGAAGACAGATGATTGCAAGGAAGAGAAGAAGGACATTTAGGCTAAGAAAAGCAGTGTAAAAATTGAAGAGGTGAATGTAGTCACTCATGACAGTGACAGTGGGAGTGATGTACTCTTTGTCTCTTTACATTTTGGTGCACATGCTCTACTTGCAGATACAGACGATGGCATGCATACTTGGATTCTTGATTCAAGTGTTTTTTTTCATGTCACCCCTCATCGTAAGTGGTTTTCCGTATATATAGGGGGTCGACATGGTTTTGTCCATCTTGGGGATAACTATGCTTGTGAGATTGCAGGTATTGACAGTGTACAGTTGCAGTTTCAGCATGGCTCTGTCTTTACACTTCAGCATATACGACATGTACCTCAGCTCAAGAAGGGCTTGATCAGCACAGGGCAGCTAGATGATGATGGTTTTCATACCACCTTCGGTGATGGAAAATGGAAGATCTGTAAGGGATGTAGGGTTGTTGCCAGAGGTTGCAAGAGTGATATGTTGTATCCACTTCATGTATCTAGTGTGCATGACCATGTTGTTGCCGTGACCGAGCAGCCAAGTGTTTCTTTGTGTCATGGCCGGTTGCGACACATGAGTCAAACATGAATGAAAGCTTTCTCATTTGGGTTACTTGCCTTGTTTTCATTATGCTCATTTTGAGCACTGTGATCATTGTATTTATGGCAAACATGCACAGACTTGTTACAAAAAGTCTATTTCTTTGAAATCTTTTCCTCTAGAGTTAGTACATTCAGATGTATGTCAAATGCCAGGATTATCTTTAGGGGGAAATAAATATTTTGTCACCTTTGTTGATGATGCTACACAGAAAGTATGGGTTTACCCTATTCGTAGTAAGGATGAAGTGCTTGACAAGTTTAAAAAATTCTTGGCATTGGCTGAAAATCAGACAGATAAGACACTTAAGTGTTTTTGCTTTGACAATGGTGGGGAATATGTGTGCAAAGTCTTTCAGGCATTTTGTGACAGCAAAGGGATAAAGAGGGAGCTCATTGCCCCTCATAATCCATCCCAAAATGGAGTTGCAGAGCGTATGAATCGGACCATATAGGATAAGGTCCGTACGATGCTGTCTCATACTGCATTACCCCATGGTTTTTGGGTAGCGGCTGTTATGATAGCCGTTCACTTGATTAATCGGTCACCAAACTAGTCTTTAAGGGGGGGAGTTCCCCAAGAAGCCTAGTCGGGCAAGCCACCTTCATATGCTCATTTGAAAGTGTTTGGTTGCGAGGCTCTTGTGCACATTTGTAAAGAAAAACACAACAAACTTGAGCCAAAGTCTTGTAAATGCATTTTCCTAGGATATGGTGATGAGGGTGAAATGGGGTATAAATTGTGCGATCCCGAGAAAAGGAAAATAGTATGCAGCAATGACGTTATCTTCCGGGAAGATCGCATGCACAAACAACCCAAAAAGATTGAGGAGGTCCGTAGGGTTGTATTCCGGGAAGAAATACCTTTTGGATAGCAAAATGTGCCCACTCTATAGCAGCAAATACCTGTTGTAAATGAACCTGTAAATGCAAGAAATGATGCTGGAAATGATCAGGCAGCTATTACCCATGAAAATGAGCCATTACATGTGTAGGAACAGCTAGGACAACAAGCTGTTAATGCTGATTTGCCGGGCTGAAATGCCAGGACAGCATGCTGAAAATGGAAATTTGGAGCAACAGCCAGCAAACAATGACCATTGGGTTAGGAGATCGTCTAGGGCTACTAGACAAACTGACAGATTTGTTCCTGGTGCAATTAATGTGACTGAGTATGTCATGTTGACAGACTGTGGTGAACCGTCTTGCTTCAAGGAAGCAATGGATAGACAGGACAGCAAGAAATGGTATAAACCATGCTGTCAGAGATGGAATCTCTTGAAAAAAATGGCACTTGGAACTTGGTGCAGTTACCTAAAGGGCAAAAAGCCCTTCCATGTAAATGGGTTTACAAAATGAAGGTCACTTCTGGTTCCTCACCAAAGTACAAAGCAAGATTGGTTGCAAAGGGGTACAAGCAGGAGCATGGTTTGCTCATTGCCGATAGATGATGGGAGTTGGATAGATGATGGGAGTTGGATAGATATATTTATATAAAGGGGTACAGATGTATATAAAGACTGCGTTTTTACATGGTGATCTGCATGAAGACATATATATGCAGCAGCCTAAAGGGTTTGTTGAACAAGGGAAAGAACAAATGGAATGTAAAGTGAAAAGAAGTCTATATGGGCTGAAACGAGCACCAAGAGAATGGTATCATAAGTTTGATACATTTATGCAGTCCCACGGCTTTCATAGAAGTCAAGTGGATCATTGCTTGTACACTAAGAAGGTAGCAGATGGCAGCCTGATTATCTTGGTTTTGTATGTTGATGACATGCTGATTGCTGGCAGGGATACTCATGCCTTGGATTCATTGAAGCAAAGTCTTCATGGTAGTTGTGACATGAAGGATCTAGGTGATGTAAATCACATTCTTGGCATGCGAATACTCAGAGATAGATCTAAAGGTTTATTCTATCTATCTCAGCAGGAGTATATCTCCAAAGTTTTGCAACGCTTCAATATGGAAGGGGGGAAACAATTGGGGTTCCATTGCTTCCATATGTGAAACTCAGTGCAGAGGACAGCCTTACATCTGATGATTAGAAGGTTGAAATGGCCAAGATACCATATGCTTCAGTTGTTGGCAGTTTGATGTATGCTATGGTTGCTACACGTCGTGACATTGCTTTTGCAGTGGGAGTGGTTAGCAAATACATGGCAACCTTTGGCAAGAAGCATTGGGATGCAGTGAAAGGTATTATAAGATACCTCAAAGGCACAAAGGAGTTGTGCATCTGCTTTGGAAAGCAGAAAGCATCTGTTGTTGGCTTTACGGATGCAGACTATGTTGGTCATGCGGACTGTAGGAAGTCCATTTCTGGGTATGTGTTTACTTTCACAGGAGGAACGTCTCTTGGATCTCCAGGCTACAAAAGTGTGTTGCATTGTCTACTACAGAGACAGAGTATGTGGCTGCCACTGAGGCATGCAGGGAGGCTTTATGGCTTTCACGTCTGGTGGGAGAGCTTGGCATCACAGAGTTACCTGTTCTCCATTGTGATAGTCAGAGTGCTATCATTCAAGCACGGAATCTTGTCTTTCATGCAAAGACAAAGCACATACAAGCGAAGTATCACTTGATCAGAGATGTACTTGATAGCAAGAGCATTGAGCTTATCAAAGTGCATACAGATGATAATCCTGTAGACCTTCTCACGAAGGGTCTTCCAGCAGAATGGTTTGCTCATTGCCGATAGATGATGGGAGTTGGATAGATATATTTATTTCAGCTTTGTACATACTTAGACTTAGCTGATTCTTTTCTCCTCTTAAGGTACATTGCCCTTAGGTGGGAGATTGTTGGGAATAAAGGGCCATCGTGCCTTTTATATGTGTACGTGTGTGAACATACTCTTAGCACATTGTACTTTCATACATATATCTATCTAAAACCTAAAGTGGTAATTTCGTCATTGTACCGAAAAATGTGTTCACTCTATACTCTGCTCTCTCGCCCTCTCCCTGTCTCTCTCATTGCGCGTAATGACTACCTGCCTCGATCTCCGTGCCTAATCGATTCCTTCATTCCGTTTCCCGAGTATACATTTGAGTTCTCATCTGTATTTGTGTTCATTCATTCATTCATTTTTGTCTTGTGTTTCAGCAGTTTATTTCAGCATGTTGTTTATGCTTCCATTGTTGCACCACTTCTGACAATACCCTCATCTTTGTTTGGGAGCGAAGGGTAGATCTATATTGGAGCCTTAGTCTACCTCTACTTTCATATCATTTATTAGCGCTGAGTCAGTGTTTCTTCATATTCATGAGGTGGAGGAGCCTTCTTTGGCTATCTTGTCTTCTAAGTAGCCTTGGTTCATCAACTGTGATTTATCGAGTCATATGACTCTTCGAGGAGACTTGCTGTGGGATCTCCATCCATCATAGGGTATAGCCACTATTGGTGATATTTCTTCGGTGCCTATTAATGGTGTAGGTATCTTGCCTCTATTAGTTGACTATTTGTCGAGCTCCCTTTGGAGGCCCTTCATGTTTTGAACTTGGGCTTCCATCTTCTCTCCATTTATGACCTTGCTAGACTCGGGACTAGAGTTGCGTTCATCGAATAGGCTATTGTTGTTGAGGATTCTTCTTCAAGAGCCATTCTTGTAATAGGTTGGTAGGAGAGGGGGCTATACATGCTCCGTTCCCCTTACATTGTGAAGGGTTCCCCATAGTTGTCTCCATATGCCGTATGGCAGGGTTTGTATTGTATGAACTGTACGATATGAATCCATACAGATTCGTAGGAAAAAACAGGTCATTTTTGGTATACTCTTTTCTCTAGCCTATAAAAGATGATTCTCCGCTCCATCCTTTTGCACCAAATCAACAAGCATTCTCATTGCTCAAGCCTCTCTCTCTTTAACCAAGCTATCTATCCCACCCCCTTTCTCTCTAACTTTCAGGCCTCTTACTCTCTCTTCTTCTTCTCACGGCTCAAGGCTCAAGCCTTTTACTATCCCTTGAGCCTCTTTCTCACTCGTGACACTTCTTGTCCGTTGGCATCATGACTCGTGAGAAGCACGAGGCCTTTAATTTGCATGCTATCCATGTGGAGAGGAACACAAAGAAGTCCAACTTCTACCATTGGATGTGCAAGTATTGTAGGAAGTGCTACACAAGTGGTGTGACCTGACTTTTACATCATCTTTCCAAGATGGGGGGGCAAGTTGCTCTGTGCAAGGAAATCCCTCAAAACATTGCGGAGGAGATTCTTGCCAAGATGAGAGGGGGATTCACTAGAGGAGGAGGAAGTGTTGTATCAACACCAACACTTATGCCTACTAATGGGGAAGCATCGAATGTGGGCATATCTTCGATTGATGCGAGCGAGACCTCCACCATTGGTGGTGGGGGCTCCACATTTGCATCCGGTTCCAACAAAAGATAGAGTAGAGGCTCATGTGGCACCGGAGAGGCAATCCTCTCTCTCTCAAGCTCCTGGGAGTCGTATATGGATCGGTTGCTTTTCTTAGATAAGGCAATGACTTGTGGACATTGAAATTACATGCACGGTGATTGAGTGCAATCTTGCATTTAATGTCGTAAAGCAAGAGCAATGGAAGAACATGGTAAAAGCCATTGCTAGTGTGGGTCCATGAGAAGGATAGAATGGTGCCACATACAATGACATGAGGATGAAAAAGATTGATGAAGAGAAGAAGATTGATAAAGCCCTTGATCCTATATGGGCTGCATGGACAAAATATGGTTGCTCCATTCTCATTGACGGATGGAGTGATTGTAAGAAATTGGGTATTATCAACATACTCGTCTCATGTCCACTTGGCACTTACTTTTTGTGGGCTGTAGACACTGGCAAGAGGGGGAGGAAAATGACAGGCGCATTCATCTATTGCCACATTTGACAAGCTATCATTAAAGTATAGATCGTCTTTTAAATGTGTTTCACTTTCTTTCATTATTCATAATTATCTATCTCCTTATTCTGTGTAATATCTATCTCGATTCTCTTTTCCCCCCAAGCCTTTGTATCACTTGATTCTTGAAAGTTGAATCTTTGAAGTTTTGAAGCTCAACTCTCTCTTTCTCTCTCTAGGTGTTGTGATTTGTGGTGGTAGGATATGGGCTGCTTTTAGCTTGGATAACTCTTGTTCTTGTTGGGCTACCCTCTCTTCAAGGGTAGCAATATGGTGGTACTTCATTGTTAGGTGCTCCTCATACTTCAAGGTTTTGCTTTTCGCCTTTACGAGATGTTCTTAGAGTTCCTCAATCTTCTCTCGGAGTCCTAAAACTTTGTGGTGGAAGTCTTGGGTGAACTCGGTGAGTGCATTATCCCACATCCATGTCTTGAGTGTCATGTAAAAGCTGAAAAGAAACTAGTACTGTTCAAATACATCCCAGCAGGCTGCTCCATCTCTGTTAGGGGTCTAGGGATGGACAGCAGCAAATAACAAGGCAAAGAGTATCATCCTTGAACCCTCATGCTGTCCCAAACAGAAGCCCAGATTTACCTGCATAGCTCTGAAGTTCTATTAACAGCAGCAAGTCCAACTGCTGAGCAGCTGCTTTACTAGCATTGAACACAGTTCAGGACATTGGCGCACCAGGAAACATAGCAGCTTGCATTCACCTTAGGGTAGCAAGTTGGATCATTTGGGTGATTTATTGACATTCGAACAGCAATCTTCCTTTTTCTAATTTCCCTATTGGTGGGAAGATTCATGCTGACTCGTCACTATCCCTGAAAAATGATAAAAGTGCACAGGTGGAAAGTTTAATGATTGTACTGATTACAAGCAAGTAATGAAAAGGGGAACCAATAAAAGAGAATTGGATAATGACTATATGCTATATGCTTTGCCAACTGAATCAGAGTCATTTGAATCGGGAACTGACTAGAGAGCTTGATAGTGACAATTTTATAAGTTTGGTGTAATGAATTACATTTGCTTGAATTATCTTTCTTCTTGTCAATCAAGATAAGGGCTTCCTAGCCTGTGATTTGACTGGATGGGCTACTGCCCAAATGTGCAGTCTGTCATATTTGCCTAAACACTATATCCTGACAACTTACCTCAGCACAACTTAATTTAAGCCACATTTTATTCATGCTGAATAGATATGTCAAAAGTGGACAAGACATCACCTCATAATAGTTGAGGTATCATGAGAGGTGATAGAAATTGTATCGTTTATGGTTTTTACTTCTCCAGAGGTTAGGTTATGAAGCGGTCTATTCACTTAAATTGTTGTGTATTTGCAGTTACAAGGAACTGAACACTCCAAGTTTTTGGACCTTCTACGCCTCTTTGCCCATGGAACATGGACTGACTACAAGAGTAAGTCAACTAAACTAGAGTCGAGTCAAACTCTTCTTTGCATAACGCATCATCTAACCTGGATGATGGTAAGAGTAAGAAGTCAGCTTGGACCTGCATTCATTTTTTCTTGGAAATCGTCAGATCCATTAAACGGCTTCTTGGGTATGCTTTTGGTTAAGGCTTCTTTTGTATTTTGGTTACTGTCCTGTAAGAAAAGTTAAATAATTTCATGTTTTTAATGTCCATGCTAGATCATGCCTCACAACTTCCTCGGCTTCAAAGTGAGCAAGAGCTAAAGCTGAAGCAGTTGACAGTGCTAACCCTTGCAGAAACAACTAAGGTTCTCTACAAAATTGTTCTCACAAGAGGATGGCTGGATTTTACTGAGCCATAAGACTAAAGGTGTGTGTCGCCTTGTAGGTTTTGCCATATGACCTTCTGATGAAGCAATTGGATGTGTCTAATGTTCGAGAACTTGAAGACTTGTTGATCAATGATTGCATGTATGCAGTAAGTGACTCCACCCATACTGTGCCAAACAAGAAACGAGAGAAATAAGCAGGAAAACATAGTAAGATGGAACAGAGACAGGAAACAGAAGTGAGACCCCTTGGAATCGTTGGAACAGGAACTTGGGGAACAGCATATGTATAACATATGAATATAGTGTGCATATTATGAAAAGAATTATATAAGTGCCTACACATGTGTCTACATAGTAGATAGGTTATGATTTAAAGGTAGAAAGCCTTACCAAAAAAAAGATTTGAGAACTTTTTCCCCCAACTTTTTACTTAAGAACTAGGAATGGCCATCTCAAACTGGGAACATGACAGGTAATGGATGGAATGGGACAGGGAATGGCTGCGAACTTTCCCTGCCCATTTCCTAGTCTAGCAGTGCCCTGGAGCACAAGTTGGGGTACAAATGTTGCCTGTTTCTATGCACAAAATGCATGAAATTATGCTCCTGGCTTCCTATTAATCTGCTACTAGGTGTGGTTTGGTTCTCAATAATGGGCCTTTCCTTACTCATGGGTGGCCTCAAATAAATACAGCTGGCTGAAGTGTACTGTGTACTGTAGCTGGTCCCTGGTTGTCTCCTTGATTCACTCCTATCATCGTGGTACCAATACTTGTAGATAATAAGGAGCCTACGTAGGTACAGCTCCATATGCATTACAAGTTGCAATTTGGGCTTATTATATTCTAGCATCTTCCACCATTTAATTTCAGCTCATATCTTGGCCTCACCTTGCTAATAAGATTGCTAAAGCTTTAGTGTGTGCAATTTGCATCAACAGGACATATCTTTCACCATTGTGTTTTCTGCTGATTTATTTGCCTGGATGGCTAAATGTTGATGATGGTGTATAGCATTTCTGCCAAGCATGATTTGTTAAATTTGAATGCTATTGCTATTTAAATGAAGGTGCCAGCATGGCGCAACTGGTTGAACAAGCCTCAAGTTGCTTTTAGCTTCTATTAGTTGGTCTGGTTTCAGAATTTGTAGCTGGCATCCAAGTGTAAAGCCACCTAAAATTTGCGACTGAGTCAAATGGAATCATTCTTCATTGCCACTTTCATCTCTCATCCCTCATTGTCAGTCTTCAGTGCTAACGATCCTATCCTCTTTGTTGTCAACATAATTGCCATCATCTTCTGTTGATCGTTCCACACTATTAGCCTGCTGCACATTATGCTGTGCAGCTGGTTTTTGTGTCCGTAAATTCTGCTTTTTTTTCCCAGCAGTGTTTTTTACATCAGAATATGCACTTTTTCTCTCTCTCTTCCAGCTGCAGAGGTTGTCAGTGGGCTGTCTGAAGCTGCCAGTAGGCTGTCTAAAGCTGTGTCTTGATGATTTCGGACCTCATCATAGCTGTGTTTTGCATCACAGCCTGCTGCCTTGCTGTCACCCAGCTGTCTGTCATCACATTCATGCCTCATCCTCTTCGGAACTGCGGTGTGGGGCGATCCTCTTCGTCTTCACTGCTGCAAGAGTGGTCTACATCAGTTTTCATCATTGAGCATTTGGCTTGCTGCACTTCAGATCCATTATAGAGGACAACACTCTTTGACACTCCCCCTCAGTTTCCATGAGAGAGTTGCTGTTGGACAGCCCTCCGCTCCTTGTCCATTAGTTGTATCACATCCAACATTGGTTTATTCATCAAGTTTATTCATTCAACATTCATTTCTTCGTTCGTCTTCTTCTTCATTTTCTTTCTTGTCTGAGTTCATTCATGGTGTTAGTCGTGTTGTGCACTCTGTGTTTTCTCTACAGACCCTAGTGTATCCTCATATGGTATCAGAGCCAATGCTCTTCTAAACAGTAACTTGCACGTGCTCACCTTGCACCTTTAGGGTGCTATTCACACAAACATGAAAGCTTACATCCCCTCTTAAGCAAGGCGTTTTTTAACCTTTTCACCTATCTAATGTACCCTTCCACAACTGCAATTGCTGCTTCCTAATATCTTCTCTGCCAAGGCCTCCTCTAGCTATTAAGATCTTATTGTGATTTTGCTACCTTAGTGGACTTTGATTTTTTTTGGGGGGGATATAAGTTGGCCTCAAGCAAACATTTTTGAGCGATTGAAGAGTAGTGGTGGTTTTGACAAATAGTGGGGCTTGTTTAAGCTATGACAAGGCTTGAAGAAAAAATTGATTTAATAGATTTTTTAATGTTAGGTATGCTTTGCTAGAGGGAGGGATGATTTCTTCTCCACAATTGCCTTCCCTATGGAGGTTGCCTAACTAGACTCTAAGACAAGCTCTTCTAGATGGTTGTGGCTAGGTGTGAGTTACTGCTCTTTAACTCTTTTTCAGTTATCCTTTTATAGATGCCTTGGTGGCCAAGTATGAAATATTCTTCTCATGGCCATGTTGAACTCTTTTTCTTGTCCTTAGTGGACTTTTGTGGGGGGAGATAGATTCGTCTCAGAGCAAATATTTCTTGAGTGATTAAAGAGTAGCGTTGGTTTTGGCAAATACAATAGCTTGCTTCAAGGCCTGAAGAAAAATTTGATTTACTAAATTTTTAAATGTATGGGAGATGTTGATAGAGGAAGGGATGATGTATTCTCCACAATTGCCTTCCCTTTGGAGGTTGCCTAACTAGACTTTGTGACAAGCTCTTTTGGATAGTTGTTGCTAGGTGTGAGCTACTACTCCCTTGGTGGTGTTCTTCAAGTATGAAATCTCTTTCCCATGGTCATGCGTAGCTCTTTTTCTTGTCTTTTTGATAGCTATAATGTTGATGAGTATACTGCAATCTTTTATTCCTTCTCCTCCTTGTCATACAGTGGCAATGATAGATGTCCCATTCCCTCATCATGCCGCTCATTCTTGAGTTTTGGTCTCTTGGTCTTCTTGACTTTCTTTTCCTTATTGTTCATCATCAGCTTCTCTTTTCATAGCCTGTGGACGAGCAAGATGGTCCTCATGGCTCTTGGTAGTTCTTTTTGGGCTAGGTTTATCTGCTGGTGGTCTTACTTCATAAAAGATCCTTATTTCATGGTTACTTCTATGAGAAGTGTGTGAGTGGCACCAAGGCTAATTTTATGGTTGCTTCTATGAGAAGTGTGGGAGTGGTACCAATATTGTGAGAGCTTGGTAATGTTAGCTTGCCTATGTTAGTCATGTTAGTATGCCATCTCTTAGTTGTGAGCTCGTGTTAGAGTCTGATGGAGACAGAGAAGCTCTAGTAGTTTTGGGTGCATTTTCTTCAGCTGTTGGCTTTTTGTGTGCATTCCTAGGTTAGCTTCTACTTTTTCCAATTTGTCTCTATTTGCCGAACATTGTCCTTCCCATCCAAGATTTTCCTGTGGCCTCTTGGTATTTTTCTGGTCTTTTTCCAATGCAACAAGCATTAAATGCTGGTCAGCCAGCATTTATTGCACCTACAAGTGGAGGTCGGCAAGTTTTTGGCTTTGTTGGCTATTCATAGTTTGCCTCCCCCGCTTGGCGCACACACACACTCTCTTTAGTCTTCATTTTGTCATATGCAAGTGTACACTCAGACACTCAGACACTCCGTCCTTGGTGCTACAATCGTCATTAGTCTGATTTGGTG